>NW_012153174.1:11008772-11012337 GCF_000956105.1 Propithecus coquereli
TAGCCCCAGTATGATTTACTAAATAATCCATTCTTCCCTCACAGACTCAGACTACCCCCTCTCTCGCCTAACATGTGCCATTACAGTAAATTTCTAACCTCTCCATTCTGTAGCATTGGTCTATATGCCCATCACTACTTTAGTAAAACTTTCTTTTAATTACTTACATGTCATGATAGTTTTTATATCTGTTAAAATCCCCCCTATATTTACTTCTCCTAAACTGTCACTATTTGAGGGGCCTTAGAATTTCCACATGTATTTCTGAAATATCAAGTCTATGAAGAAATTGGTGGGATTTCAATTGAAATTGCATTGACTTTATAGATTGAGAAGGAACTGACACTTTTATATTGAGACATAGCTTACCACATATAAAAAAGAGGTACTTTTTATTGTTTCCTTTACAAAATCCTGTACATTTGGTTTCCTTCTACGTCACTTATATTTTAAAGTAATTTTATACCTGTTATCTTTACTAAACTACACTTCCTCATTTCTTTGCTGGTATGGGAAGGCAATTTACTTTTCTAAATTGATTTTATATCTAGCATCCTTGCTGAATTATATTGCAAAATCAATAATTTGTCTAAAGGTTATTGTATGTTTCCTATGAAGAAAACCATGTCTTCTGAAAATAAAGACATTTCTGATCCCTACCTTCCAAACATCATAATTTTCTTTTCTTGTTTTGCTATACCACTGATTATTTCAAATGCATTATTAAATTGAAGAAATAGAAGTGAGCCTACGTGTTCTTATTGATGATACTAAAGTGTTTGCTACTTGCATATCACCATTAAATAGAATCAAGAGAGATTAAGGAACGTTTTAAAAATCAAAGTCCCTACTATAGCTACTGTGTCAGCTAAAATTAGCTCCTCTGCATACAGCAAAGGCCCCAGTGACTGTGTCTGACACAGGTAAGAGGTGTTCATGGCTCTTTGGGTGACTCTGGCGTCAGGCCCATGTTCTCCTACGTGGTTGGCCTTGCCGTTTGGTCCTCACTCCAGACAGTAAAAAGAAAGAAGGAATGAAAAAAATCACACCTTCTATCTCTCCAGGAGACTTCTTAAAACTATCATAAAATGTGTCACTTATATGTCATTGACCAGACCACAACAGAATAGCCACAAATGTAGCTTCTTGTATGTGAAGGTTCCAAGCTAACTGAACACCGGGGCTCTAGCACCACAGGGCTCAGCTCCCCTCGGCCTGCCTGCCAGCCACTCTGCTAACAGATTTCATGATGCATCTATAGTGAGAAGAAAACTCCTGTTGAGTTAATCCACAGAGATTCTTGAGTTTTGCATTTCATAGTGGTCAGGCTTCCCTCACTAATATAATACTTGATTTAACAAAGTTTAAATGCAATGAACATCTTCATCCACCTACTAAACCATATTAAGAACCATAGAACACTTAATACTGTAAGATCATTATGCTCTTCACATTTCACAAGTAATATTGTTCATGATTTTAGTTTTGCTTTTAGCTCCCCAAATTATTCATTATTGTCAATGTTGTTCTCATTTCGCATAGCCAATGAATGTTTAATATTTCATTTGCAGAAAGTGAAATTATAAATGATTTTAATAGTCTCAGTTTTCTACATTGACCATGTCATATTAATATTCAGAAAAACATGTTTATTTTTAAAAAACACAGTATGATGTCATATCACTGGATATCAGAAATCAAATATTTCCTAATAGTTGTTTTCCTTTTATAATAAAAGCTTATATTTATTTTTTGCTAACTGGATTTATATCTATATCTTTTTGGAATTACAAATGTATATTTCTAAAATTAAACTAATAAACTCCAATTGGTAGAATTTCCTAATTTAAGGGATAAAGCTAATAATTTATTCTGTTCTATTAGAGAAAGTAGAGTTTGTTGGTTTTCATATTAAGTATATACATATATATTAAATTTATACTCACTATAATTAATTTTTGTGTAAAATTATGAGAATTTTTCACACATAATAGACTCACATAACAGCACCACTGCCGGAGACAGCAATCCCGACACCCAAAGACTTACCTTGTGCTGTCCTTTGTAGTCAAATCCTCCCTCCACCCCTAAATGTTGGAAACCACTGGTCTGTTCTCTTTTTTTCCCTCTTCCAGAATGTCTTTAATATGAAATAATACAGTTTGTAATTTTGTGCAATGGATTTCTTTCACTGGGCATAATATATTTGAGGTTTATGTATGTTGAGCATAGGAATAGTTTCTTATTTTCTGCTGTGGGATATTATCCCATTGTACAGCTCTACCACAACTTTCTTTTTCTTTCACCCATCAAAGGGCATTTGTACCATTTCTAATTTTTGGTATTTAAGAATAATACTTCTGTAAATATTAGTGAACATTTCATGCTAACATTTCTGTAAGTTAAATACCTAGAAGTGGGATTGCAAGGTCATAGTGAGACAGAGATTCATCAGGACTAAGTTTCCCAAGACCAAAGTTACATAGTTCAAAAGTTATATAGTTGCTGAAACTAACAACAGGACATGGGAGAACTGGCTGAAGCCAACTGAGATGAAGATGGAGGAGAAAACAACCACTGCCTGACCTTGCAGCTGGTTATACGTTAATTATAATTCGATAGCATGCTGTAAAACACTCCCACCAGTGCCAGGCCAGTATACGATAACCATGGCAACACCCTGAAATTACCTTATATAGTTTAAAAAGGGGAGGAACCCTCAATTCCCAGAACTCCTCACTTCTTCCCCAGAAATACATGAATAATCCATCCCTTGCTTAGCATATAATTAAGAAACATGGCACAAGAACAGAGACAGAACAATGGAACAGAACTGAGAACCCAGGTATAAAACCATCCTCATATAGCCATCTAATCTTTGACAAAGCAGACAAGGACATACATTGGGGAAAAGAATCCTTATCCAATAAATGGTGCTGGGTAAACTGGATAGCCACATGTAGAAGACTGAAACAGGATCCACACCTTTCACCTCTCACAAGAATCAACTCGCAGTGGATAACAGACTTAAACCTAAGGCACGAAACTGTAAGAATTCTAGAGGAAGATGTTGGAAATACTCTTATAGACATTGGCCTAGGCAAAGAATTTATGAAGAAGACCCCAAAGGCAATCACGACAACAACCAAAATAAATAAATGGGACCTGATCAAATTAAAAAGCTTCTGCACAGCCAAGGAAACTATCATTAGAGTGAATAGACAGCCTACGGAATGGGAGAAAATACTCACATGCTACACATCTGATAAAGGCCTGATAACTAGAATCTATATAGAACTCAGGAAAATCAGCAAGAAAAAATGAAAGAACCCTATCAAAAAGTGAGCAAAGGACATGAACAGAAACTTTTCAAAAGAAGATAGACCCATGACCAACAAACGTATGAAAAAATGCTCAACATCTCTAATCATCAGGAAAATACAAATCAAAACCACAATGAGATATCACTTAACTCCAGTGAGAATGGCCTTTATCAAAAAGTCCCAAAACAATAAATGTTGGCATGGATGCGGAGAGATAGGAACACTCATACACTGCTGGTGGG
>NW_012153174.1:11012489-11028277 GCF_000956105.1 Propithecus coquereli
CAAAGATGTGGAAACAACCCAAGTGCCCATCAATACATGAGTGGATTAATAAAATGTGGTATATGTGTACCATGGAGTTCTACTCAGCCACAAAAAACAATGGTGATCTAGCACCTCTTGTATTCTCCTGGGTAGAGCTGGAGCCCATTCCATTAAGTGAAGTATCACAAGAATGGAAAAAAAAGCACCACACGTACTCATTATCAAATTGGTATTAACTGACCAACACTTAAGGGCACATATAGTAGTAACATTTATCAGGTGTGGGGCAGGTGGGAGGGAGTGTGAAGCGGATGGGTATATTTACACCTAATGGGTGCGGTGCACACCATCTGGGGGATGGACACGCTTGAAGCTCTGACTCTGTTAGGGCAAAGGCAATATATGTAACCTAAACATTTGCATACCTGTAATATAGTGAAATAAAAAAAAAAAAACACAAATAGCCATGAATACAGCCAGCCTGCAATTAGTGGCTGCTCCTCCAACTATGGAGTAGCCACTCTTTATTCTGCTTGTTGTCTCATAAAGCTGCTTTAGCTTTGCAATTCTGGCTCACTCTTGAATTCTTTCCTGCGGGAAGCCAAGCCCACACCCAGGGGACTCTCTTGCAACAATAGAGTAGGTATATATTTAACTTTTGAAAAACTGCAAAACTGTTTTCAAAAGCAGTTATACCATTTTGCATTCTCATCTTGCTTTTTAAAAATTTGATAATGATAATGTGTTTAAAATTTCTTTGTTCACTACTTTTTGCATCTCAGATCTTTATTCCAGGCTCAATTTCCTTTACAAAAGATATATATCCTTTAGGGTTTTCATCAGTAAAAAAGTCTTATAATAGCCATGACTTGCATTTTTATTGATCTGAAAATATGCGTACTTTGCAATCTTTGTAAAATGACAATTTAGCTTGAGTTAGAATCCTGGACTCATAATGTTTTCTTAGCTCTTTACAGATAATAACTGCACTGCTTTTGTCTTCCGTTGTTGCTAACGATGAGACTGCTGTCGATTTAATTGCTTTTCCGTGCTAAATGTTATTTTTCCTCACAGGCTACTTTTAAGATGTTTTCATTATCCTTTTTTGTTGTTGTTTTTCTTCTTGTGTGTATGTTTAGGTTTCACTCTACCTGATTATTGATATACATTAACTTGTCCTGCTTGGAACACTGTGATGTCTGATGTTAGGACTCATATTTTTCATCAATTATGGAAATTTCTAAACTGTCAGCTCTTCAAAATTTGCCTGTTTTCATTACTTCTAACATCCCTTTCTGGAAATCCAATTAGATTATATTTGGGGGACTCTCATTCCATCCTCTAGCTCTTAATTTTTTATATTCTCTATGTTTTTGGTTTCTCTGTTTTTTGTCCTAACCAGAGCAATCAGGCAAGAGAAAGAAATAAACAGCATTCAAATCAGGAAAAAAATAGGTCAAAATCTGTTCTTTATCCTATGTAATTTCTTTAGATCTATTGTCCAGCCCACTAATTCTCTCTTTGGCTGTATGTAATCTATTTGACCTAAGTTTTGAATTTTTCATTTTAATGACTATATGTTTTTATTGCCTTAAAAATGTAATATGGTTCCTTTTAGGATCCAACCAATATTTTCATTATATAGACTCTTTCCTCCACATACTTTGTATTTCTTTTTAAATATCTTTAATCACTTTAAACATAGTTTATAGCTCATAAATACTGGGATTAAATCATCCATATGCTGAATCCTTAACTGTTTCTGCAGGTGTTATACTCTTTTGGATTTTAGCTCAATCAGCACTATTTGTTTATGAGAATCCTCTGGGGCTTGCACTAAAATGCTGATGCCAGAGATGTTTTGAGATTTATTTTACCGAAAACCAAAGTACACTATTTTATGGGCATTATCTTTTTGTGTTATATATATAATATATATATTATATATATATATATATATATTATATATATATATACCTCTAGTTTTCAGTACCATACAGTTGATTTAAATGCAAACTCAAATGACTGATGGCATGTGGTTACAAGTCTGCTGGTTGAGACTTTTCCACCCAATGCCGAGGCGAGGCAGACTATCTTATTGTTTTACAATAATGGGGAGATGTCTTGATATTCATTTTTCACTGAAGATGTAACCAAGCACCAATGGTTTCTCAGCACCAATAAGGTTAAAATATCCCATTTCACCCTAAGTTCAGCTCATTTTTATTATAAAAATTTACTAAATTTTTTAAAAGGACCAGTATTTATACTCATTATACCATAAAATACCTTAGTTTGTAATTACTTAAGACAGTTATGGACAGATTTCTAAGGGTGGGTGGCTACTTGAATATATTTAATTAACCTCTAAATAAATATCATACATAACACCCCAAAATTCTGTCAAAGAAAATCATATTTGCTATGCATTACTTGCAAAAATCTCCAAAAATGTTTCTTATATCACGTTTGCAACATTACAAATTTACTGGATTGTAATACACTCCGTCTGTTCCCATTTTCAAGGCAAACCATGGTTCTGAATCTCATTATGTGATATTAGACAATTACTTTCCTAAGCTTTGCTACAGCTCAAAATTTCTTTATGAAATTTAATTACTATTTTTTTCTCATGAGATCACCCATGCCAGACTATCCACACAACTGTTAACATTTCCTTCTTTTTGTTATGCATGAAGACATAGTGATATTCTGAATTTGTAGATCTCTGAGTGCCTTATAAATATTTCTTTACAAAAAAGTAGATATTTTTCTGAAAAATTTGCCTCAAAAGTTTTGTTTTTAATTTGAACTAATTTTTTGGCAAATCTTATTATAAAATTAAAAGTGATTAAGAGAACATTTAGCCTTCAATCTTATTTTTTTACACAACCAATTTTAAAATACATGTATTTTAGAAACATTCTAATTTCCTTAAAAAGCATGAGAGAAATGCAAGTATGTTTAAAAAATATGAGAAATGTAAGTATGAGAAGCTATGAGGTTGGTTTGGTAGAGACTCCAGGGGCACTGATAATGTGATATCCAAGGGATACGAGCAGTTTTAATTAGGATTGCACACAACAGGCAGACTGATGTTGCTGACTACAGCTGAGCAGCTTCAAAGTTCTTAAAAGTAAAAAAATAAAATAAAATAAATAAAAAGAAAAAATGGAATTAACAAGTAGGCAATACGGGTAATATTAATCTTTCTTTGGACTATTATCATCATCACCTATGTAAATACTTTTTATTTATATTTCAAAAAATTATCATATGCACTGAAATAAACAAACAAATCACAATTGCTCATGTTTTGTTTTATTTCATTTTTCCCTCTATATTCATGGTGAAATCAACAAGAAAAAGGATCATAGAGGTTACGAGATTAGTAAGAGTACGAGCCAGCACTGGAAAGCAGGTATTTTGTTTTCTTTGTTCAGTTTTTCCTAACCCGGTGTTTCTAGAACTACAGATCCTAGAGCAAAGTAATTGAGGTCTGGGAGCTATTTTCTTTTTAAATGAATATATTGTTCAACTAATTCGTTTGTTGTAGAAAAATTAGAAAATACAGATAAGCATACAAAAATTAATCACTCTAAATCCCCACCACTGAGGCAAAGGCTGTATGTCAATTGAAACTATTTTAAATGTAGATGGATATGTTTTACAAACACAAAGAATAAAATTATCTTTACAATAAGTGTGGGAAACCTTTGCTATTCCTAACGTATTTGCTAACCTTTGCATGTTATAATTTTCATAAATCAAACAAATTCTTTTTAGTCATATTCAAATTCAAACATGTAGCTATTTTGTTAATGAAGGAGCCCATCACAGTGTCCCCTAAATACCTTTGTCCTCTGTCCCTTGTGTACTTTGGCTTTCCTAGTGGAAGGCAGGAAATTTACCTAAATTTACTCAGCTGTGGCTTTTTTTTTTTTTTTGAAGAGATAATGTTGATACATCACAAACTAAACAATGTGTGTCAATGCAAAAGAAAATGAGCTATAAAATAATCTGAGGCTTCACCTTGGGATTCTAATTTGATATTCTCCCTGATTTCCCCAAAGTATATGTTTTGGGGATGGCATTCAGGCAGGAAGGTGCAGGGGCTCCAGAGGTGAACGAGGGCAGGATCCCTGCGGTTGTCCTCAGTGCGCCTCCAGGAGAGACCTTCTGTCTTCTTCTCCCATGAAGGGGCGTTCAGACAGATGTCTCCACACAGAGTTCTCAAGCAGTCAGCCTATCGGCCAATGAATAAAGAAACAGTGGGTGACCACGCCTTCACAATGAGACCACATTCAAATGTGGTCATTGGAAAATTAAACGTGGCTCATACCTCTCACCAGAGACATACCTTTTGACCCACACTCAAAATGTGCCCACGTCCTCTCCACTAGGAGATTGATCGGTCTTTTCTTTCCATTCTCTGTGACCATATACTAATTCAACAAACACGCACTGGGCAAAAATAAGAAAAAAATCCTGTTCTTAACAAGATTGTATCCTCAAGTTCAAGGTGATAAAGGATATGGCCTTTTACAGAAATGATATTGTTCCATCTTCCTTCCATAAGCCGGTATCTAATATGCACAGCACCCACACAAGCACATGCTATCCCCATCACACTTCTGGGGACCTTAAAATTAGAAAGAGTCAAGCAAACTTCCCAAAATAAGGAGGTGATAAATTGTAAAGTCAGTATGTAAACACTGGTATTCCAAATACGTTAGCGGAGCAAAGATGAGGGGGACACGGGCAATGCCCAGTTTCTGGCCCTGAGTCCCCTCGTGAGTAGTAATCCTCCTGAAGCAGGTAGAGCAGATCTGAGGGAGGAAGAAAGGAATTAATGAACCATGGCATATTAATTGAATGAGCAGAAATTGGAGGTAAAATAACAGACAAAGTTTATCATTCTTTTCCAAGAACTTTGCAGACCAAAGACAAGAATACATTTGACAAGGCACAGATGGGCAAATAAGGTCAAATTAACATGAACCTTTTTTAGTTTAATTGCTTAGTTTATTGAGTTAATATCTTTCCAATAAGATGGCAGAGGCTTAGGGATATTTGTTGACTTGAGAAGCCAAAGGCAGAGACAAAAGAGAAACTGAAGGAGAGACTACTTGGAAAAAGAATGCGCTGAAGAAGCAGCAACGAATGGGACCAAGAAACAAGGATCGCGGTTTAATTAAGATGGAAGACACTAGGGCAGTCTACACACTCCAAGTGTAGCAGAAAGGAAATGGTAGCAAGATCCTTTGCAACGCTTAATCTCAAAAATTTCTATCGGTTTCAGGGCCTCAAATAGAAGTAGGCAGTTGTTTCTAGTTCAAATCATGGGCATGGTCTTGTTTTCAGAATTCCAAATCTCAAAACTGTGATAAAATTATTGCAGAATTATTAATGTAATCCATTTCAAATAAACTGCTACTTACAAATAAATAAGGAATACATGGTTTAAAGAAAGAGCCACCAAATCTAAAAGTTTAAAGCAAAGATTTTCGGTTTAATCCAAGTTTCAGTTTCATCCACGTGGTGGGCTCACTTGAACTCCTGGGCTTTTCCCAGTGGTGACATGACACCTTTATACGCCTTTGAAATTGTTTAAATGTATTTAGTGTGTGAATTGAAGCTGTTAATCCAAATGTTATCTTTCTCTATAATTATACTTCTCAGTCATCCAATATTTTTAATAATAGCATAGTCCCTGTCTTGCTAAAACTGAGAATGCCAACAAGGAAACATAGTTCTGGAATGAAGCATCTTTCTTTTTACCATGTCAGTGTGATAGATGAAGTATTTGATTTCACTAACCTTAATTAACTTGCATCGTGTTCTGCTTTGATATCACTAATTTTTTACTAGCAATGTTTGCTTGTTACTTTGAATCCTGTGACAGTTGGACTATTTTTAATCAACTTCCTTATTAATGTATAACACGAATGTACTTTGTATGGTTTCTAGTTCCCTCACTGGACAGTGAATGGCCCAGTAGTCATGTCCTGACACCACAAACATTTTCTGTCTCCGTCCCATATTTGCTTGTTTCGTAACTTACGACAGTATGAATTTGCTCAGCGTTGTTTACGAGGTTTTTGCCTGAATCCCATCTAGGGTATAAGCTACTACCACGAAACTGTATCTACCTCTTGCCATTCTGTTCCCACTGCCTGACCAAAGTTGTGCATTGGTCCCTCAGCATCTGCTGAAGAAATGAGTGAATGAGCCACGTCATTGTAAACCCACCAGGTGAGTTATTTTTACGGACCTGAATTTAGGTGTCACTATTTTTTTGCCTTAATAACTTTAGATTATCTCAATGATTTCTATAAGTTGCATATGGATAGGTAGGTAGATAATTGATAGAAAAGTGAATGTCACCCATTTTAACCTAAGCTAGATAAGCAAACATATCTTTTTTACTTTGCTCTACATTGCAGTTGCTTAGTTTTATATTTATGCTTGCATCTTATTCACTGATAATTACGTAAAAAAAAAAAAAAGCTGCACTTGAAATAATCAAATAAGTGGATTATGAAGGCATTTTCATTTTAACCACTATGACTACAGATGCTGCCGAGTTGTTAAGTTCCTGAAAAGAATCTCTTACCTTTCTTTAAATTCATTACATACAAATGATGAGTGGATACATGGACAGTTCTTTTGATGTCCTTTGAATGTGTTTATCTCTTTGTCAGAAAGCTAATTCTCTATTTTTATCCACAAATATCCCTTTAGAAAGATATCATTAACGTTCATTCTATTTCCTTCCACCGTCTCACCACCTTGTAAGATTTTTTTCAAAACCTAACAGCTTGAATTTGGTGGCTGCTTCATCACACAGAATACAAGGTATAAATTTTGCTTTGAGCTTTTCGTCTTCCCACTGCCCTAGTTCAAAAATTATTAACCTTATTTATAACTTTTCCCACGTTCTTTCTACCTCCACTTTCCCATTAATTAATGCTTTTTACGATTTTCCTTTTTTTCCCTTCTAAGTATCTTCCTCCTCATCACAAAACAAGTTGATGGTTTTAATGTGCTAGCGCGAGGCCAGGAAGAGAGTCAGACCCTGGAGAGGAGTCCCAGCCTCAGAGACTGGAGCATTAAAAGCGGAATGTGATCAAAATTGGAAAAGTAACAGACGCTTCTCATGAAGCGTCTCATGAGCATGGCTTCACCCAGGAGGCCTACTTTCTCGTCCTGGGATTTGGCAGTGACAAGAAAAAGTACCAGTGTCTTGTGACACTTGCCTGTTAGTCAGTGTTGCCAGTTACCAACTTTGCCCTGATTTTTCAAAGACTGACTTCCATATTCTTAAGACAAATGCTCTGAATTTCTGATGTAATTAGTGAAGTCTGGCTTCTTCTTTGCCCCAAGCCCAGTAACTGACATGAAGAGAAAGGAACTTTTTAGAATCTAAATATTTAAAAGATTAATTTCTCTCCATATGTAAAAATATATAGCTATAAATATAGATATAGACATATCTGGACATAAATATATTGATATATATTATATATTAGGATATAATACATATATATAGTGTACTGTGTGTGTCTGTGTGTGTTATATTGAAAATTGCTTATTAATTTTTGAAAAGTATATACATCAATGGATGAATTGAAATCAAAACTTCATTTTTCTGATGACTAAACTAACATATAGTACATACTTTATGAAATTTGAAAAATAAAGGAAATAATTAAGGAATATTCATCCTAACCCTTAACCCCATACTGTACTCTCTTGTAGCTATTTAATTTTCTCTAATTAATCATATGTCTATTTTCTCTCTTTGATGATAAACAATATGACAGCCAGGAATGTGCTCGTTTTGGTTTTTAAGTCATTAAAATTAACAATACTTGATATGTGTGTATATACAATTTATACTTATTGTATACAGAACCAAACCTTGTTTATATTGTGTGTGTATTGTTATGTAGATTTGTATACATAGAAGATGATTATGTAGTTAAAAATTGAGTGATATGTTATATAGCATTCTGTATTTTTCTTTTTCACTTAATACTATATCTAGAATTTCTTTATAAGAATTAGGTCTTTTAACAATAAAATGTTATTATAGTTGTGTCTTACAACCGGGAATCCTGAGCCTCAGAGATATTAAGGAAATTATCCAGGATCATACAAATGGCATATGGCAGAAGTGGAACCCTTATCTAGACGTCTGTTTTACTCCAAAGCAATTGTACTCAGGCTCTAGTTTGTTAGTCAATTAATTCATTACTAGTAAAAATAAAACATTTTTCACATAAAATATGATGAATATATTTATTTTGCCATCATCTCTGATTATTTCCATAGAATATATTCCTATAGAAAGTCAGCAATTCATTGGTTATGAACATGTCTAAAACTACAGATGAGAATAAATTCCTTTTAGGAAGATTGTATCATTTGACACTGTTGTCTGTGTATGAAAGTACCTATGTCACTGTACCAGCACCATGTTAAGAAGGATCACTGTTACTAATATTTGTCTGTGTGATGTTCTATTGATTGCTATGTTTTTCCCACTTTATTATTACTGAGATTGACTACTTTTCCATATATCTATTGGCAGTTTTTTTTTTATAAAGAATGGCTTCTCATCGCCTTACAGCAATTCCAAACACATTCTTGTTACCTCTGAGAAACTTCACATTTTACTCAATAAAAATGCATTAATTAAAATGGAATAACTGCTGCTATGTAAATTTAATTCTCTTCCCCATTATAGAATGTAAACCACAACCACAAAACTATGTCTGTCTTCTTTCCATTGAATTTTCACTGCCTGAACAAGGTTGTGCATTAGCTACTCAGTGTTTGCTTAAGAAATAAGCAAATGGCCACATCATTGTAACCATCCAGTTGAGTTGTTTCTTACAGATCTGGATTTTGGTCTCACTATTTTTTTACTTTAATAACTTTATATTATTTCAATGATTTCAATAAACTAAATATGGATAAATAGGTAGATAGAAATATGTAATATTATATATTTCAATTGTTTGTTACTAATACATTAGAAAACTTGGGTTTTCCAAGTTTAACCTGTACCTGGCCATTTTACTGAAAACAGTTATTGAACATTCTCACTGCATAACTAGTTAAAGTGTTAGGTTTAGTGTTATGGTTAAGGTTCTCTAAATTTTTCTATTAATTCTTTTGATTTTCAAAATATATAATCACATAATTTGCAAATAACAACCATACAGTTCCATTTTTAATACTTACATTTCTCATTTATTTGTCCCTTATACAATTTTGGTTGTGATAATAGTGAATCTATACATCTTTGTTCTCCTGTTTTAATGTTGCTGTTTTACAAGTATATGATATTAGCTAATAGCATGGTGTAAACATATTTTATAATGTTATACAGAATGTTTGTATTATTAGTTTTCCAGGATTTAGATCAGGAATCATTCCTGAATGTTATTAAATC
Source organism: Propithecus coquereli (assembly GCF_000956105.1). NCBI lineage: Eukaryota > Metazoa > Chordata > Mammalia > Primates > Indriidae > Propithecus > Propithecus coquereli. The sequence continues at coordinate 11,021,935 of NW_012153174.1, forward strand.
CTTTTTAAATGCAAATAAATAATATCCTCATTTGTAGTTGTTTTGTGGTGAAATATTTTATTATTATTTTGGTAATTCCATAAATTTTATCATCTTTTATTATTATAAGAAATTTTATTCATTCATACTGACATTATTTAAATTCTACGGAATATTTCAATTTATATCCTAAATTAGTAGATCTATTATTTACTTTTCCTGTGTTGTCTCTGTGTAACAGTTTCATAGGATTTAAAAATTAGAAAGCTTTGCACATATTTCTAGCCTGGTTGGCTCAATCGAGGCTAATGTTAGGTGAATATGCAAGGCAAGTAAGTACTCTGTCATAAGCAACATATTTTACCTAAAAAGATGAGGCAGATTGGGTATTGTGAAGGAAAATTAAATATTCTAAGATAAAACTGAGACGAGGAGTGATATAGAAAAATGGAAAATAAAAAATATATAGTAGTCTTTGGCACTCAAGAGATTAAGATTTGAAATCATTCTCTTGTTATTAGCTTTCATAGATAAACTAGTTAATATTTAATAACCTGATAATCTTGAGTAAAGTTAAATTACAATTATTTTTAAATTTGCAGTATATATTCCAAAGTAGTTTGGAATATTATCCATACATTTAAAGGACACGTTTTTCAATGTGTCACAGCTTTAGAGATGGAAAGGATTTGACAGGACTATTAATTATAAAATTCTCATAATTATTTTCAAAAACTGGCTGGAATTTTTATGAATAATGTATTAACCTAATTCAATGAATCTAGAAAGTGAAGTATCTCTTAAACTTTTTTTCCTCTCATAAAAATTAATGCTACTTGTGGGAATACATTGATCTGACACAATCAGAGAATGCTTGTAATGTTAATGAAAAACCTGAGCACCCATAGATTAAACATAGCGAGTGAATTGCTTCACGGTCGGAGAGCGATATCGTGTAAAGCACAATGTAAATGTTGCTGTTAAGTCTTGTTTTCCATTATTGCTGCAAAATGTTATTAAAAACATTTGTGGATTCAAAATGATTAAATCTTTTGACCTACTCAGATGAAATTATCCCCAAAGACATAGCTTCAGAATTCTAATTTCCCTTCAAAACATGGTATATTTGAGAACTTTAATTAATTCATTACTTTATTTAATATAAAATTAATCTTAATTTTGCATTTCATTTTAATAACTTTGATAGTTCAAGAACTGCATTTGATCTTATGATAATTTTTCCTGAGATGTGTTATTATCTGGAAGCATTTTTTTCAAGTTCCCATTTGCAAATAGTCTCAGAAATTACAGGTGTTCCGTTGTTGAGCACAAATATATTTAAAGGCAAAAATAGCAAAAATGCAGAAAACCACAAATAAACACATTGAAAATAAACACAAAAAAATGTGTTTGCCAAGCCCATTTATCTTATCGTCTTATTGCTTTGGCTTCTTCTCCATATGGAAATGCTAATGTCAAACCAAAGTCTTCCTCCAGGAAACCTCTTTAATGCATCTTTTTTAGTGCATTGTTCAGACTAGAGTGGGAGCTGTTCGTGCGCCCAGCTGTGAACAGTTCGGAACTCTCTCCTACAGAGGCTACTTACCCAACTCTAACAGTTCACAATGACCCTTCTTTAGATTAAGGCAGGATAGGGGAAGCTTTTCATGTTGGAAGGCTGCATTAATTTATCTGTAATCACATAAAGTTGCATTCAAGAAACTTCATTTAGATATACTTAATGTACATTATTCTGTAAAAATCTAACTACTATGTACTTAATAATTTCAAAAAATGAAAACTATTTGTTAATCTTAAAGTTAACTGACCTTTTATTAACTTTGTTGTGTCTGCTTTTTGTTGGAAAGCTTTGAATATTTGGTTGCAGCATGGAGGTCCACAGTTTCAGTTGATCCTCTAGATGGGTATCAGTCATTTGTGACCTTAAGGACATCTTGATTTGGGTTAGGTAGGAAAATGTAGATTTGCAGCAATAAGTGGTTGAAAAGCAATAAAGCATTTTTCGGGCGTGTTACCAAAGGCATGCGTGGGTATTTTACTGCATTTTTCCATATTTCAATTGAATATTTCTTAGCATCAAACAATGACTTTATAATGTCATCTACTGACAGCTCAATCAATTCCATCTGTAGTTCTTTAGGTGCCTTGGTGATGTCAACTAGGTGAGGCTGAAATGCTAATTTGAGTGTGATGTCGTAATTCTCAAAGCCAGTGAACCTTTCATTGTATTCTCCAATTAATAGGTCTATACTGCGTATTCTTCAAATAATTCACATATATCATCCTGCTCAAGAATGACCTTTGCTAATAGCTGGGGGAAATGTTCATCAGAAATTTCCTTTTGAAGAAGGAAAGCTTGAAGAAGATAGCTTTTTTCAAAATGCTTGGATTTTTTTGCCATTTATCATATATAGACTTAGTTTTACCTTGCAAAGAAATATTCAAATAATTTTCATTTGACATGATATCACACAGAAATGCTGCATTCCTACAGAAATCTTTCAATAATTTACATTGCTGATTCTGTTCTTCATAAAATTTAACTATCTGTTCTCACAGAGATAAAATTTTGGCTATCACCTGTCCCTGTGACAGCCAATGCACCTTAGAATAATATGGCAAATCCACACTGAATACCTCATCATTCAACTTTAGCATGTTATAAAACTGATGATGCCATGTTGCATTTGCAGGAATATAGTTAATGATATTAATAACTTGTTACAAAGTGCCACTTAAAATAGTAGCTTTAGCACAGAGATCTTGCTAATGCAAGATACAAAGAAAAGAAATGAGAGCATCTGGATCTGTTAATACATTTTTGTATCTTGCAATAAACCATTCATGTTTTCCTGTCATGAAAGTTGCACCATCTGTACATACACTCACTAAAATTTACCAAATTGAGTCCAACTTCATGACATTTATCTTGAAAGTTGTTGAAGAGATCTATTCCTGTGTTCTGTTTGCAAGAGTGCCCAAAACTAGTAACTCTTTGTAGCAAAGAAAATCTCGTGTTATGACCCGAATGAAGGATAAAATCTGCACTGAGTCAGTATAATCAGTTGATTCACCTTAAGCAACTGAATAATATATATTTTCCTTTTGAAGTATTGCATGAAGTTGTTCTGTTAAGTTGAAGGCTAATTCATGCTGCTGATCAGTTATGGTTCTCCTTGAATGAGGCAGTCATTTATACTTTGAAATGTTATCAGGGTCTAAGCATTCTGCAACTTCAACAATGCATTGTTTCACAATTTCTACATCACTGAAAGGCTTCCTTTTTTTCCTGAGTATATAAGCTACTTTACAAGTTGCTTCAGTGGCATTACATCCAGGTCTTATTTCTGCTTGAAAGAATTGTCTTTGCTCTTGCTTTTCATCTTTTAACTTCTACAATACTACCTTTCATGCCTCTCCCTCTAATTTAAAATATTTGTGGTCCTTATGAGTGTTGTCATGCTGATCAGCATTGAATTTCTTTAATGTTGATACTGCAGTATCACAAAGCAAGCAAATCATCTTATCTTTAGCAGAAACAGGACAATATTGCAATTCTCAATCCTCAATGAAAAATCCATTTTCTTCCTTCAACATTCTCTTGGTCTTCTTTGACATGATGGGCTGTTAAGCAGAGAGAATTAAAAAATACTGTTGAGCTGTGCAACTATTCCCAAATTCCACTTCAAACAGAAACATAGTACACCATTGTCAAAAGCTGATAACAGACTGGTGTACTTACTTGACCCCCACAAACTTGCCAACTAGCCTCATGCAGTGGCGCCAGTCAGGCAGGGGAAGTTAGAACTAAATCATGGGGGTAGCAGCCGTCAATGTAGCCCTTATGGCTTCCTAATGTTCTAAATGTGCCTGTCAATCTGGGAGGATTATTTCATTGAAATTTATTTTATTCTTTAGTATTGTGATACATCCATTTTAAAAATAAAACAAAAATGCAAAAGAACAAAATGAGATATCACCTAATCCCAGTGAGAATGCCCTCTATCAAAAAAATCCCAAAACAACAAATGCTGGCGAGGATGTGGAGAGACAGGAATACACTTATACTGCTGGTGGGACTGCAAATTAGTGAAACCTCTGTGGAAAAGAATTCGCAGATACCTCAAAGAGCTAAAAATAGAAATACCATTTGATCCAGCAATAGCACTATTAGGCATCTACCCAAAACAGCAAAAGACATTCTATAATAAAGACATCTGCACCCAAATGTTTATGACAGCACAATTCACTATTGCAAGGATGTGGAAACAACCCAAGTGCCCATCAATCCATGAGTGGATTATTAAAATTTGGTATATGTATACAATGGAATATTACTCAATCATAAGAAACGACAGTGATCTAGCACCTCTTATATTTTCCTGGATAGAGCTTGAGCCCATCCTCTGAAGTGAGGTATCACAAGAATGGAAGAATAGGCTCCACTTGTACTCGCCATCAAATTGGCACTAACTGATCAACACTATGGTGCTCACACGGTAGTAATATACTTCGGCTATTGGGGGTTGGGGGTAGGTAAACTCACAACTAATGGACACAGTGAGAGTTGTAGGGGGGAAAAGGCACACCTCAAATCAAGGTTTGGGTGTGGCAAATTCATAACATGTAACCAAAAAGTTGTACCCCCATAATATCCTGAAATAAATAAATAAGTAAATAAATAAACAAAATGTATTAATAAAAATAAAAAGATTTGTTCTGTAAAATTTAGATTCAGTCAAAAGGCCACACTTAAGGACCTAGAAGGCCACAGGTTCCCCACCCCTCAGTTAAGGCCTTAAAATGTCCCTGTTAAAACACTTATGGGCCGGGTGTGGTGGCTCACACCTGTAATCCCAGCACTCTGGGAGGCCGATGGAAGAGGATCGCTTGAGGTCAGGAGTTCAAGACCAGCCTGAGCAAGAGTGAGTACCCATCTCTACAAAAAATAGAAAAATTAGCCAGGTGTATGGCACATACCTGCAGTCCTATGTACTCAGGAGGCTGAGGCTGGAGGATCGCCTGAACCCAGGAGTTTAAGGTTGCAGTGAGCTATGATTCCACCACTGCACTCTAGCTCGGGACAGAGGGAGACTCTGTCTCAAAAAATAATAATAATAATTTAAAAAAATATGGATTGATTGGCAGTGGGGTGGGGAGTGGAGGGAGAAACAAAGTGAAGATTAGATTTTCCAAAATATTTTTGAAGAGTTTTATGAAAATCTCCTATTTGTAAAGTTTGGAACTTAATTACACATTCATTTATTCATTCACTCCACAGATATTTCCTCCTACGGGCCAGGCACTGTCTGGCACGCAAACCAAGGGCGCGTACCTCTCTGCTCTGGCTGGCAGGGTCTCTGGGTTCCCCAAAGCTCTCACAATTTATCCACCGAATGCTACTTAGCCTGCACTGCCTTGCGTTGTGCATTTCATGGGGCATCCGCCTGCTCTACCCATGACGTTTCAGCTGCTGGAAGGGGAAAATTGTATTTAGCACTGATCGGTATCTCATTGTGGAAGCATTAGGGGTGCCAGTGGTATGCTGACGGTGCTGGGCAAGGCCTAGAACTTGAAAATACATTTTATACGTATGTATTCTTTAGTTTCCAACTCATACAGAGTCTTCCGTCAATATTTCCCAATGACCTGTTTGGGCCTACTGGCTCATTTCCCACTGAGAATCACTTTGAACTGCACAGGAAAATATCCTGATGTAATAATATTTAATCATAAAAGATATGGTAATATTTTAATATCCAACTTTTCAATTCCAATCATTAGGGACTATTTTTATAATATATTTATTTCAAGGACTTTTTAAATATGAGTACTGATTTGGAAGAAGGAAGGATGAATTTGGAAAGAGCAGAGCCTCTACATTAAAAAACATTGGTTTACATTCCAGCTGCAGAGCTTAATTCATATGACTTCTTCAATTCACAATGATGTTTACTTAGCACCTACTACACGCTGAAAAGATGCGAAGACGTTGAGGCCTGAATTGTGAAATAAACGTGAGCCTTTCAACAATGAGCTTAGGGTCTAGGGAGAGCTAAATAAGCAACTACAACCACAGCAATAAGTATAGGCATGAGGTTTGTACAGAAAGCTGAAAGAGCACATGGCAGCATATCTGTTGTATTTTAAGGAATCAAGGAAGGAGTATTTGGAAAAACAAAAGTAGAAATCAGCCAAAGAAAGGAAGGAGATAAAGTATAAACAAAGCACTTTAGGCAGCAGAAACGTGGAAGGAAGACCCACAGGGGAGAAAGAGTATATAAGTTCATTGATGAAGCCAACGTGAATTTCTGTCTTTTATCTTAAAATGGGAAGTGTAATT
>NW_012153174.1:11031437-11039101 GCF_000956105.1 Propithecus coquereli
GGGGTCACATCTGAAGCACTGAGGGGGCATCTGCCTCCCAGCTGTTCATGGCTCTTTTAAAATCTGAAGGACTTGAGATTTTGATGCTTCTTTGTCCTCGACCTTGGTTCTGATAGCCAAATTTAATACAGCAGGAAAGGTTGCACTCAATATCCTCGTGCACATTTGTGCTCTCAATACCTCCTTTCACCTAGTCCCTGCTCCCCTCCCATCCTGTGCCAGGATGGCTGTCCATGTGTTCATCTGCCCCTGCTTCCCGCGTCCCTCCAGCTCCAGAAGAGATGCCCTCCCTTCTTCAAGGGTAAGGCCTCAACTCCTCCTGTCTCCCCGTGTCATCTACTACTTTCTCCTACTCCTTAATCGGCACTACGATTCACCAGACACTGTGACCAGCATTGCTACTTTAATTAATGACAGGGAAGTTGTCAGTATTTGTCAGCTGTGAAAAGGCAAAGTGTCCTGGCAGCTGGAAATGTGCAAGGCTTCAGTCAAACTTTTGAGACTAGAGATATTTGTGAGGTAATTCATTGAAAAACGTGGTCCTGTTAATTTAATTGTTATTGTGCTATTCGATTTTTCATTTATTTTGAGTCACTTTTGTCCTTTTGTACGTTCTAAATAAAATTTTTAATGGCTCTTTGAAAATATTGTGTTGGACTCTGGACACAGAACTCACCCAGACTGTCATCGTAGGCCTGCATCCATGTGCCTTAGGGTTGGGTTTTACTTTCGTCCTTTGGCCAATTACAAAGGGCAAGCTTTGTGTTCAGTCACTGTGCTTCAGTCAACTAAAATACTGTATCTTCCAGCACTATAGGGAAAAATAATGAACATCTGTAGAAAGAAATAAAACCTTCACACACCATTTAAATTCTTAAGATTGGATTTTTAGTGATCCATTTATGCTAAAAATTTTAAAAAGCTACCACATTTATATATTTTAAGTTGTAATATATTTAAATGATTATAAATCAGATGCAAACTTTTCAAGAGCAATAGTTCCATCAAGACGGTGCTTAAATAAAAAATAAACTATTGCAATTTTCAGGTTAAGTAATAAAGTGTGTATAATTACAGTGGCTAATACGTGCATTTACTGAAATACATCTATCTTCTTATAAGAGATCCACCAATCACTTTGTGATGAAGTAAATGTAATGAACAAATAAACACTGTTCTATATGGTTTTTTTTAAAAATAGAGATGTTGATGATGCAGGGGAGACAAGAGATAATAGACAAGAACTAAGCATTCGAGACCAGATGAGATCCAGTACTTAAGTAATGGTCGATCTTTGATAGGAACTAGGGCAGTTCATTCATTGTAACAAAGAAAGAAAAAAATTGAGTAGGGAGTAGAGGCAGGTAGTTTGTTGATTTGGTGATGAGAAGGAAAGGGAATATGTGCCAGATTCTGTCCATTTTTCTCAATGATATGTAAAGCAAGATATCAATTAATAGTGAAGGGAAACTAGATTTAAAAGGTGAGAAGTAAGGGAAGTTGTTAAATAGCTATTTTAGAAAGAGGAAAAAATAGAGAAAGAAAGTGTGGTCAGATCGCTGGGCACTGATAGGTTTCCATTTGAAATCCATGGTCATGAATTCGAGTTAGATTCTTCGGCACTATAGTGCCATGTTCTCAGGCACAATAGGGACTAGATGAAACCTACAAGGGTTGATTTTCTGACATAGGAATTGAATAGGAGAAAGAGGTGGGGGAGCTAGGACTGTCTGGAAAAGAGAAATGATAGCAACGTAACACGAAATCCAAGCTGGGTAGGGAGGATTTGACGGCACTATAGAAGAATTGGCAATGAGAAAAAGAAGTGGTGATGTAGTTATTGTTGGTGATGAGCCCAACGGTATGACGTGGAACGGAGGGGTGGTGGTGTTGGGTAAAGTAAACACATCGTACATGAGCAGATGGAGTGAAGGGGAGGATTATCTGAAATCATTGTGGAAGTTACAAGGAGTAGTGATGGAAATGAAAAGGGAAGATGTTAAGCCAGATGATAAAGTCATAGACAAATGAAGAGGAGTGACTGGGAGATAAGTAAATAATAATAATAATACTAACAAGAGGAGGTAGCAGAGGTAACATAAAAGTATGGCATTCACCAAGAAAATCTAATTAAGTGAAATAGAAAGTCAAAAATATTCATTTCCATGTCTAAACTCCATATTCTAAACTGTTTCAATGAGCTATATAAATGCCAGATTTTCTCCCTTTTAAATTACTGCCCTGTAGGTTTACAAATGCAAATGATCTACAATAAATATAAACTTTTAAAAAAGACTTTAAAATGTAAGCAAACTTACCCCTATAAAGTGTTTAGCTTGTTAAATACATGTATCTTGAAAATATTCAAAATCTTCTCTACATCTTAGAGTTAGAGTTGAAAATCTTTTTTTGGTAAAGAGAGAGTAAACATCTTACTTAGGCTTTGTGGGACATACAGGCTTTACTGCAACTACTCAACTCTGCCGCTGCAATGTAGACGCAGCCAGAGACAATATGTAAATAAATGAGCAAGTGGTTGTGATCCAATAAAACTTTATTGATAAAAACAAGTGGCTTATGCCTGTAGTTTCAACTACTTGGGAGGCTGAGGCAGGATGTTCACTCGGGCCCAGGAGCTTGAAGCTGCAGTGAGCTATGATTGTACCGCCGTACTCCTGCCTGGGCGACAGAGTGAGACCCTGTCTCAAAGGCAGAGCGCTGAGCTGCCACCCCACCCAGGGTCACTTCCCCCCACCACAGACCTGAGCCAAGGTGGCGGGTGCCATACTGCTCGTGCACCCATGGTATGTGTATCCTGCCCAGGGAGTCTCCTTGTCACTGGATCCCACACAAACATTCCCGAGCACCCACTCAGACTGTGACAACCAGAGGAGAGCTGCAGGATTCCTGGAGGCAGGCTGCCCCTGGGAACGGGAAAGTGCTGTGAGCCACAGCATTCCTTGGGACAAAGGAAATCAGAGCGCATGCTCTCCTCTACCTGAGAGCCCCTGGCTTGTGATCTGAAGTTGTCTGCACCCCTCCCAGGAGAAACACAGGTGCAGAGTGGAGTCTGTAGGGTAGGAGTGTGTTCCCACCCCAGAACAAAAGCAGCAGCAGACCTGGGAAGGGACATGGAGATGGGGATTTCCCCTCTCCTCTACCAGCTGTGGACATAGTTGCATCTGCTCACCACACCCCGGGTGGAGACCTCTGTGAAATTCAACACAAGTTCTCCAACACCCTCTTCTGGGCTAGTGGTACTTCCACCCATCACGGGGGTGTATGAGGGCAAGCTTGGTGGCCCAGTCCTGCCCAGCTTTGCCCCCCTCCTCCAGGGCTGAGCAGGAAATGCAGGACAGACAGGCATTCCACAGACCACCCCATCACCACAGCAAACTGGGACCAAGCACACACAGGAGCTCCTACTGCAGCTGGCTCTTACACATAAGTGCCACCTACTGGCCTAGGGGTTGAACTACAGCCTGGTACTTTTTCTACCACAACCATCATCTGAGAAAGACAGCCGACAAAAACTATCGATAACCAAGGAACATATACAGAGCCTTGGTACCTTGAAAGTACCCCCAATTGAAACTAAATGAACAACTACAACATATATTTAAGGCACACCCTCAAGGGGGAGAAAATAAAAGTGAAATGAAATAAATTAAATAAATAAATTCTCCTCAAACAAAAGTAAAGTCGAAAATAAGATGGAATAGCTTCTACAGATGAGAAGGAGCAACTGTAAGAACTCTATCAGTATGAGCAAACACACTCTTTGACACCCCCAAAGGATCACACTAGCTCTCTAGCAATAGATCCCAACCAAAAAGAAAATCCTGAAGTGACAGAAAAAGAATTCAGAACATGGATTGTAAGGAAGTTTAAAGAAATTCAAGAGAAAAGTGAAAATCAACACAAAGAAACCAAAAAAATAATCCAGGATGTGAATGAAAAGTTTACTAAAGAGATAGATATATTTAAAGGAAAGAAAGAAGAGACAAAGAGAGAAAAAAAGAAGCCAAACAGAACTTCTGAACTTCTGGAAATGCACACTGATGGATTTACAAAATGAAGTTGAAAGCTCAAACAATAAAATAGACCAATCCAAAGAACAAATTTTAGAGCTTGAAGACGGGTCTTTTGGATTAGCTCCGTCTGACGAAAATAAGAAAAAAGGTTCAAAAAAATTAACAAAGACTTTGACAAATATGGGATAATGTAAATGCCCCAAACTAAGAATCATAGGTATTCCTGAGGAAGAAGATGAAAAAGCAGAAAGTTTGGAAAATATGTTTGAGGAAATAATTGAGGAAAATTTCCCTGGTCTTGTTATAGAGATTTAGACATCCAGATACAAGAAGCTCAAAGAACACCCAGAAGATTCGTTACAACAAGGACATCACCAAGGCATATAGTCATCAGTATATTTAAAGTCAACATGAAGGAACAAATTCTAATGGCAGTGAGACAAAAATATCAAATAACTTATAAAGGAAAACTTATCAGATTAACTGCAGAAATTTTACCAGAAAACTTACAAGCGTGAAGGGAATTGGATACTATCTTTAGTCTTCTTAACCAAATAATTGTCACCCAAGAATTTTATATCCTGCAAAACTAAGTCTCACAAATGATGAAGTAATAAAGTCTTTCTCAGACAAGCAAACACTGAGAGAATTTGTCAACACTAGATTGGCCCTACAGGAAATTAGCAAAGGAGTTCTAAACATCAAAATGAAAGGTTGATACTCACCAGTATAAAAACACTAAAAAGTATACAACTCACGGGGCTTATAAAACAGCAACACAATGGCAGATAACAAAGACCACTAGCTAGACTAACCAAAAAGAGAAGAGAGAGGCTTCAGATAAACTCAATCAGAAATGAAAAAGGAGACATTACAGCTAATACCATAGAAATGCAAAAGATTTTGAACATCTCTATGTACACAAACTAGAAAATCTAGAGAAAATGGATAAATTCCTGGAAACATACAACCTCCAAATCTTGAATCAGGAAGAAATAGAAAATCATTCTATGAAGCCAGTACCACCCTGATACCAAAGTCAGCAAAGCACACAACAACCACCCAATAAAGCTATAGACCAGGCTGGGCACAGTGGCTCACGCCTGTAATCTTAGCTCTTTGGGAGGCCGAGGCGGGCGGATTGTTTGAGCTCAGGAGTTCAAGACCAGCCTGAGCAAGAGCGAGACCCCGTCTCTACTAAAAATAGAAAGAAATTAATTGAACAACTAAAAATACATAGAAACAATTAGCCGGGCATGGTGGAGCGTGCCTGTAGTCCCAGCCACTTGGGAGGCTGAGGCAGGAGGATCGCTTGAGCCCAGGAGTTTGAGGTTGCTGTGAGCTAGGATGATGCCATGTCACTCTAGCCTGAGCAACACAGTGAGACTCTGTCTCAAAAAAATAAATACATAAATAAAGCTACAGACCAATATCCTTGATATACATAGATGCAAGAATTCTCAACAAAATACTAGCAAACTGAATCCAACAGGACATCAAAGAGATAATTCATCGGAATCAAGTGGGTTTCAACCCAGGGATTCAAGGATGGTTCAACATTTGCAAGTCAATAAATGTAATTCAACACATAAGCAGAATTTTTTTAAAAACCCATATGATCATTTTAATAGATGAAGAAAAAGCATTCAATAAAATGCAGCATCCCATCATGATAATAGTACCTCAACAAACTAAGCATAGAAGAAACATACCTCAAATTAATAAAAGCCATATACAGGAAACAAACCCACAATCAGCATCATTCAGGGAAAAATTGAAAGCACTTCCCCTAAGAATTGGACTAATACAAGGATGCCCACATTAACCACTTCTATTCAACATAGTACTGGAGGTTCTAGCCAGAGCAGTCAGGCAAAAGAAAGAAATAAATGGCATCCAAGTCGGAAAAGAGGAAGCTAAACTACCTCTGTTTTCAGATAATATGATATTATAGCTAGAAAGCCCTAAAGACTCCTCAAGAAGATTTCTAAATTTGATAAGCACATTCAGTAAAACATCAGGTTACAAAATCAATGTACGTAAATCAGTAGAACTCCTATACACCAATAATGACCAATCTGAGAATCAAATCAATAACTCAATCCCAGTTACAGTAGCTACAAAAAAATAAAATAAAATACCTAGAAATACACTTAACAAAGGAGGTGAAAGAACTCTACAAGAACTACGAAACCTTGATGAAAGTAAAGGTAGATGACACAAACAAATCGAAAAACATCCCATGCTCATGGATTGGAAGAATCAATATTGTGAAAATGACCATACCACCCAAAGCAATCTACAGATTCAACACAATCCCTATTAAAATGGCAACATCGTTTTCTATAGAATTAGAAAAAATAATCTTAAAATTATACTATAAGGCAATAGTAACCAAAATAACATGGTAATGGTACAAAAGTAGACACATAGATCAATGGAACAGAATAGATAACCCAGAAATAAAGCCAAATGCCCGCAACCAACTTATCTTCAACAAAGCTGACAAAAACATACCCTGGGGAAAGGACACCCTATTCAATAAGTGGTACTGGAAAAATTGGATAGCCACATGGAGAAGAATGAAACTAAATTCTTTTTTTTTTAAATCTGAATATAAATTCTTTATTGGCCATATGATTTGCAAATATTTTCTCCTTTTCTGTGGCTTGTCTTTTTATTCTACTGACATTGTCTTTTGAAGAGTAAATATTCTTAATTTTGATGAAGTTCAATTTATTTTCTTTGGTGAATTACACTTTGGGTGTCATAGTTAAGAAATCATTCTTTAATTCAAGAACACAAAAATTTTCTCTTATGTTTTCTTCTAGAAATTTTATAGTTTAAGGTTTTATATTTAGGGTCTATGATCCATTTTGAGTTATATTGTTATAGAGTGGGAGGCATACATTGAAGTTCATTAAAAATTTTTTTGCCTATTGTTATCCAATTGTCTGTCCCAGCATCATTTGTTGAAATGAGTTTGCTGTTTCCATTTGCACCTTCATAAAAATTTAATTGATAGCATATATGTGGGTCAATTCCTAGATTCTCTATTCTGATGCATTTATTTATATGTCTGTGCCTCCTCCAACAGCAGACTGTCTTGACTTCTGTAGTTTCATAGTAATTTTGGAAATCAGGTAATGTTAAACTTCCAACTTTGTTCTCTCTCTTTTTTTTTTATTTCACGGTATTATGAGGGTACAAACATTATGGTTACACTTTATGTCTTTGCCTCGCCCAAGCCAGGGTTAGAGACATGCCCTTCCCCCCCTACAATGCTCCCCGTGTCCTTTAGTTGCATATTTACCTCCCCATCCCCCTAATCCCTGGAGAGTATTACTGCCATGTGAGCACCCTAGTGTTCATCAGTTAATACCAATTTGATGGCGAGTACAAGTGGAGCCCATTCTTCCGATCTTGTGGTGCCTCACTTTGGATAATGGGCTTAAGTTTAATCTAGGAAAGTATAAGAGGTGCTAGATTACTGCTGTTTCTTATGATTGAGTAATATTCCATTGTATACATATACCAAATTTTAATAATCCACTCATGAATTGACGGGCACTTGGGTTGTTTCCACATCTTTGCAACAGTGAATTGTGCTGCCAGAAACATTCGGGTGCA
>NW_012153174.1:11041148-11047414 GCF_000956105.1 Propithecus coquereli
AAAAATCAAACAACCCCATCAACAAATGGGCAAGCGAAATGAACAGAAACTTTTCAAAAGAAGACAGAATAATGGCCAGCAAACATATAAAAAAAATGCAGAGCTTTTAAAGGGAGGGTTCTCAGCTTCAGGCAATGACTGTGGTTAACTATGCTAATGTCCCATCTCTGCCAAAGACAAAAGCCTGTGAACTCTGCCAGTGGAACACCTGGGGGCTGGAGCCATCCCCCGGAGTTGTAACAAAAGGCTTAACCTGCCTCAGGGATCCAGGCCAGGCTACAGCTCCCAAAAGTGTGGGGGAAGATTTAAGGAGACAGAAAATCTTTCTGCGCTTTCTTTTTTCAGGCCATTCGCTGTGTTACACCGTTTCACTCCTAATACTGAGGACTGTTGTCTTCTCTCTTTTTATCTTTGTTCATCTTTCTAGAAGTTAGTCAATCTTACAGATTTTTCCACAGAAGTACCTCTGTTTCATTAATTTTCTCTATCAATTTTATTCTTTCATGATTTTTATCTTTAATATTTCCTTCTTTCTGTTTACTTTGGATTCAATTTTCTCTTCTTTTTCTAGTTTATTGAGGTAAGAAATTAGATTATGTAGTCAAAACCTTTCCTTCTTTCTAATGTAAGTAATCAATGCCGTATGTTTTCTTCTCAGCACTGCCTTTTCTAGATCCCACATCTTTTCATATATTGTATATTCATTTTAATTCAGTTCTATGCACCTTTTCATTTCCTTTGAGATTTCTTCTTTTATCCCTGGATTCTTTGAAAGAATGCAGTTTACTTTCAAGTAATTGGAAAAGGCGGGTAGAGAAATAGTGGATGTGAATCTTCTCGGGGTGTGTAGAAGAGTGATCAGATCTCTTCCTTGATTTGCATCTGTGGAGATAAACTTCTAATTGACATCAGGAGTTCCTTCGGGCCACAGTCCTAAGGTTATAATTGACATGCATTCATTTTATAGGGGCTGTATATCTTGAAGGTTTTTTTTTTCTTTTTTTAGGGCTGAAGGAAATATGAAATATTTTAACCCCAAATACATTTCTCGGTCATATTTTGGGACGGCTGCAGGCAAACAGGAACATGCTGTAAGGCTGTGTTGCAGGGAATGGGGAGAGATTTGCATCTGCAGAGAATCTCTGCTAAAAGCAGCTGGCCCTGCCTGTGTGACCTGGGACGGCTCTGCAGAGAGTCTGGCGCCCTAAAAGGTCTGAATAAAAACATTTCCCTGAGGGCTGTTACCCTGAGGTTAATCTGCACAGCACCACCACCCGCCCAGCCAGGCTTCCTTTCTCCCTCCCTCCCCCAGTCCACCAAAAAACCCTGTTTATCATTTTCTAAGCCCCTTCATTTCTTAACAGAGGACCCCCGTGCCTCACTGGGGAGAGGACGGCAGTGCTTGTGTAAGTTGTTCTCAGACTCCATTCTCCCTTTTGCTGTAATGAATTGTGGGGTCCAGAGATTTTTATTTTTCCTTTACTTTTACTCTATTTTTCCTTTATTAGTATTAATTTTTTGCATATACTCCCTCTTTTTTTATTTTGTTTGTTTCTCTTTTCTTAGTTTTCTTCTTTCAGGTTACTTAAACATTATTTAGGATTGCATCTTGATTTATCTATGTTGATTTTAAAGCTATTGTTTTACATAGTCTTTTTTGTTGCTCTGAGAAATAAAAATATAAACTATGTTACTCCTCTGCCTACTAGTACTGATGTTTTATCACTTTAAATGAAGTATAAAAACCTTACTTTCATTTAGGGCTCCTTGTTTTTAAAATACATTTAAATAAGCTTTTTTTAGGCATCTCCTCTGCATACAGTTAGAACCATACCACCTGTTGTTACAATGTTGCTTCAACCATAAAATAACATTTAAGGAACTCAGAAGGAGAAGGAGCATTTAAAATCCTTTAATATACTATGAAAATAATTCAAGACCTCTTAAAATAAGAAATAGGCAGTGATCAGGTGTACTTCAGCAGGAGTCAGCCTAGTGCCTGCCATGGTCTCATTCTTCCCCCTTCTGTGCGTGGCTTTTGTACTTCAGGTTTCACATCCCTTTAAGGCCTAGAGGAAGAGAGAATTGACTTTTTGCAACTGGCTCTCAAGTGTGACTCCCAAAATGCCCTCACAACCACCATTGTGTCTTATTGGCTCAGATCTGGCAAATGCCTTTTCCGAACTAACCCTTTTGGCTAAGGAAATTGGAACAATTTAGATTGCCTGGAGAAATCACTGTGTGGCAACAGATGCGAGTTGTCTAATTCAGGTAAATAGTCAATGCCCATGTAAAGCAGGACAGAGGATCACTCTCCCTCAAAATAGACAGCTACCAGAAAGAGAACAAGTAGAAGCATTTTGGAGAAATAACCACACTACACATTGTAACTCCCAATGAAGGAGCTCAGGAAGTTTCACCCCAAAATATGACTCCTGGTATAAAGCGTATTTTGAATTGCAGGCACCCTTGAGATCAACAAAGCAGTGGAGGGGCTGTCCCTCTGTTTGCATAAACTGGACTGGCCAATCGAAAGGCCAAAGGGTGAACTGACTTCCCTTCCTCTCCCATTATCTCCATATATTGCAGAATGAAACCACACCTGGTCCAAATAATTTAAGACACAATACCTGTCTCTCAGGTTAATTTACAAGTCAATCTCCTTGCTCCATCCATTTAACCCCCAGCAACCATTTATTGCCCCTAAACAGAGTTACCTATACTCCTCATTTCCTCTCCCCTCCAAAAAGACAAGTATAAAAATATCTGAACTTCACTGGGATATTGAGTAATCATTCCATGATTCTCCCCATGCGCATGGTAAATAAACCTTTCTCTTTTTAATCGGCCTTAATTGTGAGTTGATCAGGGGAAATGGCAAGTTTCCCCTCACCCCTACATCAAGCACAGAGATCTAGGAAAAAGAAAAGTTCCTCATTTTCAGGTGTACAGGTGGGTCATTTCTATTTTTCATGCATCTACTACCAGTGTGTGTGGTATCCTGAAACTCTGAGTATACATTACATTTTTCCTAAGAAAGTAGTCCTAACTTGCCTCTGTTTCCTATGCATCTATGATGTGACAATACACTATAATAAAACATTAGTGTTTTTAACAAAATGGTACATTGATTATCTTTACATGGTTAAATAAAGACAGCATTAGCATACTTAATAATAAAATGTCAAATATTATTAGATAGGTAAATTATTAAATAATAATTAATTTATTAAATAATGAATCATGGAATATTATTTTTAAATGCCAACAGTTTGATCAACACTCTGACTTCTACTGATTTTAGTAGAGCATGTCTATGAATTTTCGAGATAGTTCACTAATACAACAAATATCAATTTTAAATAACAATAAATAACATAAGAGAAAGTAGGCTGATTCTCAGAGGCAGCAAATAAAATCAGGAAGGCATTTGCTTTGTCTAATGAATAGCCGAAAAGTATCCAACATTTAGCGTTTCATTATGCATGTGTTAGAGAGACATGTCATTTCATAATACAGAATTATGATTAAAAGCCATCTGTTTCCTCTTATGTTTTAGTAAGTTTTCATACTATGAAAACAGCTATTTGTTCCCCAGAATTAACAGCTGGTTTGTCTTAAGGTAGATGATTCTTAAATTTGGCATGCCAATTAAGCCACAAGGAGGAACAAAACATAGAATTGCATATACCAGCAAATCCATTGCAAGAAAATAAAATGCAAAATCCAATATATTTCCATACTAATAGAAAGATGAAAATTAGAAGTGCAGGAAATGTTGTTTACAAATAACAAGATAACATAAGTTTTAGATGATCCGCACTTAAAAGATATACCAATATTGATTTTTGAAAACACTCTGCTTAAAAAACAAACAAAAAACCTCCCAGAGTTTATTCAAATCATTCAGTATAGAACTTTTCCTGTCCTCCACCCTGGTGTGAGGACCACCACCACCCCAGACGTAAAGGACCTTGAACAAGTTCTTCACCCTCACTTCTCCATTTCACAAATGGGAAGCTCAGCAAGCGAGTCCAGATGAAGAGAGAGAAGGAAAGCCCCGACCACCTGGGCACTAAAACTTTACCTCCAGTGTTCCAGACCATTTATCTCATGAAAATCATTCCGGTAGCGTCTGCACCTGCTCTGCCAACGTTTACCTCCATACAATGGCTCACACTGAGCTCCTTCAGAACGTCAACGGAAATTCTTTTCAATCAAACATTTTCCCTACTCCTACTTTCTATTAAAACCCAGCTTAAATGTGGTAAATTCTAAGAAGCTATTCGTGATCACTCACACACTTTATAGAATCCCTCGTCTCTGATCATTGAGATTCACTGTCTATAAATGTATGTAGAGATGATTAATAGTATATTGGTTTCATATTCATTATATACAGTTCACTAACTAGTTAATTTAATTTAACTAACTAATTTAATTTAAGGCAAACTTCTGGAATTAGCTGTCAATTTCACTTCATTAAGGTTTTGGTGAATATTTACGTTCCGTTTTCTGGTTGAGATTAACTTGTGAACTTCTTCTATGCCTCGTGCTAATTTGAACATCGCAACGACTAGGCAAAGAAGCACCGGATCCTCAGATTCCTTCTGTGAAAATCGACAGCGCCAAGGGCAGATTTATGTGACCGGAAAACATTGCAAGGGTGCTTTCCGATCTGGCTTTGGATTTACGACTCCGTATCTCAGGTGGGTCTTCGGCATCCTACCTCCACCCCAGAATCCTGGTGAGCTTCCCCAGTAGCTGTCACTCACTGTGCTGCCTGAACTGTTTCACCCCCTTCCTGTCTTCCCCAACCTCCGCCAGCCCCTCTCCGTCGCTCCTTCTCATCTGCGAGAAGATGCGAGCTCTAAGACGGAAATTGCCACGTCTTTCTACGGCCCAGCTGCACAGCCCGCTGCTGCTGTGCGCGCGCCGTATCTGTGCGATCTGCAACAGCCCTTGTACCTGTGAATGGATTCCACCTTCTCCTATCTTCCTAAAGCCTAACTCCTGCCCTTACTTCTCTCTCCCGCGACGTCAGCGTCCCTCCGTCCTGACCATCCCGCCAGGATGGAAACGCGAGGTCGTTCCGTTCACTCACAGCGCGCCCTCGACCCCTCACCTTTCCGTCCGCCGCCCCTTCTCCCTGCTCGTTGAATAAAGACATTCTAATCACCGCCTCCTCCTTCTCGTCTCCCACAGACACGCTAAGGAGGGTTTCTGCACCGTCACTGCGCCGAAACGATTCCCATCAAGGCCCCTGGGAGCCTTCCTTTCTTCAGATCCCATGGCCCGGTACTTCTCGCTCTTCATTTCACTCAGCCCCCAGCAACGATCGGCACGGTTGGGTCCCCGTCGGGCTGTTCGCTGTCCTGCTGGAAACCCTGTTTCCCACTCGGTCTGAGAGAGTGCACCCTCGCCTTCCCGCCGACCCCCCAGCCTTTCTCAGGCTCCCCTGCCGTCTCCTCCCTTCCCACGTCTAAATGCGGGATCGCCCTGGGCCGGTTCCACCTGCGCTGCTCTGGTGGCTTCATGCTGCGCCGTGCTGTGACGTGACCGCTGCAGACGTCTGCCTCTGGGCCTTCCCCCGAGGGTGCCATGCCACGTGTGCGACTTTCCATTGACAATCCCAGTCACGCCAACATTTACACAAGCAAAGTAAAATATTTGAATCATGACCACCATCCCCTCAAAAGCTGTTTCCAGTCTTTCCCAACTCAGCGTATGACCGTTTGAGTGACTAGGCCAAGACATAGACACTGTCCTTTATTGTTTACTTCCCCACACACCAATCAGAAAATGTATTTGCAAAATACACCTGGAATGTGGCCACTGTACCCCACGGCTTCTTACTGGCGATACCTTCCAAACAGCTTTCCCTGCTAAGCAGTTCTCCATGTAGCATTCAGAGGACTCTTTCTAAAATGCAGAAAAGACTCTTTTACTCAAACCCTCCTTTGGCTTTTAATAATACTGAGAAAATAATCGAATTTTTTACAGCCATGATGATCTACCCTCTGCTTACCTCCCCAGTCTCAACTTCTCTTCTTCCCCTTATCTCCTTCAATCAAAATATAAGAGATTTTTTGTTCATCCTCAAATTTTATATATACTTGCACTCTGGCAATTCCACCTTTAGAAATCTTTTGAAATAAAAAAACAAAACAGATGATAATGTTGGATTTATAAACATATCTATTATGGTACTGTTAATGATAATAATATGAAACATTGAAATGACACAAACGATGTGAAATTTGCTT
>NW_012153174.1:11049104-11069016 GCF_000956105.1 Propithecus coquereli
GGGGAGAGATTTGCATCTGCAGAGAATCTCTGCTAAAAGCAGCTGGCCCTGCCTGTGTGACCTGGGACGGCTCTGCAGAGAGTCTGGCGCCCTAAAAGGTCTGAATAAAAACATTTCCCTGAGGGCTGTTACCCTGAGGTTAATCTGCACAGCACCACCACCCGCCCAGCCAGGCTTCCTTTCTCCCTCCCTCCCCCAGTCCACCAAAAAACCCTGTTTGTCATTTTCTAAGCCCCTTCATTTCTTAACAGAGGACCCCCGTGCCTCACTGGGGAGAGGACGGCAGTGCTTGTGTAAGTTGTTCTCAGACTCCATTCTCCCTTTTGCTGTAATGAATTGTGGGGTCCAGAGATTTTTATTTTTCCTTTACTTTTACTCTATTTTTCCTTTATTAGTATTAATTTTTTGCATATACTCCCTCTTTTTTTATTTTGTTTGTTTCTCTTTTCTTAGTTTTCTTCTTTCAGGTTACTTAAACATTATTTAGGATTGCATCTTGATTTATCTATGTTGATTTTAAAGCTATTGTTTTACATAGTCTTTTTTGTTGCTCTGAGAAATAAAAATATAAACTATGTTACTCCTCTGCCTACTAGTACTGATGTTTTATCACTTTAAATGAAGTATAAAAACCTTACTTTCATTTAGGGCTCCTTGTTTTTAAAATACATTTAAATAAGCTTTTTTTAGGCATCTCCTCTGCATACAGTTAGAACCATACCACCTGTTGTTACAATGTTGCTTCAACCATAAAATAACATTTAAGGAACTCAGAAGGAGAAGGAGCATTTAAAATCCTTTAATATACTATGAAAATAATTCAAGACCTCTTAAAATAAGAAATAGGCAGTGATCAGGTGTACTTCAGCAGGAGTCAGCCTAGTGCCTGCCATGGTCTCATTCTTCCCCCTTCTGTGCGTGGCTTTTGTACTTCAGGTTTCACATCCCTTTAAGGCCTAGAGGAAGAGAGAATTGACTTTTTGCAACTGGCTCTCAAGTGTGACTCCCAAAATGCCCTCACAACCACCATTGTGTCTTATTGGCTCAGATCTGGCAAATGCCTTTTCCGAACTAACCCTTTTGGCTAAGGAAATTGGAACAATTTAGATTGCCTGGAGAAATCACTGTGTGGCAACAGATGCGAGTTGTCTAATTCAGGTAAATAGTCAATGCCCATGTAAAGCAGGACAGAGGATCACTCTCCCTCAAAATAGACAGCTACCAGAAAGAGAACAAGTAGAAGCATTTTGGAGAAATAACCACACTACACATTGTAACTCCCAATGAAGGAGCTCAGGAAGTTTCACCCCAAAATATGACTCCTGGTATAAAGCGTATTTTGAATTGCAGGCACCCTTGAGATCAACAAAGCAGTGGAGGGGCTGTCCCTCTGTTTGCATAAACTGGACTGGCCAATCGAAAGGCCAAAGGGTGAACTGACTTCCCTTCCTCTCCCATTATCTCCATATATTGCAGAATGAAACCACACCTGGTCCAAATAATTTAAGACACAATACCTGTCTCTCAGGTTAATTTACAAGTCAATCTCCTTGCTCCATCCATTTAACCCCCAGCAACCATTTATTGCCCCTAAACAGAGTTACCTATACTCCTCATTTCCTCTCCCCTCCAAAAAGACAAGTATAAAAATATCTGAACTTCACTGGGATATTGAGTAATCATTCCATGATTCTCCCCATGCGCATGGTAAATAAACCTTTCTCTTTTTAATCGGCCTTAATTGTGAGTTGATCAGGGGAAATGGCAAGTTTCCCCTCACCCCTACATCAAGCACAGAGATCTAGGAAAAAGAAAAGTTCCTCATTTTCAGGTGTACAGGTGGGTCATTTCTATTTTTCATGCATCTACTACCAGTGTGTGTGGTATCCTGAAACTCTGAGTATACATTACATTTTTCCTAAGAAAGTAGTCCTAACTTGCCTCTGTTTCCTATGCATCTATGATGTGACAATACACTATAATAAAACATTAGTGTTTTTAACAAAATGGTACATTGATTATCTTTACATGGTTAAATAAAGACAGCATTAGCATACTTAATAATAAAATGTCAAATATTATTAGATAGGTAAATTATTAAATAATAATTAATTTATTAAATAATGAATCATGGAATATTATTTTTAAATGCCAACAGTTTGATCAACACTCTGACTTCTACTGATTTTAGTAGAGCATGTCTATGAATTTTCGAGATAGTTCACTAATACAACAAATATCAATTTTAAATAACAATAAATAACATAAGAGAAAGTAGGCTGATTCTCAGAGGCAGCAAATAAAATCAGGAAGGCATTTGCTTTGTCTAATGAATAGCCGAAAAGTATCCAACATTTAGCGTTTCATTATGCATGTGTTAGAGAGACATGTCATTTCATAATACAGAATTATGATTAAAAGCCATCTGTTTCCTCTTATGTTTTAGTAAGTTTTCATACTATGAAAACAGCTATTTGTTCCCCAGAATTAACAGCTGGTTTGTCTTAAGGTAGATGATTCTTAAATTTGGCATGCCAATTAAGCCACAAGGAGGAACAAAACATAGAATTGCATATACCAGCAAATCCATTGCAAGAAAATAAAATGCAAAATCCAATATATTTCCATACTAATAGAAAGATGAAAATTAGAAGTGCAGGAAATGTTGTTTACAAATAACAAGATAACATAAGTTTTAGATGATCCGCACTTAAAAGATATACCAATATTGATTTTTGAAAACACTCTGCTTAAAAAACAAACAAAAAACCTCCCAGAGTTTATTCAAATCATTCAGTATAGAACTTTTCCTGTCCTCCACCCTGGTGTGAGGACCACCACCACCCCAGACGTAAAGGACCTTGAACAAGTTCTTCACCCTCACTTCTCCATTTCACAAATGGGAAGCTCAGCAAGCGAGTCCAGATGAAGAGAGAGAAGGAAAGCCCCGACCACCTGGGCACTAAAACTTTACCTCCAGTGTTCCAGACCATTTATCTCATGAAAATCATTCCGGTAGCGTCTGCACCTGCTCTGCCAACGTTTACCTCCATACAATGGCTCACACTGAGCTCCTTCAGAACGTCAACGGAAATTCTTTTCAATCAAACATTTTCCCTACTCCTACTTTCTATTAAAACCCAGCTTAAATGTGGTAAATTCTAAGAAGCTATTCGTGATCACTCACACACTTTATAGAATCCCTCGTCTCTGATCATTGAGATTCACTGTCTATAAATGTATGTAGAGATGATTAATAGTATATTGGTTTCATATTCATTATATACAGTTCACTAACTAGTTAATTTAATTTAACTAACTAATTTAATTTAAGGCAAACTTCTGGAATTAGCTGTCAATTTCACTTCATTAAGGTTTTGGTGAATATTTACGTTCCGTTTTCTGGTTGAGATTAACTTGTGAACTTCTTCTATGCCTCGTGCTAATTTGAACATCGCAACGACTAGGCAAAGAAGCACCGGATCCTCAGATTCCTTCTGTGAAAATCGACAGCGCCAAGGGCAGATTTATGTGACCGGAAAACATTGCAAGGGTGCTTTCCGATCTGGCTTTGGATTTACGACTCCGTATCTCAGGTGGGTCTTCGGCATCCTACCTCCACCCCAGAATCCTGGTGAGCTTCCCCAGTAGCTGTCACTCACTGTGCTGCCTGAACTGTTTCACCCCCTTCCTGTCTTCCCCAACCTCCGCCAGCCCCTCTCCGTCGCTCCTTCTCATCTGCGAGAAGATGCGAGCTCTAAGACGGAAATTGCCACGTCTTTCTACGGCCCAGCTGCACAGCCCGCTGCTGCTGTGCGCGCGCCGTATCT
The DNA here is from genome assembly GCF_000956105.1 of Propithecus coquereli. NCBI lineage: Eukaryota > Metazoa > Chordata > Mammalia > Primates > Indriidae > Propithecus > Propithecus coquereli. The sequence goes on from NW_012153174.1 coordinate 11,052,935, forward strand.
GTGCGATCTGCAACAGCCCTTGTACCTGTGAATGGATTCCACCTTCTCCTATCTTCCTAAAGCCTAACTCCTGCCCTTACTTCTCTCTCCCGCGACGTCAGCGTCCCTCCGTCCTGACCATCCCGCCAGGATGGAAACGCGAGGTCGTTCCGTTCACTCACAGCGCGCCCTCGACCCCTCACCTTTCCGTCCGCCGCCCCTTCTCCCTGCTCGTTGAATAAAGACATTCTAATCACCGCCTCCTCCTTCTCGTCTCCCACAGACACGCTAAGGAGGGTTTCTGCACCGTCACTGCGCCGAAAAGATTCCCATCAAGGCCCCTGGGAGCCTTCCTTTCTTCAGATCCCATGGCCCGGTACTTCTCGCTCTTCATTTCACTCAGCCCCCAGCAACGATCGGCACGGTTGGGTCCCCGTCGGGCTGTTCGCTGTCCTGCTGGAAACCCTGTTTCCCACTCGGTCTGAGAGAGTGCACCCTCGCCTTCCCGCCGACCCCCCAGCCTTTCTCAGGCTCCCCTGCCGTCTCCTCCCTTCCCACGTCTAAATGCGGGATCGCCCTGGGCCGGTTCCACCTGCGCTGCTCTGGTGGCTTCATGCTGCGCCGTGCTGTGACGTGACCGCTGCAGACGTCTGCCTCTGGGCCTTCCCCCGAGGGTGCCATGCCACGTGTGCGACTTTCCATTGACAATCCCAGTCACGCCAACATTTACACAAGCAAAGTAAAATATTTGAATCATGACCACCATCCCCTCAAAAGCTGTTTCCAGTCTTTCCCAACTCAGCGTATGACCGTTTGAGTGACTAGGCCAAGACATAGACACTGTCCTTTATTGTTTACTTCCCCACACACCAATCAGAAAATGTATTTGCAAAATACACCTGGAATGTGGCCACTGTACCCCACGGCTTCTTACTGGCGATACCTTCCAAACAGCTTTCCCTGCTAAGCAGTTCTCCATGTAGCATTCAGAGGACTCTTTCTAAAATGCAGAAAAGACTCTTTTACTCAAACCCTCCTTTGGCTTTTAATAATACTGAGAAAATAATCGAATTTTTTACAGCCATGATGATCTACCCTCTGCTTACCTCCCCAGTCTCAACTTCTCTTCTTCCCCTTATCTCCTCCAATCAAAATATAAGAGATTTTTTGTTCATCCTCAAATTTTATATATACTTGCACTCTGGCAATTCCACCTTTAGAAATCTTTTGAAATAAAAAAACAAAACAGATGATAATGTTGGATTTATAAACATATCTATTATGGTACTGTTAATGATAATAATATGAAACATTGAAATGACATAAACGATGTGAAATTTGCTTTATAGAGTATCACACATGGAGTAAATGAAATAATAAATTCAGGAGAAAACTTATGGAAATGAAAATGTACACTATATACTATTAAGTGAAAAAACCTTATAAAATATTTTATGAAGTATAATCCTGAATCTATTAAGAATGTAAATAAGCAAACATGGATGAAAAATAGAATATATACATTATTGTGTGAACAGTAATATTAATCATTTTAATATTGGAGAAAAGTTAACTTTTACTTTTTTATTTGAGCTTCTTTGTTTAATTAAATTTTCTCTGTAATTACACGGATTGCTTGGGAAATAAAGAATATGTATAACTCTAAAATATTGAGAATTACAGCGACAAGGAGATTCTGAAAACAAAGCCACTTGATCCAGCCCTCATTTCCTGAACTGTGAAATACATGGGACTTGCCTGTGCAAAGCATACTAGGACCTAGGGTGACAGTGTGTGACACTTTGGGTTCCGTCAGGGTTCAGCAGAGAGGCCTGGTGTGTGGGTCCATCCATCAGTGCAGAAGCCTAACAGTGAGAACTGGACAGAAGTTGATATTACAGAGATCTGTGTTTTCTGATACCTGGGGACGTCATAGAAGAAGATAAATATTGATCATTCTGGGTTCCCGGACTCCCAAAAGGCAAAAGTAAAAGGGCAGTGTCCTCTGAAACTTCCAAAAGGTAGGACTAGGGACATGGTGGAACGAAGACACTTTCTTCAAGGACCTCAACGCAGGAGTGTAACCTGCCTTCAGTCCCCCAGCACAGGGACAGCAGCGGGCATCGTATACCCACTGGATTCCTGCTATTGTTAGTAGAATACTGAAGCCAGCTTGCCTGAGCACACGTACACTAACAGTGGAGGAGCAAAGTGGCCACCTCAGGAGGATTCGCTAGGATTTACAGCCAATCAGCACAAAGGATCAGAACAATAGGACTTAGATTTTTAAAAAGGAGTAAAGTGAATTAAAATGAATTATTCAACTTGTAAGTACAGCAACAAAAAAGAGAAAGAAAGGAAAAACATTTAAAAAGACAATGAACCAAGAAAGTTTTTAAACTGCATTGATACCTTTCTATTGCTACATAACAATAGAAACGCTGCAGCTTAAAAAGCACACATTTGCTTTCTCGCAGTTTCCGTGAATTAGGAGTCTGGCTTAGGAGTGCTGGTCCTCTGCTCATGGTCTACAGACTGCAGCGAAGGTGACTGCTGAGCCGTATTCTCATCTGGAGTTGCAGCCGCTTCCAAGCACATTAAGGTTATGGGTAAAATCTGTTTTCTCACAGGTGTAGAATTTAGGGCTGCGCTGCTAGCCGGCTGTTGGCTAGAGGCTGCTTCTGGTTCTCGCCATGGGACCTCTCCAACATGGCATATTGCTTCTTTGGGACACAAGGAGTGACATCCATCACCACTGTCATATTCTACTGCTTCGAAATAAGCCCCAGGTCCTGCCCACATGCAAAGGGCTCTCCCTTTGTACAGGAAGTGAATATCAGATGGCAGAGATTATTGGCTATTACCTTATGGTCAGTCTGCCTCTGAAAGTGAATCACAAAAAAGTAACTAAATTAAAGAAAATGGCTCATTATTGTGACCTAAAATGATAAAGAAATATATCAAATCAGAGAGCAAAAATTAAGAGATTAAAACCATGAGGAGAAAGATAAGGAAACTGAGTGATGAATCTGGAAGACCTAATGCATACAAACCTGGGGTCTTAGATGTCAAATGCATGTGCACACACACACACGCGCGCACACACACACACACACGCGCGCGCTCACACAGGCGTACACACACACACACACAGGATAAAGGAAATGGAAGGAAATGGAGACACAGTAATCAAATAAATAATAGAAAATAATTCACGTCATGGAAAATTGTAATAAAAATGTTGAACTCTGAAAAGCAAAGGGGTTCATAGAGTTCCAATCTGTATTGAGAAAAAAATGCATATTGTGGGATTCTTCTTGAGTATACAAGCAGTCTGTGTTTTCAGTCTTCCTTAAAAGTGGATGTAGTCACATATGAATAATTTTAACTAATAAACTCTGAGATGTAATAATGCATGCCACTTCTAGGTCTGGCCCATGGAAACTTATGAAAGTTCTTCAAGCTCTGTTTTTACATTCAGGGTAGGTGGGATGGAAACAACCCCAGGGCAACGTTATAAAGTCAAGGAGTGTGATGTCTCCAGTTTTGTTCTTTTTGCTCAAGTTGCTTTGGCCATTTGGGGTCATTTCTGGTTTCATGTGAATTTTAGGATTGTTTTTTCTGTTTCTGTGAAAAATGTCATTGGAATTTTGGTAGGAATTTCATTGAATCTGTAGATCTAGATCATTTGGGGTAGTATGGATATTTTGACAATATTAATTCTTCCAATTCATGAACATGGGATATTTTTTCCATTTATTTGCATGTTCTTCAATTTATTTCATCACTATTTGATAGTTTTCAGTGTACAGAACTATACTTTCTTAGTTAAATAACCCCCTAAAGTAATGTTTTGATGTAATTGTAAGTAAGATCAATTTCTTGATTTCTTTTTTGAATAGTTCATTGTTAGTGTATAGAAATGCTACTGATTTTTGTATGTTTGTTTATGAATGGCCAACAGAAGTATAAAAACAAATGCTCAACATTTCTAATCACCAGGGAAATGCAAATTAAAACCTCAATGAGATATTTCCCAGGCCTTTGGGATGGTGATTATAAAAAAGATGAATGATAACAAGTGTTGGTGAGGATCTAGAGTAAAGAGAACCTTTGAACACTGTTGGTGGGAATGTAGATTAGTCCAGCATTAGTACAGTACATTTGGTGCTGTCAATATTCTGAATTTGGGCCATTTTAATAGATGTGTGGTGGCATCACATTGTTGTTTTAATTTGAATTTACCTGATGACATATGATGTGGAACATTCTTTCTGTCCTAATTTGCCATCTGTGTATCTTCTTTGGTTCTTCATCTGTTAGGGTCTTTGGCCCATTTTTTGGTTGGAGTGTTTACATTTTTATTGTTGAATTTTAAGAGTTTTTTTCTATATTTTGACTAACAGTCCTTTATCAGATTTGTTTTTGCACATATTTTCTTCCAATCTGAAGTTTCTCTTTTCACTTTTTTGACAGGGCCTCTTGCAGAACAGAAATTTTTATATTAATGAAATCCAGCTTATCAGTTCTTTCTTTCACGGGTCATGGCTTTGGTGTCTTATCTAAAAAGTCATCACCAAACCCAAAGTAATTTAGACTGTCTCTTATGTTATCTTTCAGTTTTATAGCTTTGTGTTTTATATTTAGGTCAGTTATCCATTTTTAGTTAATTTTTTGAAGGATGTAAGGCCTGTGTCTAGATTCCTTTTTTTGCATGTGGATGTCCAGTTGTTCCAGCACTATTTGTTAAAAAGATTGTCTTTGCTTCATATTCTTGCTTTTGCTTCTTTGTCAAAGATTAGTGGACTATATTTACTGGGATCTACTTCTGGGCTCTCTATTCTGTTATTTGAATCTAATCATCTATTCTTTCACCAATTCAACACTGTCTTGATTCCTGTCACTTCAAAATAAGTCTAGAAGTTGGGTAATGATTGTCCTCCCACTTTAGTTCTTCTCCTTCAGTATTGTGCCATCTATTCTGGGTTTTTTGCCTCTTTATATAAACATTACAATCATTTTGTCAATATCCACAAACTAACTTTCTTGGATTTTTATTGAGATCACATAGAATTTATAGATTAAGTTGAGAAGAACTCGCATCTTGACAATATTGAGTTTTCCTATTTGTGAACATGGAATATATCTCCATTTATTTAATTCTTTTCTGATACACTTCATCAGAGTTTTGGAGTTTTCCTTGTATAGATGTTGTACATATTTTGTTAGACTGGTGCCTAAGTATTTCATTTGGGAGGGGTATTAATATAAATTTTTGTGTTCTTAATTTCAAATTCCACTTATTCATTGCTGGTATGTAGGAAGGTGATTGTCTTTCATTTATTAACCTTGTATTCTGCAACCTTACTGTGATGACTTATTAGTTCCAGAAGGATTTTTGTCCATTCTTTCAGTTTTTCTTCACAGATGATGATGTCTTCTGTAAACAAAGACAGTTTTATTTCTTTCTTACAAATCTATCATGTATTTCCTTTTCTTGTCTTATTGCATTAGCTAAGACTTCCAGTACAATGTTGAAAACCAGTAGTGAGAGGAGACATTCTTGCCTTGTTACTGATCTTAGTAGGAAAGCTTCCAATTTTTCACCATTAAGCATAATGTTATCTATAGGTTTTTTGTCGATATCTCTTATCAAGTTGAAGAAGTTCTCCTCTATTGCTAATTTACTTAGAATTTATATCATGAATAAATGTTGGATTTTGTCAAATAATTTTTCTGCATCTACTGATAAGATCGTGTGATTTTTCTTCATTACCCTGTTGATGTAATAAATTGCATTACTTGAGTTTTGAATGCTAAACCAGCCTTGTATGCCTAAAGTAAATCCAATTTGGTCACAGTGTATAATTCTTTTTATACTTTGTTGGGTTCAATTTTCTAATATTTTGTGGATTTTTGCATCTATGTTCATGAGAAACATTGATTTATAGTTTTCTTATAATATCTTTTTCTGATTTTGGTATTAGGGTGAGGCAGGCCTTGTAGAATGAATTAGAAAGTATCCCCTCCACTTCCATCAGAAGAAAGAGGTTGTAGAGGATTGGTATAATTTCTTCTTTAAATTGTTTAGTAGAATTCACCAGTGAATCATTTGGGCTTGATACATCTGTTTGGAAATATTATTAATTATTGATCGAATTTATTTAATACATACCAGAGTATTCAGATTGTCTATTTCTCCTTGTGTGAGTTTTAACAGATTGTATCTTTCAAGGAATTAGTCCATTTCATCTAGGTTACCAAATTTGTGAGCACAAAGTTGTTCACAGTGTTCCTTTATTATCCTTTCATTGTCCATCACTGTCCACTTAATGGAATGACATTCCTCCACCATTTCTGATGTCAGTCGTTTGTGTTCTCCCCCTTGTTCTCTTAGCCTCCATAGAGGCTTGTTCTTTCCAAAGAACCAGGTTTTGGTTTTTTTGATTTTCTTTATTGATTTCCTGTTTTCAATTTCATTGATTTCTGCTATTTTATTACTTCTTTTCTTCTGCCTACTTTGGATATAAGTTGCTCTTCTTTCTCTAATTTCCTAAGGTGGAAGCTTAGATGATTGATTAGAGATAACGAATCCTAGGTTAGTGGGGTTTTTCTCTGCCAATGTTCAAGTATTTCACTTGATTCTTTTCTTGCTTACATGATTTCTGAGGAAAAATCAGATGTAATTATTATTTTTGTTTCTTCATAAGTAAGGTGGATTTTTCTCTGGCTTCTTTCAGGATTTATTCTTTACATTTTATTTTCTATAGTTTTAAGAATAATATGCCTAAGGGTAGAGTTTTTTGGCACATATCCTGCTTAATGTTTTCTGCACTTCCTGGATCTTTGGCTTGGTATCTGACATTAATTTGGGGGAAATCCTCAGTCATCATTTCACATATTTCTTCTATTTTTTTTTTTCTCTTTCTTCTCTTTCTTGTATTCCCATTACTTGTATGCTACACTTTCTGTGGTTGTCCCACAGCTCTTAAATATTTTGTTCTTTTTTCTTTTGGTCTTTGTACTCTTTGATTTTCAGTTTTAGAAGGTTCTACTGATGTATCTTCAAGGTCAGAAATTCTTTCCGCAACAATGACCAATCTACTAAAAGGCCCATCAAAGATATTTGTTATTTCTGTTATGTTTTTGATCTCTAGGTTTTTTTTCATCTTTCTTCAGATGTCCATCTCTCTGCTTACATTGCTCATCTCTTCTTGTATGCTGTCTAGTTTAGCCATTAGAATTCTTAGCATCTTAATCATAATTGTTTTCAATTCCTTATCTGATAATCCCAACATCCTTCCATGTCTGGGTCTGATGCCTGATCTGTCTCTTCAAACTGTGTTTTTTATTTTATTTCATTTTGCCTTTTAGTATGCCTTGTAATTTTTTCTTGATTGTCAGATATGATGTACTGTATAAAAGGAACTGTTGCAAATAAGCCTTTAGAAATGCAATGATAAGGTGCGGTGGGGGAGAGGTAGCATTCTATAGTTCCATAATTAGGTCTGAGTCTTTTAGCGAGTCTCTGCCCCAGGCTGTGACTTTTATAAGTGCTTGTCAGCTTTTTCTCTCTCTCTTTTTCCCTTCTTCCACATGAAAGTCTAGAGTGGGCTGGACTCAGGTATTTCCCTTCTCTCTGGTCAGTTATTATCTGATAATCAGCATGTTAGGTGTGGGGAGTTAGCTACGCTCCCAGCAAAAAATCAGGTCCCTTAGGTAGGGGTCATAACAAAGGATAAGAAAATAATAGAAAATGGGAAATAATAGAAATAAAAGAATACACAGAGATGAAAGTATAGTTTTATAGATTTATAAAGATAAAAGGCAAAAGCGGGATACTCAAGGGTCCTCATGATATCTCTGTGAATCACGAGGCCCCGAGTGAAGTTTTACATGGGTATTTATAGGTACAGTGATTGGTTGCCAGGGGTAACAGGTTTACATAATAACAGGTAGCTTGTTTTAAGTTGAAAGAATTTCAAAAGGCTTCTTTAAATCCCTTAACTAACTCTATCTACGTGAACAAATGGTTACGAAATCTTTCAAAGACAAACTTCTAAGTTCTAAGGTAAATTTATCACTTAACAGAAAGGTTAAACAGAGATATAGAGGCTCCACATTTTTTTAGCAAGTAATTGCATATGGAGACAGGTAGTCAGAAGGTGAGCAGGAACTGTCCCTTGGGCTTATTGTTTTTAGCCACAGGTGTCTGTCTCTCGGGTCGGGCATTCTTTGATCAGCTCTCATCCTGTGGCTCCTAGCAGACCTGCTCTGTCTTTCAAAGCAGGCAAGAATCACAGGTCTGAGATTTGCAGCGGTCACCTTGGAAAGCAGCTGCCACTGACCTTTGAGATGCCCCCCTGAGGTGAAGCAGCTTTTGATATGCAAACTAACACATTCACATATTCCTTCAGGGCAAAGCCCTGCAAAACTCCTGAGACCATTTGTCTCTAATATAGTTATATTAATTTACCCAGCGACAGTTAGGCTCTAGTTAACTAATTTTGCCTGAGGGTAAAACTTTTTAAGAACCGAGTGTCCCTGCATATCTCAAAATCATTCATTTCCCTTTCCCCCTGGTGGAAGCAAAAGGAGATTTTTCTCTATATTTACTGTGAAAACCTTGTGGAGCTCCTAAAAGTAAAACTCACACAAGTGTAGGAGCTTTTAATTCTCAGATTTGTCCATACCTTGTCTGCAGCGATTCATCAATTACAGTTCAGGTTTTCTTTTTCCACCACCAGTTTCTACTGCAGTATGTTGTGAGTTTCTCTATCTACTTGTCTATCTTTCCAATTTGGGGATGGTAGTTTGCTTTATGATCTCACTTCTCCTATGGATCTGAGAAAAGTTATTGATTTTTAATTTTTTTGAGCTCTTTGTTTTGTTATTAGGACAGAGAGGCAACTTCCAAGCTCCTTACATGTGGAAAGTGACCAAGTAACTTTTGTCATAAATTAAATTTTTATATATATATGACCATATCTTCTTTTCTAAGATTTTTAATAAAAAGTATATAACTTTTTTATATCATCATCTTCTTCAACAACAAAACCACATTTCTTAAAAGATTCAGGAAAATAAGCATTTTATACATTTTCCTTATTCTTACACAAAAAATAAAATTTAGGCAACTTAAGCTACTCTTATAGGTAAAACCCACCTTCAATGATCGTATTTGGTAAACTGCAGATTAAATGTCTTATACTTTAAAGCCACAATCTTTTAAACTTTTTAATTTTGTCATTTAAGAACTCAGTCAACAGGTATTTGTGAAGTGCCTACTAAGGAAATGGGTAATATATTAAACTGAGAATGGATAAAAATGAAAAGTGTTGTTTGTTATCATAAAGACTACAGTCTTTTACAGATGACAGGTGTGGAGAAAAATAATTACACATAAAAAACTTGTTATGTTTGAAATCCATGGGCTTAAGACTCCATCTGTCCATTCCAACTGATTATCTGAACAGAATTAAGATAAGATTTATGGTTGTCCAGGATGCACTTTCACTGATCTTTAGATATTATCTAATTAATGATTACCTTTTACTATAAAAGGCATAAACAGAGGAATATAAGCTGATATGCATACAAATGTCTCTTTTCCTTTTCTTTCTACTTTTTATTAAAGTAGTCATATTGGCAAAGGATGAAATTTTATTGCAAGTAATGGAAGAAAATTATTTCATTTCTGTCATTCATATGACACATTTTACATTTGCAGCCAAATAAACATAAAACATGCCAGAGTCCAAAGCTCTGTAATGAAATTGAAGGTGAAGAGGAAAAAGCAAAGACAACCTCTACCAGGAAGAAAGACAGGAAAATATCAGCACCTACCAGAGCAGAAATGTCATTAGGAAAAATTTGGCAACAGATATAACCTATAAACTAACCTAGAATAAGGATTAATAGGGTCTTCAGAATTAAATTTCTACCCAATTTAACTCTTTCAGTCTGTCTTTATAGTACATTTTAAGATTCAGTCTTTGAATAAATAATATATACATTTTCAAGCAAAGTCTTTTGCAAGAATTGGCTAGATATTACTTGTTTATATGCACATGAAATGTCTTTTATTAAATTCTAAATAATACATCCTCATTTTTCTATATCCTATTCCTTTATCATCTTCTCACCAAAATGGCTAAATTTCATTCTTTTCTCCCTTCTAAGATATCTTGCTGTCTTACTCTTTTATTATTTTTTTCACTGATTTTTATTCTTCTTTCTTTAATGTATACTTATTTTTACTTCATGCAAGTATTTATGTTCCATTGGAAAAAATAACTGGATAGGGATTGAATAAATGATAGAGACTTAAAAAGTATATTGGTAATTAGATTTGTTGATTATACATACTAAATATTTTTAATTCTACTTTTTTCAGTTTGTTAATTACTTACTGAAAAATATTTGACCTGTTATAGCTCTTGAGACTTCACAGCAAAAGCTACTATTTATTTAGTACCATAAGTTTGCTAAATACCTCTCATTTACTGGATACTTAATAGGCATTAGTGATTCAATTCTTACATTAATCATATAGGATGTACAATTTATGACCATTGTTTAAAATTGGAAATGAGGCTCTGACAAGTTTATCAATCTGCTCAAGTAACACAACTCAGTAGGAAGTTAAAATGTAAACATTCTATCAAGTATATGCTATTCTTTATAATCTATTTTATTTCCACTAGGAAAATATGTGCTCTGAATACAACAGTTTTATATGTCCCTCGGAGGAAATTGAGGACTCTGAGATGGTTCCAGGTAAGAATTAGCCAAATTGCAAGCAGAAATGGAAAGAAAACAGGAAATATCAGGAATTGGGTACTATGTGGCTAGAAAAATCAAGTGCTTTTGAAACCTAAGCAGGAGGCCAAATATATTCAGATGGCCTCAAGCTTTTTGTCATTAAATTGAGAGAAATTCTTGAGTTGAGCAAGGAAGTAAAAAAACTAAGCAGCAGTAAGAACTAATTCCAAAAGAGATCTTTGATTTTGGCTACTGGCGTATGAAATTGGGTGGAGGCAATTGATCCAAAGTCTACCATTTAGGTCAGATCTTCCAGCATTTAGAGCCGGAGGCCAGGATTATGGTGCTGCTACTTTATCTGGCAGATGCAAGCCCAGGGTGTGAATGCAATGAAAAGGGAGGTGGGGTGAGCAGAGAGGAAAGCTGGCTGCTGCTTCCAGATGAACCTCAAAGACACAGTGGATTTCTCAGGAGGGGCTGTAGCCTTAGAGTAGTCCACAGAAGGGACAGAGGAAGGGCCTGCATCTGCCTGGCTCCCTCCCATCCTGTTTCCTGTTAGTGCAGACTTTCTCATGGCGGGTTGATCCCAGGTTGTGTCCTCAGGCTCCCAGAGAGAGACAGGATGTGCGCCACACGCATTCTGCTGTGGCTGCCCGTCCAAGCCCAGGAATGGAAGGATGATTCAGTGTCCACGGAGTGGCATGTGGACTACGAGGCCGTGAGGGGCTGGGCCTCAACAAGGACCCCAGCCAGCTCAGGAAGCTTGACAAGGGTAAGGGCAGCGTGGTCTGGGTGCACATGTGCCACCGCGAAGGTAACAATAGCAGAAGCTGAAACACCTTCTAAGCCTGGACTGAAAATGCTGTGAATTTTTAAGTCAAACTAATCTTTATGCTCCCAAACTTGTCCAGGCTATTGGTTTTCTGTGCCTGTCATAACAAATTACTATAAACTGAGTGGCTTAAACAACTTAAATGTATTTTCTTACAGTTCTGGAAACCAGAAGTCCAAAATTAAGATGTTGGCAGGACCAGGCCACCTCTGAGGGCTCTAGGAGGGAATCTTCCCCATCTCTTATGACTTCTGCTACCCCCAGGCATTCTCTGCCTTGTGGCTGTATAATTCCAATTTCGGCCTCCATCGTCAGGTCCCCTTCTCCTCTGGCTCGCTCAGATAATCCAGGATTATCTCATCTTGAGATACTTAATCATATATGCAAAGCCCTTTCTCCAAATATGGCCACATTCATGTGTTCCCGGGATTAGGGCATGAACCTGCGTTAGGGGCCAGTATCTAATTCGCTACAGCCAGCAACAGGTTGCTAGACGTGCGCAGTCTTCACAAGATGAATGCTCTCCAACACCTACTGCAGACGTGGCCCTGAGTACAAAGGTCAATGAATAATCTTCCAAAAGGCTGAGCTGAGGGTCCTGGAGAACAGGCCAGGGAGTTCCCACACAGCACTAGGAAAGGACAGAAAAGATGTCATCACCGGGGCAGAAAATACGTGCAATCCCTGACCAGCAGGATTTAGTAGTTGCTATGAAGTTGACTTCATGGTGTTTTCCAACCTTTCCTGCTCTTAGTGGGAGTTACGCTGTAAGTAACTCAGGCCTGCCGCACCACTGTGTGTGTGTGGTGGGCGGGAGGATCAGAGAGAAGCAGGTAATCTGCCTTTCATTTAAAAATGATCATGTCCTGGGGAGCTACATACCATCTGATGGAAAGTACAGCACATCACACACAAAACCTGGATTTAGTGACTGCACTCAAGTTCTCTTGTATGAGTAGAGGATAAATCTGATCTACTGTGTGAAAAAGGGAATACAGAGCCAACTGGCAAAAATCACTAGTTGTCCACAAAAATGTGTTCTTTCCTTCCTAGAAGGAGAGTCCTAATTGAAACACAGGCCACATAGACACTACATTTCTCAGCCCCCTTTACTGTAGCCATGTGACTGTTGAAAACCAGTGGCGTGTGAACCTGGCGCAGACCGGCCGAGGCACGTCCTACCTCTGTGCACTCTGCCCTCCCTTCTCGCTCACTGGAGTAACCAGAAAGACCTGAAAATATCCATGTTCCAGAGAGAAGGGTCATTGTCAGCCCCTGTCTCGGAATGTGTCTATGTGACAAAGACATTTTTGAGCTGCTCAATGATGCCACCAATTCTTAAATGTGTGAGAAATAAAGAACTTTGTCCTTTGTCTTGTTTTTTTTTCTTTTAAGTCTCTTATTATGGAAGCTCAGCCTTTTACCTTTATTAATATTAATGACAAAAATTTTGGATAGTTCACTTCAATTAAAATAATTTTTTAATACTACTGCAAGACATTATACTAGGTATTGTGGGGAAGAGAAACAAAACAGAGTGAGAGGATTCATGTTTTAGGGAACTTTTAGATTATTGCATGTGTCTGGGGAAAGACCAGAACAAATATAGCAGGTGAATAACTAAAATATGAGCTCTAATATGATAATGTTTCAGAAAATACGTCAAGAAGGGCCAATCGTGTATGGGGAAATCAGAAAACACTTCACAGAAAGAGTGACATTTGGGATGGAAATTTGGCGTGGATAAGATGTTGTCAGGTGTAAATCCAGGTGAGAGACGAGGGCAGAGGAGCAGTTTTACATACTCTGGTGAGAAGACTCATAGCAGGCATATCAAATCTGTGATAAGCACCTAGGATGTGCAAAGCATTAGTTCCATCCTGCGGGGAATATAAAAAAATAAGGCTGGTTCTTCTCTCAATGAACTTGCAAATTAGCAAGAACTATGAGGCATCCAGATTTAACAGCACTACAGACAGAATTTAATGGGTACTATGAGTAACATAAAAACCTGTTGGAAAGGGAAAATGCCACAAAATTCTTAACCCTTTCAAGCAGAGATTTATGTTTTTTGGGTTTTTTTTGCTTGTAAAATGAAAACAGATAATGGAACCTGTGATGTTACTGTTTGAAATGTTAAATGAGGTAAAGACTGAAAAATGCTCATTAGAGCACTGGAAATATGGTAAACACACCGATGTGGACATTGTTATTTTCATAGTTATTGTTCTGTTTTTTGCATTGTATAGATTTTCGATAAGAAGATTTTACATCAATTTTGGAAAAAAGACTAGCTTGCACAAACTGTAAAATCAGGACTATACAGGGACTATTCAGAGCACAGGGGACAGTTTGATTTCATTGTGACATGATATAGCAGGGTAGCAGCAGACAGCCTCCCTTGACTGCCATGCTAAGGGGTTTGGACATGATTTGATTGGTGTGGAACAGGCTGAGCACTGAATGCATCTCAGCAGGGAAACTCCGAGTTAAAGTTACCCTAAATGTTTTGGCCAGATTAAAACTCAGAGAAACGGAAGTAGAGTAACCCAGATAGGAGGCTATTTTCACAGTCTAGTGAGAAGTAATTAAAATGTAGAGATAGAGGCACAGCTGTGGGGAAGAAAATGAAGGAAAGAGTTTGAGAAGCATCACAAAAAATAGAAGTCATAGAACTTGGCAATTGATTATATATGAAAACTGAAGTTAAAGTACGAAAGAGAACTAAAAAATGCTCTCAGGATTTTGTGTGACTAGGACAAGGGAGGCAAAAATAATTTAAAGAAAGGACTAAGCTCAGTCTAGAGTCTTGTACCCTGCAAAACTAAGTTTCATATATGAAGGAGAAATACAGACTTTCTCAGATAAGCAAAGACTGAGGGAATTCACCAAGACAAGACAAGTTCTCCAAGAAGTACTCAAAACAGAACTACACAAGGATCATCACAATAAACACTCCCGAATGTAAAACCACTCAAAAGTTAAAGATCAAAGGCTATATTCCACAATGGCTCAAGAGCGAAAACAAAGCAACAAAATGCAACCGAACAGAATGAACAGTAATTCACCCCACTTATCAATTCTCTCAATAAATGTGAATGGCTTGAACTGCCCACTCAAGAGACATAGGCTGGCCGAATGGATAAAAAAAAACAGGCCAAGCATCTGCTGTCTCCAGGAAACGCATCTAACCTGCAAGGATGCATTTAGACTCAAGGTAAAGGGGTGGAAACAAATATTTCAAGCAAATGGAAGCCAAAAGAAGGCTGGTATGGCAGTTTTGTTCTTAAATCAACAAAAGTAATGAAAAATAAAGAGGGGCACTATATAATGGTGAAGGGTTCAGTTCAACAAGAAGACATAACAATTCTAAATATGTATGCACCCAACTTAGCTGCACCCAGGTTAATAAAACAAACTCTACTTGATCTAAACAAATTGATAAATAGCAACACCATAATAGTCAGAGACTTCAACACCCCACTGACAGCACAGGACAGATCCTCCAAACAGAAAATTAACAAGGAAATAATGGACTGTACTCTAGAACTCTAGAACTCTAGAACAAATGGGCCTGACTGACATTTACAGGACATTCTACCCAAAAACCACTGAATATACGTTCTGCTCATCAGTTCATGGGACATTCTCTAAGATTGACCATACTCTAGGACACAAAGCATGTCTCAAAAAATTTAAAAAAATAGAAAACATATCATGAATCTTCTCAGATCACAGTGGAATAAAAATAGAAATCAACCCCAACAGAAACTCTCATCTCTACACAAAGTCATGGAAATTAAACAACATTCTGCTGAATGATTCCTTCATAAAAGAGAAAGTAAAGATGGAAATCAAAAGATTGTTTGAATTAAATGATAAAGGTGACACAAGTTATCAAAATCTGTGGGACACAGCCAAAGCAGTCCTGAGAGGAAGGTTTATTTCCATAAATGCCTATATCCAAAAGTGAAAAAGAGTACAAACAGACAACCTAATAAATCGACTCAAAGAACTGGAAAAAGAGGAACAGACCAACCGCAAACCCAACAGAAGGAGGGAAATTAATAAAATCAAATCAGAACTAAATGAAATTGACAACAGGGAAACTATGCGGAAGATTAATAAAACAAAAAGTTTGTTCTTTGAAAAAATAAACCAAATTGACACACCTTTGGCTAAACTAAGGAAAAACAGAAAAGAAAAATCCCTGATAAGCTCCATCAGGAACACAACAGGAGAAGTTACAACCAATGCCGTGCAGATTCAAGATATAATTTATGAATATTACAAAAACTTTATGCATACAAACTGGAAAATGTGGAGGAAATGGACAAATTTTTAGAAACACACAGCCTCCCTAGGCTCAACCAAGAAGAAATAGAATTCCTGAACAGGCCAATATGAAGGTCTGAAATTGAAACAGCAATAAAAAACATTCCAAAAAAGAAAAGTCCTGGACTAGATGGTTTCACACCCGAATTTTACCACACCTACAAAGAAGAAC
>NW_012153174.1:11071028-11088791 GCF_000956105.1 Propithecus coquereli
CTTAAAGAGATACAAGTAGAAGTACCATTCGATTCAGCAATCCCATTACTGGGCATCTACCCAAAAGAACAAAAGTCGCTCTATGAAAAAGACACCTGCATCCGAATGTTTATAGCAGCACAATTCACAATTGCAAAGATGTGGAAACAACCCAAGTGTCCATCAATACATGAGTGGATTAATAAACTGTGGTATATGTATACCATGGAGGACTATTCAGCTGTAAGGAACAATGATGATATAGCACCTCTTGTATACTCCTGGATAGAGCTGGAACGCATTCTACTAAATGAGTTATTCCAAGAATGGAAAGACAAGCATCACATGTACTCACCATGAAATTGGTATTAACTGATCAACACATAAGTGCATATATAAGAATAACATCTATTAGATGTCGGTCAGGGGGGATGGGGGAGGAGGGGACGGGTATATGCATACACAAAGATTGCGATGCGCACCATCCGAGGGATGGACGCACTTGAAAGTCGGACTTGGCGGGGGGTGGGGGGCAAGGGCAACATCCATAACCTAAACATCTGTACCCCGATAATATCCTGAATAAAAAAAGTAAAAAATAAAAAATAAAAGATAAGATCAAATTCTAAAAAAGAAAGAAAACGAAAGGACTAAGCTAAAAATGATGGTGGGGGCAGTATGTCTTGTTTGATGTGGTGGTCGAGCACCTTGCTAGCACTCTTACTTAGCAGTTGGAACTTCCCATTGGCGGTAGGAGTCAGGCTGAGCTCCTCCTTAGTGGAGAGAACAAAAACAAAGAATAAAAATTAAGGTTGTTTGGTTCTATGACTCAGAGATTATTCTGCTCTGTATTTTGAAGGGGGTATTTAATAAATATACGTGTCAACACAGCTGCAGAATGTGGCATTACTTCTGTCTCTTTGTATTTCTGCCGACAATGTGTAGATCTCATTAACAGCCCTTTAATTCTGCATCTGTGGCCTTGTTGCTCAGGATGTCAGATTATGCTGCTAATGAGACTGAGACTGTACATGTCATTCCTTTAGAAAATGCATGCAAATGTTAGCTGGGCCTTCCTCCCTCAGAGGCGTCCTGTTTGTAACAAGGCAGAAAAATGCAGGATTGAAAGTGAATCAGTAAAATTCTCATTTCATCAGAAAAAACAAAACAAAAGGACCTACTGTATTATTTCTAGTAGATTCATTATTTAATTAGGTTCATTACTTTGGTGATGGAAGTTTATTTGAAAGCTTGTTTCCTCCAGTTTCCACATATGTGCATGGCCCGAAGAGTTTTTGGTTTTTCCTTCCAAACAACTCAGCATTTTTCATTAAATATTCTAGTATTATCAGTATCTCGTGGTGTCTTACTTGTAACACACACATACAGACACATGTTTCAGGGTACTTCGTAATTTAGGATAATGTAAAATCCTTTCAGAGGTCATAATAATTCATCTAGAAATGAAAACCAAATCTGAAAATACTAATTATTTCCCTCCCCAGTTATTATCAACTTAACCAACTGAGAAGTGGCTTCTTGTTAGACTAACTTTACAAATGGATATTAATGTTAAGTGAAATATTTGATCCACTTATTAATTATGTAAAAATAAAATCCCTAGGATGAGCTGACTTAAAGTATTGCTCTTACCACTTTTTTGCTACATACATTTGTTTAAGTCACTTAAACTCTCTTAAGTAAAAGATGTCATTTATGAAACAGGTGCATGATTTGTTCTTGCCTCTCTAGGACGTGAGCACGAACAATAACTTAGTATGTGCCAGACACTGTCAAAAGCACCTTAGCGGATAAACAGTGCCAGTGGCAGTGATGGCCATAATAGTAGTAGCAGTAATAGTAGTTATTAGTGGTATCAGTAGTAGCAGTGGGTCAGTTAAGTCCAGAGGCATATTGAAGAGGGAACAGTCTGATGATAGGTAGGGAGATAGGGATAAATAGGGAAAGAAAGGAAAAAGTACAGAGTTAGGAGAGAGGAAGGTGAGATCGAACCTGGGACAACTCCCAAATTTGATGAGAAGAGCAAGGATGATCCAGCCTTAGAAAACTCTGAGAAAAAGAAAGGAGAGGTCAAAGAGAAGAAGCAGTGAACCTTGCCAGATTCTCAGAAGAGTTTTAACAACCCGAACACTGAAAAAGTGTGGAATGGGTTGAAGAATTACCTATCTCCAAAGCAGTGAGAGTGAAACCCAGATAATAATGGATGGGCTTAAGGGGAAAAAATAAAAAACTAAAATGAAATCAATAAACAAAAATAGGTCTTATGAGATATTTTGTGGTAAAAGAGAAGACAAAAATACATCAGTCATGGGAGGTTTAGAGATGAGCTTTTCTTGTAAATTAAGTTCTGTAGAAACACAGCCAGGTGCATTGGTTTACACACTGTGGAGGGCCACTTTCTCCTACCCACAGCGCTGCCTCCTAGGATGGAGGTGAGAAGTTACAACAAAGATTGTACGGTGTACAAAAGCCTAAGATTGCAATTTACTTTTTGAGTCCTTACAGAAAAAGTTTACCAACCATGCTGTAAGCGATCCTGGAAATACTGATTTGGATACTTATAGATAGAAACATGTTTATTCTTCTTTGATTATACATAATATATTTAAAGAAAAATAATTGTGCAGATTGAATATTTATGTAGATACCAGCTCTTCCTTCTTGAATGATTAGCTTCTAAATTCCATAAAGAATACACACTATCCTACGATAACATTTTTTAGTGTATCACCAAACAAAAGCAATAAACTTTGTTGTCATTATATCAATTATATAAAACTAAAAGTAACCTTAAAGAAAAAATAATTCACCAAAATACACTTTAGTAAAACAGCTCTATGATTGAATTTAATGCATACAAAATCAATCACAATTAATTGGTGAGTATAATCATTTTCATATTAAATTGTTTTTAATATTATGAATTATTCAATAAATTATCATTTAATGAATTAGGGAATGATAAAAAAGAATTTATTACTTGCAAATGTGTTTAGTGCCATGAGCACAAAGAATTAACAAACTTTGAGTAAACACCACCTTAGTGAGTTATAGTTTCTATATTGCTCAATAAAAACATATGCCAAATTTAATTTCATTTCATTGCAAAGTTTTCTAAGGATATGTTGGAGTATATTGGATTTTGAAAGGACTAAAAATTACTTATAAACAATATGTCTCATATCTTTTAGGAAATGAGTAATAATATCTGACTTCTCAAGTAATTTGCATGAGGAGCAAAATTGAATATGCTATTAAAAATCTTAATGGTACATGTGTTGCAGCTGCCAAGTTCTAAAATTTCTAATTAATGACTATGCAATAAAGATTAAAATAATAAGCAAAATAATTAGTAATGAAGCTTACATATGGCTTACATGTCTTTAATGAGGCTTTTAGAGTTTGCAAAGACCCACAGCTGCAGCATTACTCTCATTAAGAGATTTTATTATATGAGTGTCCTTAAGAGAGTCTAGCTGGATATTCAGAAACAGTTAAGTGTGTTAAGTAAACTTTCATATGAAAATACTTTTAAAAATTGCATTTGAAATGTAACCGACACTTTGATCAAAATCATTTTTGAAATCGAAAGTATTGATTCTCCCTTAGACTATTGTCAGTATTTTTTAAATAAACCTAAAATGTTTGAAATTTACCTACTTGTATATTTTGTAATGAAATTACACTTACTACAGATTTTCCTTGTCAGGGTTTTTAGAACTCTTTTTTTTTTTTTTTTTTTGCCATTCTTACGTTACAGTATTTTTGATGAATGTATCTGAATTCCTGGCATCTAAGAATTTTAAGAATTTCAAATGATCAAATATGGCTTGTCTTTGATTGATGTATATTTTCCTTCTTTTAAACTTGAAAAAGAAGAGATAAAGTAGATGACATTTCTGAGTCACTGATAACATCTAGATGCCTTAGCTGTAGCGAAAAACAAACTCTCAGACTTTCGTTTAGAGGTATCTTTTCAAGAATGCGGAAATATTTTGGCCAATCTGTAACACCTACTTTGAGGACACAGCCAACATCAAGTAGAACATTTGCTACTTAAGGTATGTTATTATTGGGAATGTGGGTCTCTCAAGAAAATGCTTCAGAAGGTCACCTCTTATTCAACAAGAACAAAGTGGTCAGGACTTTCTCTGTGGCTCAGCACTGCTGGCAATCAAGTGGGTCCAGGGGCTGGGCAGCTGCAGACTCCCTGCGCCAGGCAAGCTAAGAGGCCAAACCAGCCCTGCCGCCATTAGCCCACCATCCACTCCCATCTAGGGAGAAGAAAGTCTAGACTTCACTATGAGGTAGAGACTAAAAAGAGGACTTCTATGCAAGAAAGAATGCTGGAGTGCTGTGTTCACACTCGCTGCATAAACACCACCTGAGAAGGACTCAAGGAATCACTTCCCCCGTGGTGTATGGAGGACACAGAGACAACAGAGGCTCATGGGGACAATGCCTAAAAGTTAACTCTAAGTGAAGCTCAGAGAGTGAACAGGGAGGGCTGTGGCTGGAGGGGCCTGTGTTCTTCCCGATGGCAGCGTACAGTGTGCCTTCCGGTGGCCAAATATGGACCACATGAAAGGGATCCAAGTTGAGCCATCACTGACAGATTCCACAGCGCAGAAGCGGACTGCCTGGTGGCCAGGTGACACTGGCAGGAGCAGCCATAGGAAGTTTCATCTGACTCAGGAAATCACCAAGGTCCCTGGTTGGGCAGTCTGAGGAATCCACAGCAGCCTTTACCAAAAGAGCACTTTTTAATTCTTTTGGAGATTTTTGAACATCTTAAAAATATTATTGTTAAAATGACAGAACATTTACAGCTCCTGGCATCCTCTAATTCTTAATTTTAATCTCTTAAAGCAAGACCTTTATTTCCCTCTATTGAAATTGAGGGTTCCTCCTGTGTGTGCCACTGCGCTGACCTTGCTGTGACGCCTGTCAATATTCACTCCTAATTCCCTACCTTCCTTCTCCTCCTCTCCCCACGGCGTCCTGCGGTATCTCCAAACATTCCGTGGTTTCTACATCAACTTAAAAAACCAACCAAACAAAAGTGAATAAAAGCTTGCTTAACTCCTTTTCTCCTCTTCACTTAAGAGTATTTTGTTTTCATTACTATAATTGCAAAACAAATAGTCTCTACCCATAGCTCGTATTTCCTTACCGATGATTTCTTAGTGCTAAAAAGTGTTCTTTTCCCCTTACTCTATCAAAGTCCCTCTCTAAGGACTGTCCCCCTTTGCATCCTACCTACAAAAAAAAAAGCCTTTGCTTTTCTTCATTTATTCTCAGCCACATCTTAAAAGTATTTTTTTCTTTTGCTTCATTTCTATGGTAGGTTTTGGAAGTGGGAAATATTGAGTAATCTTGTAACTAGCTCCATGAACAAATTTCAATGACTCCTGTATGTTTTTTCATAATCCTCTCCCTTAACTAACTACTTGACCTTTTAAGTTATTTCCCAGAAATGGTGGGTTTTCTGCAAGACAAAGGAGCTGAGATTCTGAAGGCCCCTGGGAAGCCTTCCTGTGGCCAAGACTCACCATCCCCCATAATCTGCCCCAATGCAGGTAGCCCCCTGTTAGTTACCCCACAATCTTCCCCAAGGCATGTGGCATCTCCTCCCAAAGCCCATGATCTCAGTTAGTCCCAGAGATGGATTTGGAGCAGCTTCTCACATATTCCCAACAAGATGACATTCATGTTAAAAATTCCTTTCTTCCTTGGCAATTCTCATTATCTCAATAATTGGTTCTTTCTGCAATAAGCAACTGCACCTAGGCCAAAACCCCCTTGTAGTTTGGACAACAGTCTCATTATTGTCATGAATAAGAGTAGAAGATTTCTATTAAAAGAGGAAGTTTTGACAAATATGATTAAAATTATTAATTTAAGAAGAAATAAATGATATATAAGCCAATATAAGTAAATATAAGACTGTTTTGAACTAAAAAAATGCAATAACAATATTTAATAAAATATAAAGATAATTTGGCTTCTAAAGCTTCCATCACACCAAAAGGCATCTCTCCTCTTCCAACTGCAACAGGGATAAACAAACTTACCCAGCAACGTATTGTCTGTAACTTTATGAGAAGTATTGGATGAGAAGCAACAAATTTGGGTGGTTTTTATGGGTAAATAAACTTACCTGCAGTAAGTGAGATAAGAATAACGTGATGTATCCATGACCTCACACGTAGAATAGCGCAGCCCCCTTCTGGCCTGCTTCCTCCCTGTCTCAAGGATTGTGCCCCTCCTCACGGGGCTTGCAGCAGATTTAATACCACACATTGCTCCCTGTGGTCTATCACTGTAAACCCTGGAACAATACCACAGTCTCCACCTGCATTTGCAAAAGAAGGATGAGGCACTTACTCAGGTTGGCTGGTGTCCTTTCCCCCAGCCTGTGGGATCTGGTTTTGGGGTCTCTACTGAGATGCTAGTGAGGTCCGCCTAGTGAACAAGGGCTGGGTCAACAACAGGCTTGGAGGGTGGTTAATGAAAACAGTCACCACCAGCTTCCCTAAAACAGCACAAATGAAAGTCACAAGCAACACCCAAAACACACACTGGTCTAAAATACCCTCTGACCCACTTTGATTTAGCATCTTCTCAGAATGCCTCTGAGGTGCAATATTCTCATTTCATTAATTTATAGATGTGTTTACTTTGATCCTTCTGAGTTCCTCAGTTGCCAAAACCCAGTTTTAGGGTGGGAATTTGTACATAGGATTGAGAAAGAATTCTCAACACAAAGATTAGGATAGAAAGTAGTATGAAGTTTATTTTACTTTCTGCTAAAGAGCAGGAGAAAGGGCTCAACACAAGAAAGGAAGAAAAAAGGAGTGTTGGTCCTGAGGCCAAGTGGCTTGGACTTTTTATTGGGGGGTTGTAAAGATGTAAAGAAAATTTATTGCTGTAGACTGATTAGCAGCAGGCAGCTGTAAGATGTCAGGGTGTCTGTTTCTGCTGTTTTTTCTGTTCCTGGAAACTTGCTACTGATAAGTAGTTCTGACCAGACTGGTCTGGTGAATGTAAAGGAGAAAGATTTACACTTTTTTTCTGTCTGCTCAGCTCTTTTCAAGTGCTGTGAAAACATCTCCACAGGTGGTTAATTAGCCAGGAAGCTTATGTGATTAATCTTAAAGACAGTAAGTTGGATAGTTTATTAGCAAGACCATCCTATCATTCCCCCTTTGCATTGGCTAGAATTAATGTTTTTTATTAATGGGCTGGAGATTGGGATATTTGGGTGGAGGTTGCTCTTCTGTAACTACTTCCATCTGACCTAGCGTAGAAGCACTGTTCATACCTGAGAGCCTGATTGAGACTCATTAAGGGGGAGCGCCTGAAATCTGACGGACTTAAAAGAGGCAGCATGGGGATTTTGTTGGAGATAAACAGCTAAAGCTTGAATTTGGATTTGTATGAATGTTACCAGACAGCAGAGACTGTAGGGTCTGAAAATGAATATCAAAAGCAGAGTTATTAAGGGTCCTAAAAGAGGTGTTAACCAAGAAAACTAATGCCACACATAGCGAGAAGAGTTCACAGTTCTGAGAAGTCAGAGGGCCTCTTCAACTGTAGGCAGATAAGGATGTTGTAAGACACCACTTGGGGGAAATATGGAAAGTAGGATTATTATTAAGGTCTCCAGTATGGGCAAAAGGGGGATAGACCTGGTACGTGAGTTGGGAAGGAGGACAAGGACAGCAAGATGTCCTATATACCACAGCAAATTATTGAAGCTCACGGTTTTGAGGCTTCTGTTGGGTCAATTGGAGCCAAGGTGTAGGCCAGTGGATTTCCAGGGAAAGATAACCCATGGCTTCTGAGACCTGTTGAGTAATTTGAGACATAAAAGCAGGGCCCTTATCACTTTGGAGAGAAGTGAGGAGAAAAGACAAAGTTTTTCATTTAGTATTTGCTTAGGCTTTTGTGTGTCTATCCTTGATCTGGAGGTCTGAAGTAATTCCATCCCTTGAAATAGGCCCTTACAATCTCACATGCCTGCCTCTTCTGCAATAGTCCCTGGGCCTAGAGGGAGGGCGTTTGTAGTTTTAGTAGCAGGGCTTTAGCAGTGAATGACAGGTATGGGCCAGGCAGGATTAAAATTAGTCATTCACCATGCAAACTGACAATCAAAATTTTTAAAAGGCAAAAAAATTTTACTCTTTGATAGAAAGCAGATGATTGTAAGACTGAGTATAGAGAAACTGAAATACAAGTTAATAAGGAGGCAAACTGAATCTGTCTGTTTTTCTCTCCTTCCCCTCCCTTTCTTTTCCCTTGAAAGGTGAACAAAATCTTTTGTTATTTCCATTAATGTTATATAAAAGTCTTATTTAAAAGAGAAAACCAAATTTCATCTTTTTCTTCAGTTCTCAAATGAGTTTTTAGTGTTCACATTGTTGCTGGAACTGGCTGTTTTAAGTATCCTTGAATTAGTGCTATCACAGACAGTGAGTTTTATCTCAATACCAGTAACTTAGCAACTGAAGTCTCAAAGAAAGAAGAAAAGAAAATAGGTAGAGAGCTTGACAGACTCTACATTTCAATTCTGTAGTGGCGAATTGACCATTTGAGTTCTGAACTTCTTGATGCAATTAGTCCATCAGTTTAAACACAGCTACAAGAATAGAAATTAAAGAGGTTTCAAACACAGGTCAGGGAACACTACACCAGAGTTTCCAAGAATATTTTCTCAAATCAACCAGTAATGCAAATGACCTGTCCTAGGTCCAAATGGCATAAAAGCCCAAACAGCAGAGACAGAGGATCCCCAGCATGTACACATATAATGATTTTAAAACTGGTTTTAATTATCAAAGGTTTCCAAAGTCATGTGAACTAAAAGACATTGAGTTCTTTCTTATGTCCTTGATAAAATATTTAAGAGCTTACTTTTCATTCAAACTAATTGGAGCTCTTTTACATATTTTAGTAGTAAAACATCACATATATGACATACGTAGACACACAAACATACAGACATATAGACAGAAGTAGATATTTTAGGTGAAATAAGGCAGAAAGTTTATATTTTGAAAGCATAGAGCATACCAAAGGGAGGAAAAAAAATGTATGTAAAGTCCCAGTTAAGGCTTTCCCCAGGAGTCTGAGAAAGGAAGCCTGTGGTCTTTAGCTTAACCATAAGATCTTTCCCAGTAAGGGCTAGGGCAATTGGGAAGTATTAAGAAGAAGTGAACAAAGACTTGATCTCCCAGTGAGAAAGCGGGCTGCAAAGTACAAAGGGCACTTTGTAGTTTACTTTCCACTCCAATAATGGAAATAGAGGTCCCAAAAATTCAAGAAGAGCAGAGTAAGTGTCCTCAGTGTCTATTTAAAAAATTGATTTGCTTATTTGTGACAGAGAGTATTAAGGCTCGGCCATCCCCATATGACAAAGTTAAGCTTGTCTCAAAGTCAGGGTCCATCAGACTGAAGCAGTCCCAGAAGGTCTGTGAGTGTTGAGGATGCTGGCTCAGGGGGCCAGTCAGTTCCAGAAGGCAAGTGAAGTCCCCTGTATCAAGGAGAGACCACCCCCACATCCAGTGCACCTCCCTTTTGTAGACAGGGCACAGTCTTGGTAGAGCTTGGTTCCTGGGCATTTCTTACTCCAGATATCCAGCTTGTCACAGAGGAATCAGGGAAGAAATTAAATAATAAGGCTTTGACTTTTGTTGTTTTGGTTTGAATATGCCATTTAACGTATATAGTTAAGATATGTAATTGAGAAAATTATAATTTCAGGAGATGGAGTTAATAAAGTTTCTGTCTTGAGAAATTAGTCATCACCTCTATAATTTAAGTTACTTTCTATAAATATATAAAGTATATATGTATACATATATGTGTGTGTATATATATATACACATATATATGTGTATACACATATACATACACATACACACATACATATATATACACATATACATACACACACACACACACACACACACACACCCCTATAATAATTCTGAACACTATGAAAATCTCTGCCCTACAATAAGGAACTCTTTATCAACACACCAGTTGTACTTGAGTCTATATATGCTAAAGACATTTAAAATATTTTAACAGGTTTGTTGATGGTATAAGCTAAATGAGAGACAAATGGTAAAGAGCTTTGTCTGTTTACCATAACTGTCTTCAAACAGCTTTTGTCCCATCTCTACCGCCAGCATCTTCTCCCTCCAGGGCATATCCCATAGCATTATGGTTGCATTCGGAAAGTAGAACCATCCTGAGTAGATGAATGCAAAAGCTCTATCTCACGTGCAATTCAAGAGTTCTCCCTGCCTGCCTGCTTGGTCCTGATCCTTGGCTGGGTGGCCTGCAATGGGAAATGGGCTTGTGCCTGTGTCTTCCTCTTTCTACAGAGCTCTTCATCTGTATGGAACTCAGGGGCAGGGCAGGGGGAGAGTGGATCAGAGGACACAATTCACACATTAGATGCAAAGTGGCATGGCATGGATTCTGCCTCTACAGTTTTCTATTGTCTAATATAGCTGTGGTCGACATGCTTCCTGTTTGGTAAGTCTCCAAATGTTAGTACTCTCATGCAGTATCTTATGGATTCTCAGAAGTCTCCAAGGCTTCCTGGTGCAAGCAGAACGTCCATCAACTGCCAAGAAGACTACTAGTTGCCCTGTTTTTCCATAGCAACAGAGATTAACTGAACAAATGACAGTCAAGCTAGAAGAGACAATTCCCAGCATCACTTGTAGCTTGCAGTGACCATCTAAGGTCTCACTAATGGGGAGTGGAAATGACATGAGCTGTCCGGAGCCATGAGGCCCGGCAGCTGCTTACCAAGCCCACACATTTGCAAAAGCCCGCGAAAGAGCTTGTAAGTTTCTATTTACCCATTATAACTATGTAGCCCTTGAAAGCCTCTGAGGGTTTCCTTATATGGAAATCCTCTGGCCGGAAAGCCAGAGCCTCGGAAAGCACCGCCCCTTTACTGTTACTCTTTCTGCCTTACTTAAGCCTCTGCCTTCCTGCCAATAAACGAGACTTGATCAGACTCCTGTCTTGTCTCCATTTCTTGTGTCTCCTGCCTCTCCCAACTCCCACTCCCTCTTCCAGGGTCCACGTTGACTACCCTGCGGGTCGGGACAATGAGCCATTTCACATAGAACTCAGCTAGTCCCAGCTAGAACTCAGGAATGTCATAAGCCAGCTTTGAAGATAAAGAGAAAGATGATGTCCTACAAGATTATGGAGTAACAGAAGGATCCTGGATCTCTGAATGACTATGTGGAGCAGAAATGTCTCTTCAACCCGTACCACCCACCTCTGCATGGTTATGTCAGAACAATTGTAGGCCACTGTATTGTAGGTTCTCTTTTTTATTAGCTTAGCCATTTTCTATCTCATACCCTAACTGCCTTACCATGACTTACCCTCAGCTCCTGCTGCATTTCCTTCATCCTGGCAAACAGCTTTTTTGGAAAGATCTTATGACAAGGATTCTGACCTGGCCACCTTCTGAGTTGCCCAAGTTACCCAAGGGGAATGACATACCATTGCCACTTCAATGACAGCACTGCCCATGCAGATGATCTTCCTATCAAGGCAGATAGCACCGCCAACCATCTACTTTATGATTTCTACAGGCAGAACATAGTCAAGAGTCTCTGTTTGTGCATTACTCATTAAGATCCCACAGCAGTACCAGGCACCCTGGCTCAGTAAACATGCTTTGCAGAGGGAGATCTCAGTACTTTCTTCCCTCCCACCTGGCCTCTCCCCCAGTATCTCTAGTATTTTACACATGGCCCAGTGGAGAAAGACCAAGGAAAAGAGAATGCCACAGCATCCACACTGTGGAAAATTCTAGCCTGGAGGATTTTTATCAGGCTCTCAGGCTGGGATGGGGTGAACTGCTACTGCTCCCTGGGTCTGTTCTCTATTCACCAATGTGATGTGTTAGCTCAACTCTGTCACAGACTGCCCAAATAGCTGGTCAAATATTGTCCTGGGTATTTTTGTGAGGGTGTTTTTGGATGAGTTTAACATTTAAAACAGTAGACTGAGTAAAGCAAATGGTCCTTCTTGATGTGGGCCTCATGCGATCACCTGAAGACATAAACAGAACAGAAAAGGGTGACCCCCCTCCGGGGAGGAGGGAATTTCTTCCACCTGATAGCTTTTGAACTGGGACATCAGCTTTTTCCTATCTTGAACTTAAACATTGCCTCTTCCTAGGTCTTGAGCTTGATGGCCTTCAGACTGGGACCACACCATTGGTTCTCCTGGGGCTCACCCTTCAGATGAGACTGAGACTGTGTCTTTGGCTCTCCCAGGTCACTAGCTTGTGAACTACCTTGCACATTTTGGGATTTGTCCGCCCTCATCTAAAAGCATGTGATAAATTCTTTATAATAAATGCCTTTACACATATGTATGTGCATACACACACACACATTCATATACATATATACACAACTACGCACACATATCCACATATACCTACCTATACATATATACATAACTACACACACATATACACACATACCTATACATATATATATAACTACACACATGTATACATACCTATATACATAACTACACATACACACACACACACATGTCCTATTGTTCTTTTCCTCGGGAGAACCTGACTATGAGCACCGTCCCTTAGAATGTGGCTAGTCATCATTTATTCTCCTTTGCCTTGGGACTTGTACTGAAATCCTGAGACCACAAGAAAAATTATACTGACTATGTTAGTAAATAATGTTTTAGCACCAAATCCAGTGAGAAGCAGAAAAAAATATTTTTAATGTAATATTTATGTTTGACCTAAAATAAAACAAAACTCTTTGTCAAACAATGGAAACACCTAGAAACTAAAGGATTCCAGGAATGCAGGCAGGGGGAGTATTAGATGGGATTTTGCATCAAATAAAGATTACTTATATGGTAAAATTTTAGTATTATTGTCCTTACTTTCAATGTATATTGGCAAACAGATGACTTAAAGTTTGACTTTGGCACTCTCAGTCTCTCTCTCTTTTGCCGTATTGATTATTAACATACCAAATGAGATTGATTTGGAAATAATCCTACTTAACATGAGTTTACATAAATAACTGCTTTCTGGCAGTTTTTCTTAGAAGTAGTAAATAAAGTAAGAGGAATCATATATTTCTGTATGTATTATTTCCAATAATATAAAGAATAGCACATATAACATTTACTATATGCTAATGGTTGTTTAAAATTCAAAATTGTAATTTCTCACAGCAGCCAAGGAGGAAGGTTATTTTCACCCCCTTTTAAGACGAGGAAAATGAAGCATAGAAGGTTGACATGTTCCCCAGGCCCATTAGTGAGGAGTGGAGGGACAGGAGCCCAGGGTGCTGCGGAGGTTCATGCCCGGCCTTCCAGACCTGCGCCTGGCGCTGTCCAGCTGCTGGGCCGCACTGAAGCTCTTGGTAGACGAGGCTTAATTGTGCCAATTAATTGGGAGGAAAAACTCATAAAAGTGCAGTGAAAGCATGTGTCCTGAAAACACAACGTTTCCCTTAAAATGTAATGTATTTGGGGGGAGGGTCAAGGATGCTGACAGGCACAGCTTTTGATGCTACCACTGAAAAAAGATACTATACAATGAGTTATATAAGATGTGGCTTTTATTTGGTATTTCTTCATGATAGCATCACCTTTAAATAATGTCTGACAATAAGGTTCTTTTCAAAGCAGTTTTTTACAATTAATGTTATTTTATCCTATCGTTTTATATCACATTGTTAATTTAAAAAACTTCATTGCCCATGCATCAATTTGAATGTCCTGCAGCACTTCTGAGATCCACCCAGTCCTCTGAACTGACATCAGAGAGGACCCCACTGGTTCCATGCCAGGACAGCAAAAGGTATTCGGGGACCTACGCTTGGACTTTATTTCATTCATTACGTTTGCCTTTCTAGCTATTGAATGTATGCTTATTAATTCATACTTAATTCTTATACGGACATGGTTTATCATTACCTACTCCAACCCTCATGTGATAAACTGGGATTTTTGTAAAAGACGTGCAAACATGATTTTCGTAAAAATATTTACTTGACTAATTGATGTCAATACTCAACTTTGTGTTCATAACAATATTCTAGAAGCCCGGGTCCGTCATTCGACGTGCCTGTGTTCATTTACATAGTTTATTTTTCATTCGTTTAGAAATCGTATTCTAACAGTGCCCTTCGCGGTGAAGTTTGCATTGTTCTGTATGTTCTGGAAGAAATCTAAGCTATGTAGCTCAGCATTGTTGACACCGTTCAATCTTTTTGTTTTTGTTTTTCTGCATTTCGTTTGGTCTAGAAATAGAAATGCAAAGCTTGGAAGTCACGTTGTAGAATCCGACGTGTAGACTGTGACATGTCCCACAGCGGACGGCGCTCCCGGGTGAGCAGGCGGGGACCGGCAGGACGAGCGATCTCCACGCGGTCCGCGGGTGGGGGCGGGGGGGAAGCCGAGGCCAATAGACACGAGCAGGCTGCTGGTAAAAGTGGGTGTTAACAAAGTATTCAATGGCCGAATTTAAAAATCCTGTTACAAAGGGGAAAGGCACTATCTGCATCCCTTAGTTAAGAATTAAACAACAAAAACAAATAAACAATAAAATTTACAAAAAGGATTCGTAAGCCCCCCTCCCTCCCTTTCAGGCTTTTCGAAACCCCTCTTGGAGCTACCGGAAGGTAGAGCTGCGTATCATGAGTGGGCGACCCCAAGTACGCAGGTTGGTTTCTGCATCGAAAGTCCTGCGGCAGCACCGAGCGTGACATTGAAAAGGTGTAAGGCGTTTTGATGTCCTGAAAATGATGCGGAGAGAACCCTTCCCCGGTGCACAGCGGCATCACGTTTGACAGCATGAAAACGCTTTCCCCCCAACCTGAGGGAAATGGTTCACCTTGAAGCCAGTGAGGCACCAAAAGGCCCCTTCTGACGGGGAGTGTCTGGTCCCTGGTGCGGTTGCCTGCGTCTGCTGGGGTTGGCAGTCCGCACCCGGGTTTTGCATGCCTTGTTGCCCTGCGTGTGTGGACGGCTCCTGGCCCAGGGTGGCAATTGTCCTGTGGCTTTCTAGAGAGACCGGGCAATGGGTTGGAAATGGTACGAGACTTAGGGACCTAAATCCTGGGTCCTCTTCCTGTCTTTGCCATCATGAGTGACCTGACACACTCTGTTTAATCCTAAGCCTGTTTTCTCAACTACAAAATGACTATAATATCCGCCTTACCAACCTCACAGTATTGATGTGACAATCAAATGAGTCTGACAGCAAATATTAAACTTAATTGTGAAATTCTAAAAGCATTTCACTTAAATTCAGGACCAAGAGGAATGTTCCATATCACTACTTCTATTCAAAATTGTATGTACGAGAGGGGGAGCCAAGATGGCAGACGAGGAAAGCTGCCAGTCAGAGGGTCTCTGCAAAAAAGACAGATTTTGGAAGAAAGTGAAAAAAAATAAACTAGCAAAAAAACATAGATAGGGTGAGGGTCAGAAGGAAGGGTGCCTCAAACTACAGGAGACTCCACGGGAAGACGTTGCGGAGGAGAACTGGAAGGAGAAAGGTCCCGAGAGGCTTGGAGACCAGTGACAAGGGTAGGTGGAGCAGATAACTTTCCCTCCCTTGCATTTTGGACTGCTGGTGGCTCCTGAGCGGTTGGAGAGACCTGCTGACACCAGCCCAGAGACGGTTGCCACCAGTGAGCAGTGGTCTCTTATGGACAGGGCACCAGGCTCTCACCTCCCTGGGGCCACCTCCAGCACACAGACCCTAGCTTATTGGCAGATGCCATATTGATCCATTCTCTCCTTCCCCTTCCCTACCCGTGGGTGCCCAGAGAGACAATCTAGCCATCACAGGGAGACATCTCCAAGGAACAGGACCTGTCCTTTTGGGGCCCTACAGCAGACTGAGGGGTACTCAGACTGTGAGCTCCCTGCCCGCCAGCCCTCCCAGGTGCTGCTTGCCTGGGGACTCCAGCAGAGCAGGACAAATCCCGAGGTGGAGTGAAATTGATCCAACTTGGGCACCATGTAGGTGATTTGAGACCAGCACCCCTCCCCCTGGCAGGGTCAGAGATTGATCTCCAGGACCCAGGGGACAGGCCTGCAGACCAGACCCCTTACACTCAGGTCATGATTGCACTGCCCCTAGGAAAGAGCCTACTGGGGAGTGTGCGCCTTCAGGGACAGATAAGCGTGCCTGAGCGGCAGCCCTCCTCCCAAAAGAGGTCTGCGCACCCAGGTCAGGCTGCGATCCTGGGTAGGGAACCCACCGGCCCACGTCACAGCCAGGGGAGATCCATTGGCCTGAGGTCCTGCTTGCTGGCAGAGGCCTGGGAGAGGCCCCGGAGTGGGGGAGGTTGGAGGGGAGCCAAACCTGCTCCAGAGTGCAGGTCCCAGACAGCCCCACCCCCCAAGCCCAGACTTTCAGCTGAGTGGAGCCATTTCAGCCTCTCCTGGCAGCTTTGCACAGAAGCAAAGAACAGACCTTTGATCCCTACTAACAGCAGTTGTGGAGCCTGACGGCAGGCTTACCCAACCCAGCCCCGCCCAGACTCACTCCCCGACCTGCCCCCACTGAGGTGGAGAATAAGGACACACTTGGAAGTCCCAGGGCCCCACCCACTGCCTGAGGCAAAAGAGGGCTTCTCCAGAGGAACAAGAGCTGGCTATAGGACCCAAAAATAGCACTGCAGCTTGCTCTTCCCAGCAAGTGTCACCTACTGACAGGGAGGTCATTCTACACACACTTTTACTGCATCTACTGGTTCATCATAAAGGGTGTGGTCAAATATCACCGATAAACACCACCTACTGGCTCAGAGACTAAACAGGGCATGTCATTATACAAATGAAAATCTAAAGGCAAGAAGGAACAACTGATCCAGATGGGAAGGAACCAGCAACAGCACTCTGGAAGTATGAAGACTCAAATGGAAAGCACACCCCCAAAGAGGAACAACAGATCCCTAGCAATTGACATTAACCAAACTCAGAACACTAAAATGACAGAAGAATTTCAAACATGGATTGTAAGAAAACAATGATATGCAAGAAAAAATGGATGGCCAACACAAAGAAACCACAAAAAAAAATCCAGTACTTGGAAGAAAAATTCACTAAAGAAATTGAAATATTAAAGAAAAATCAAACCAATCTCATGGAAATGAAGGACATATTAAGGGAACCACAAAACACAGTGGAAAGCCTCAAGAACAGGGTAGATCAAACAGAAGAAAGAATCTCAGAGATTGAAGACCACTCCTTCCAATTAAACAAGTCAATCACAGAGATAGAGCAGAAAATTAAGAGAAAAGAAATAAGTCTACATGAAATGTGGGATTATGTGAAAAAACCGAACCTGAGGGTGATAGGGATTCTGGAAGGTGAAGAAGAAAACACTCAAGGGCTGGATAAGCTATTTGAAGAATTAATAGAGGAGAATTTCCCAGGCCTTGCTAAAAATCTAAATATACAGGTACAGGAAGCTCAATGGACCCCCAGAGAGATTCAATGCAAACAGGAAGACACCATGTCATGCAGTCATCAAAATATCCACTAAAGAGGCCCTTCTACGAGCTGTAAGGTGAAAGAAACAAATAACATACAAAAGAAAGCCCATCAGAATAACTCCAGACTTCTCAACTGAAACCCTACTAGCAAGAAGAGACTGGGGCCCTGTTCTCACTCTTCTGAAACAGAATAATGCCCAGCCTAGAATCTTGT
>NW_012153174.1:11089560-11090514 GCF_000956105.1 Propithecus coquereli
CAGATCACAGTGGAATAAAAATAGAAATTGACCCCAACAGAAACCCTCATCACTACAAAAGTCATGGAAATTAAACAACTCACTGCTGAATGATTCCTTCATAAATGATGAAATAAAAATGGAAATCAAAAGATTCTGTGAACTAAATGACAAAGGTGACACAAGTTATCAAAATCTGTGGGACACAGCCAAAGCAGTCCTGAGAGGAAAGTTTATTTCCATAAATGCCTATATCCAAAAGTCAAAAAGAGCACAAACATACAACCTAATGAATCGACTCAAAGAACTGGAAAAAGAAGAGCAGACTAACCCCAAACCCAGCAGAAGAAGGGAAATTAATAATATCAAATCAGAACTAAATGAAATTGACAACAGGGAAACTATACGGATGATTAATAAAACAAAAAGTTTGTTCTTCGAAAAGATAAACAAAATTGTCACACCTTTGGTTAAACTAACAAAAAACAGAAAAGAAAAATCTCTGATAAGCTCTATCAGGAACAAAAAAGAAGAAGTTACAACCGATGCCATGGAGATTCAAGATATAACTTATGAATATTACAAAGAACTTTAAGCACACAAACTGGACAATGTGGAGAAAATGGACAAATTTTTAGAAACACAGAACCTTCCTAGGCTCAACCAGAAAGAAACAGAATTCCTGAACAGACCAATATCAAGCACTGAAATTGAAACACCAATAAAAAACCTTCCAAAAAAGAAAAGTCCCGGACCAGACGGTTTCACACCCAAATTCTACCACACCTACAAAGAAGAACTGGTGCCTATCTTGCAGAAATTATTCCACAATATCGAGAAGATGGATTTCTCTCCAACACATTTTATGAAGCCAACATAACCCTGATGCCAAAACCAGGAAAGGATGCAACAAAAAAGAAAAACTATAGACCAATATCCCTTATGAATATAGATGCAAAAATTCTCAACAAAATT
>NW_012153174.1:11092894-11134325 GCF_000956105.1 Propithecus coquereli
ACATGTACTCACCATCAAATTGGTATTAACTGATCAACACATAAGTGTACATATAAGAATAACATTTATCGGATGTCAGGCAGGGGGGAGGGGGAAGGGGGGAGGTGGGTATGGGTATATGCATACACAAAGAGTATAATGCGCACCATCTGGGGGATGGAAACGCTTGAAGCTCAGACTTGGGGGGGGCAAGGGCAACATGCGTAACCTAAACCTCTGTACCCCCATAAGAATGAAAAGAAAAAGAAAAGAAAAAAAAATTGTATGGAAGACCCCAGTCAATATAGTAATGAAGTATTATGCGAAAAAAAGGACGTATAGGTTTAGGAAGGAAGAATAAAAAATGTGAATACTTATATAGCGTATAATAGTTTGACTAACAAACTTATGAGAATCTAGAAGTAAATTAAGAGCACTAACTAAGTTCAAAAGAGTTTCTAGCTTTGTGATCAGTATAAAAATCAATTGCACTCTTGTATGTCAAAAACAAACATACAGAAAACATACTTTTCCTATCGGTTCAGTGAAATTCCAATCAAATCCCAATGGGATTTCTTTTGGGAAACCCTTAAAGCGGATATGAGAGTTCATATGGGAAGGCTAAGGACCAAAACTAGTCAAAATGCTCCTGAAGAAACGGTAGCTCCACTGGCCTCCCACGTGCCAAGGCCTGCTATAAAGAGATGGTACTGAAGGCCTGTGGAGTTGTCACCAGGACAGACAGACACACCAGTGCAACAGAGCAGAGAGCCCAGAAACAAACCCACACCACAAGGCAACTTCACAAACAGCAGAGAAGGCCTGCAAAGGCAGTGGAACAATGCTTCAATGCATAGTGCTGCTTATCCTTATTGAAAGAAAGTAATTAGATATACATAAAAAGTAAATTGCATGTAAATTTTAAAGACTCACATGTAAAAGAAGAAAAATGCTTTGGCATTGTTTTAGTAAAAAAATATTGGAGAATATGCTACTGCACACGAGACTAGGGCAGATTTCTTGAAAAAACTCAAAATTGTAATGATAAAAGAAAAACTGATAAAGTCAACTATTTTAAATCCTGGAACTTCTATACTACAAAAGGTACTGTGGCGAATAGAAAAATATGTCAAGCCTGCGAAAATATTTGCAATGCATGCAAGTGTCAACAGATGAGAATGCAGGATGTATAAAGAATACTTAAAAATCAATATTTAAAAAAATGAAAATTCTTATTGAAAAACAGGCAAAGAATATGAAAGGGTAATTCACAAAACAATAGGAAATATGAATGTAAGATAACTATACAAAAATAATCTCGGTTTTATTTTTCATCAGAAAAATGCTTATTAAATTCACAATGAGATAGCATATCAGATATACCAACTAGATTTTACAAATTTGACAATGCTGAGACTCCTAAGTAAGGATACGGGGAAACATTCTGCTACTGGAATTTTAAATGTGTACAACCATTTTGCAGAGTAATTTGACAATAGTCGATAATTATATGCCCACACCAAGAACCAGCAATTATATTATATACACATATACATGAATAAATACATTCATTTCATTCTCTCTACTACTTTATTAATTAAAATATTTCATAATAACAAATATACTTTGTTAAAGACGAAGAATGAGTGTATGCATGTGTGTGTGCATATACCCACCTGAGAAGTAATTTAAGGTCTTTTGAGCTAATCTGAAAATTCAATACACTTTTATGACTAATTATTTGATTCCTAATTGTGTCACTAACGATGTCTCCATATCTGGATAATTATTCTAGGCATTTATTTTTCCTTTCCTTTTCCTTCTGAACAAGAAGAAATATATCTCTTTCATATTTATGTCTCTCCTTCTATCATCATCACATATTTTGTATTAAATGTGTGCTCAAAAATAAGAGTTTATTTAGAAGCTTAGGTCCCACTAACCCAGATCCAGTAAAGAGAGCAGAATGTCCCCTGGGGTGAGTGTATTTCCTCCCAAGTCCAAGACAGCGTCGTGAAAAACATTGTGTCTGGGTAATTTATATACAAATGAGCTCAAGGTTGTGGATTCTTCTGAAATTTTACAAGTGACTGGAATACTGGCAGGACACTCTTTGGTGGCCCTCCTCGCTTAACATGCTCATGCTGGACTCACATCTCCAGCGCGAGTCTGGACCCATGAAGCATAGAGACCCTGGGAGCCGGACTGTGAGACACGACACCTGTCCTATGGCACGGCCAGAAAACACACGAACACGCGAAGGTAGCAGTGTGCTCCTCAGGGTGAGAGGAACTAATGTAGTAATTGTCATCAGGACGAGCTCGTATCTAACTTTCTAACTCCCCTTTTACATTTACTTTGGACTAGTCTGTTTTCAGTCAAATCTGGAAGTATTTAACTGCATCCCGCTCAGCCATTAAGAAAATGTTGCGATGCGCTGTCAAGGCAGTTTCAATTGTACCACAAATGATGTGTTTGTGTCAAATAGTTATTTTCAATGGTTTTCCCAGTCACTTTTTGATGATATACAAGCATAAATAACTACTAGACATGAATAATATATCAGACAAAGTAGAGCTCAATAGCATTAATCCACTGTTAGATAAAAATCAATTGCTACTTTTTTGGCATTCGATTCAATCTTACTGCCTGTGGACAGTGATATTTCCTCATTTGACATTCTTGAGGAAAAGCAGAACTAAGACAGCTATAATGTATCATTTTTTTCTGTAATAAAAATCTGAAATACACATAAATCTGTCAGATAACACCTTCTCAATGTAATGAAAGAATACTCAAAAGCCAGAATAATTGGTTTAACTTGTACACCTCATTGATTCTTGGCTGGTAATATATAACAGGACCCAATATCTGGAATAATTTCCTGGCCAAGTTCTATGTCGTGTTGATAGACACCAAAGGTCCTCTGACCAGCCACCATTCACAACCTTTTCCTTGTACATAGCCATCCCAGTACAGAAACCATGAAAGCTAACCACTCCTGTTCCAAGGCTTCCTTGCATTTACGGGTGGGTGGGTAGCGTGGTATTAGCCAATACAAGCAGAAATTGGCTGGGGGAAAGGTTTTGCACAGGGTTTAAGTTTTCTCATAAAAGGAACAGAAAGACTGGAGCATAAATATCCGCTGGTATTAGCACACTCCTATTAAGTCCCTATGGCACTAAACATAACGGGAAGAGCAAGACACATCAGAGAATGTGGGCCTGTCACTACACCAAAGCCAACAGACACTAGATGCACACCTCTGTTTTTAAGACATGATAATTAAGGTTAAATGCTGCTCACAAACAAAGAATATTTCCAACTCAAAGACCAAATAAATAATTCTTCCATCAATCTGGCTAGTTGATTTACAATACAAAGAATTAGGCGGGCCGCGCTCAGGCTGGCTGGGACATGTCAGCCGCTTGACTGTGGACGGGTTTTCCTTTCCCCAGAGACCACAGGCCTTCTGGTGACCACCACGGCTGTCACCTCTGAGCAGGGGTCCCAGACCCTGGACGACTGTGGCCGACGCCGAGTTTCCCGGTCCCTTCCAGACGCTGTCTGGCCAGATCGGACGTTAACAGATATGGCCCAGACCTGTGCATGAATAACTTTGGTTAGAGTGAACGTTCCGTAATGAGCTGTGCAGCTTTGGGACTTGAGATTGTTTTTGTCTTTTTTCTGGCATTATTTCTACTTCATCGATATGGAGACTTTAAGAAACAGCATAGACTTGTAATCATTGGAAAGCTGCTTGCTCGGTGTCTCTTGTTTCTTATTGTCTTCACCCTGCCTTTGGATGTTAGTGCGCCAACATGCATGCTTCAAGCCACCGACTTACATTCCTAATGGAATCGTGCCAGTTTTCTGGAGGGTGGTGTATTGGATATCACAATTTTTAACATGGATTCTCTTACCATGTACACAGTCACATGCAAGATCAGGAGTACTTTCTATATCTGGAAAGATCAAAACTGCACTGATTGAGAATGCAATCTATTATGGCACCATTATGTGAAGTGAAATAAACCTGGCACGGAAAGACAAATACTGCCGTTCTCACTTACATGTGGAACTCAAAAACGTTGAACTCAGAAGTGGTGGTTACCAGGGGTTGGAGAGATGGGGGGAGAGGGAGGTGTTGGTCGAAGGATACAGATTTAAATATTAAAAAATATATTTTGTATTATTTCAATCATTTAACATTTACTGAGGCTTATTTTTTAAATTTTTAATTGTTTTAAAATTTTCACTTTTTCTTTTAAGAGAGAGGATCTGGTTATGTTGCTCAGGTTGGTCTCCTACTCCTAAGCTCAAGGGATCCTCCTGCCTCAGCCTCCCAGGTAGCTGGGACTGTAAGCATTCACCACTAGGCCTGGCTCAAGGCTTCTTTTATGGCTAAGCACATGGTCTAACCTGGAGAATGTTCATGTGTGCTTTCAAATCTCTGACTGTTATTGTTGAATTGTCTGTTTCTTCCTCGATTATTTCTGTATGCCTCATGTATTTGGGGGCTCTGTTTTTGCAAGCATATATCTTCATAATTATAGTATCTTCCTGATGGATCGATCCTTTTATCATAATAAAATACTCCTTTTATATCTAGTGACTTCTTTTATTTTAAAAGGTGTTTTATCTGATGCTATTACAGTCACCATAGCTCTCTTTTGGTTACTGTTTTCATACAAGAACCAAAGTGCATTTTGATACATCCTGTCCATCTTTCTACTTTCAATTTATGTGTATTTTTGTATCTAAAGTGAGTGTTCTGTAGACAGAGTATAGTTAGATCTTCGTGTGTGTGTGTGTGTGTGTGTGTGTGTGTGTGTGTGTGTGTGTGTGTGTGCATCTGTATTTAAATCCAAACCGACAATCTTTGCCTTTTGATTAGGGTTTAAGACGAACTTCAAAGTGAATGTATTACTGAGTCAGTTCCCTAAGCAGCAAGTAGCATATTTTTAAAAACTGCACCACTACCAAATGTACATGGTGTATTTACTTGTGCTGCTTGATATTATAGCTAAATAACTGTTATATATTTTTGTTTGTTTGTTTTACTATTACAGGAATTCTTGAATCTATTTCCTGTTTTGATGTCACATGATAAAGTGATATGAACTTTAAACTGTGTAAAGTCTATGCTAAGTTTTTACTACCTAGCCAGGCTATTGACACATCTGTCTCAACTTCCTTTACATAAAAAAATATTAAGAATGTGCTGTGAGAATGAAAATAGGTGCTATAGGCTTAGCAAGTCAATGCCGGAATTCATCAAAACATCTGAAGGAAATCAGAATATTTTACCCCAAAATATATTTCTTTGACATATTTTGAGATGGCTGTCACAGGTTCAACAGATGAATGCAATGTTGCAAATCTGCCTTTTGTGGGGGAAGGTTTACATCTGTCAGGAATCTGCACTGCTGCAGCCAGGCCTTTTCCTGTCTGATCTAGGAAAGATTAACCGAGAGTCTGATGCCTTCAGAGGTCTGAAAAGAAACATTTACCATCTATTCTCTCTAAGGATTGCTACCTGTGGGGCTTCATCTATATAAAAAGACCACCTCCGCTAGCCAGGTTTCTTCCTTCCTCCCTCCCATCACCTGTCTTGCCACTGAAACCTGTTTTGCCACAATAGAAGCCCCCAGTCTTTATAAACTTCTGTACCTCATTGGGATGTTGGGTCTTCGTTCTGAAGGCCCCGTGCATGCACATTAAATAAATTCGTATGCCCTTCTCCTCGTAATCAATCTGCTTCATGTCGGTGATTCTGCACTGTGAACTAAAATGAAATCTTAAGGCTCGCCCCCCACCAGCTGACTGAATGGACCCCCTGTCGGCCAAAGGAATATCCTAAATTGCCTGCCACGAGGAGGGAGGTCAGACATGCCTCATCATGCCCCCCTCCCTTCTTGGGGACATCCTCTGTAACCCATTAACAGGCCGAAGGGTATGCAAGACACACCTGCAGGTCCTCAAATTACACAACAAATATATGTCCGGTGCCTTGTCTCTGATAAACAGTTTCTTATCTTAAAACATTCCAAGACTTTAGACAAAGCTTCTTGTCTTTAACCAATTACAAGTCAAGGAATCTTTAAACCCACCTGTAACCTGTAAACTGCACCCCCCTGCCCCCCCCACCTTTTCAGATGGCCCACCTTTTTGGGCCAAACCAATGTATGCCTCCCACGTATTGATTTATGACTTTACAGGTAACCCCTGTCTCCCTGAAATGTATAAAACCAAACCATAACCCAACCACAGAAAGTCCACCTGCTCAAGACTTCCTGCGCATAGTTCTGGGTCATCATCTTCAAATTTGGCTCAGAATAAATCTCTTTAAAATTATTTTTCAGCGTTTGGCTTTTTTTCCATTGACAGCAGCAAACTTTTAGGGTACCAAGGGCCTTGTCTCCTATGCACCCATAATCACATATATTATATGTGTTTCCTTTCCCCACAAATTTTCACTCTGGTTTCTGGGTTCTTGGTTATTGAATATTGATTATTATTGAATATTGATTCCCCTTGTTTGCCTCTATTTTTAATGTTCATTGATGACAGACCTCGAGCATGATTTTCTATTTCAATCTCAGTACACAGTCAAGCACGCGGAGTCCAGTGACCACGCTAAGTCTCTACTTTGGAAAATGGGCAGCCCCCTAAGCTCTGTGATGCTCCTGGGCATACCTGTGTCTGTCCTGGCCTTTCTGCTTCACAGGTAATTTGAGATTTTATTCCCAGTTTGTTTGTTGTAGGCCTTATTAATTGATACTATCAAAGAAAAACAAGCTTGCTTAAGTCTATAATCCCAACTTTTGAATAATTAAAACTATTAGATCCTTATATTTCTACATCAACAAGACACCACTTTTGCTTTGTAATTGAGATACATCGTGGTTGCACTGTTTAAATGACCATGACAGGGGATGTTTTTTGTGGCGGGTGTTGTTTAGTGTCACTTCCTTTGCAAAAAATATTTGAAGATGGTGAAAGTGTTAGCTCGATAGCGAGAGATTCTGGGTCTCCTAGGGATGAAAGCGGGTGCTGTTGAAGTTTACCCCCCAACAAATGGGCCTTCAGAGAGGCTCATGGGAGATCCGCATGTGCAGTAAGACCCCAGACCATGACCAAGCTCTCTTTTGCTAGGACAGTGGGTCCAGTCATTGTCTGTGGCTTATGTACCTTTCTCTGTAAACCTATATCTTGCTCTTGCTCTATAATCCTATCTTTCTCTCTTCAAGAAACCTCATTCTCGTGCTTGCCTTACTTTGGTGCGTCTGGTCATTCTTAGGCCAAGAGCACACCAGGAACCCACGATTCAGACTGCTGACCCCACAAAAGTGCTGCGGGTGGTCTCCCAAAATTATACTTGGTTTTGAAAC
The DNA here is from genome assembly GCF_000956105.1 of Propithecus coquereli. NCBI lineage: Eukaryota > Metazoa > Chordata > Mammalia > Primates > Indriidae > Propithecus > Propithecus coquereli. The sequence goes on from NW_012153174.1 coordinate 11,100,268, forward strand.
TACCACTGTTGCTGCTACCTGTAGAGCATCTTGCTACTTGGAACACTGCCTTGGGCTCAGAGTCAGCATGACTTCTTGTTTAAAGGTCAGATCAGGGTTTGGAAGCCAAGCCACTTCATCTCACACTGCCATGGGCAACGCTGACGCCAGCATGGTGTGTTAGGGCCTGCAGTTTCCTCGCTGTTAAGGTAATGACACATGGCTTCAAACCGCGCTTTAGTAAATTGTTTCTTCATAAGATCCTTTACCGTTCCCTGAGCTCGTAGTGCACATACATTTCAGTTTTAAAGCAAAAAAAAAAAAAAAAAGAAAGAAAGAAAGAAAGAAAAAGAAAAAGGAAGAAAAACATTCATTTTATTGCCTGAAGGTAATTGTGTCAAAAAAAGAAAAACCACTCCCTCACTGAGATACAAATAGACTCTAGCTCATATTTCATGTTTATTTCTTCCCTTTGCTAGTGCAAGAATCTCCAGCAGTTACTAGAAGAACACAAGACTCTTTCATCTATAATCAATAGTTAGTTTATACATTAAACAGTTTCAGAAGATACATATTTTACATGTCTAATTAATAAATTTAACATCCATTTAGTCCAACAAAATCATTGCCTAGACCAAGATAGTATATTGTGGCCTTTGTCATTTAGAAATAGGAAATGATTAAATTAATGAGTCCATTGCTTATCTTCTCAAGATTGCAAAAAACTTACTGATATCATAGGAATTCTCTTAACGAAAAACAATTAGTATCTTTTCTATGGCCTATTCTGTTACCAAAACCTCGGCACTTGTCCCCAATGCCGCATCAGAAGAACGAGGACAAGTGGTTTGAAGAGAAGGAAAGAGGAGTTTATTAACTTTCAGGCAAATGAGAAGGATGGAGACTCCTGTCTTAAAATGCTGTTGTCCTAATCCTAAGCAGAAATACAGAGCTTTAAAGGGTTTTCAGCTTCAGGGTGTTCTGATCCATCCTATCTCCCATCTCCAGGGAAGACAATCTCCTGACCTCACCCAGACTTCCCTGAGCCCTCTCCTGTGGCACCAAGAACAAAGGACACCCCCCTGCCCCTCCCAACCACTGGCCCGAGGCAGCAGATTCAGGTTTTAGTTCCCAAAAAGAGTGGGTGAGGTTTTAAAGGGACAGAAATCATTTTTACCATTTTTTCAGGCCATTCTCTCTGTTACAATTATATTAGACATATATTTATTAGGAGAAATGATTTTATAATAAATTCCCAGAGACCCAGATGCCCGGATTTTCTAATCAGGATTATTTTAGTTAAATGATAAGATCATAACCATATTTTGTTAATACAGAGAATATAGAGTGATCATAACCACTGTTTAGGGTTTGCTTTTAAAGTTTTGTTGTGGTGATGTCATGATAGATCACATGGTTTTCCTCCACGGTTCCTGGCTCATTGGTCCCACAGCCTTTGTTATGGCAAAAAGAACCTCTCTGACCTTCCTCTCCCCTCCTTGTTCCTGCTGGAGAGGTCCTGCCCCAAACCCTGGAGAAAAGAATGCTGCACGGAAAGGCCAAGAAGAATCTGAACAGATGGGCCTTGCTGGGTTTAGAGGGTCCCTTTTTGCCCAATCACATTTTAACACAGTTGTCCCTGCTTCCACGTCCATGTCTGCATGACCAAAACTCCATGAAAGCCCAAAGGGACGGGGTTCAGGAGCTTCTGGAGAGCTGACCACGGGGAGGTTCCTGGGGGATGTCCTGCCCAGGAGGGCATGGAAGCTCCACACTCCTTCCCCCCACCTCACCCTATGCATCTCTTCACCCGTATCCTTTGTAACATCCTTTATACTAACCAGTGAGCGTATTTCCCTGAGCTCTGCCAGCCATGCCAGCAAATGAATGGAACCCAAAGAGAGTGTCGTGGGAACCCCACCTGGAAAATGGTCAGTCAGAAGTTTTGGAGGCCCGGATTTGAGACTGGTGTCTGAAGGGGGTCAGTCTTGGGGACTGAGCCCTCAACTTGTGGGAGGGAACACCATCCCCAAGTAGATAGAATCAGAGCTGGATTAGGAGGCACTCAGCTAGTATTTGCTGAAGAATTGATTGCTTATTTGTTGGTGGAGAGAAATCCTTCACATTTGTCACAGAAGTCTTCTGTGTTCATTGTTGTGTTGGTGTGAGAGCAGAGGAAAAATCACGGTTTGGGTGTTTTCCCCAAATAGTCTCATATGCTTTCTACATTGAAAAAAAAATGTAGTTTGGGTGGAGGTAGGAGAAAGGTCAGACTACACACTCTGGGACTATATATACACATATACATATATACACATATGTATGTATACATATATAACACATGTGTGCAGGTATACATGCAAATACAAATACATATTAATATATACATATACACAATGCATATGTACACACACATTGTATATATGTTTGTGTGTGTGTCTATGTATGTGTGTATATATATTCCATAAAATCACTGCTCCTGTCACCTTATGTACCATTCGAATAAGTTGGTCTGAATGAGTCTTTTCTATCCTCATTTGAGCCTCAAATTCTTTGAGAGATTGGAAACACATCCATCATGTTCTCCGCTGTTCAACATCCGAGACAACAGGACACTCAGTACTCTAAGAAGCAGCACTGCTGTTTTTGTCAAGGCATGTGACTAACTTTTAACAAATGGCTCCATGCCACAAGGCCATGACTGTATACACAGGTCATGAGACAGGCACTATTTTACACAGCTGGCCCCTCTGATTCTAAAGATATCACTCATCTCTAATTCCTTGTCTTCCTAATAGTGGTGAAACCTCGATAGACAACTGGTTCCAAGGCCATCACCAACTGGAAGGCTCTGCTTGGATGTCTGTCCCTCCACGGTGTATTTTTATAACCCTCCAGTGCCGGTGCATAGGGGACACAGGGACTAACGGACATTTTCTTTCCATAAGTTCTAAGATGTACACCTTTTCCTCATATTTACCATTGCTACCTTTTCCCAGAATGCCTACAGTGATGAAGCCTGTGCATAAGAGTTCTGCACACTAAGTGCTCAGCGTTCACTGTGAGCAGAGGAAACTGCAGGAGCTAAAATAAAAACCATCAGACAAGATCAAAGTAAACTAATGCTCATCACTCAATTATAACAGCTTTCCACAAGTTCCATAGGTAGTATTTTTTTTTTACTTTTTAGTTTGGGGTCTAATCTAAATATTTCATAATTTCCATTCTGATTTCTTTTTGATTGAAGTGTATGTATATACTATAATTTTGTTGTTGTTAGTTTTCTGTTTTGAGTGCACTGGTATGAGGTAACATGAAGTATAAATTACCGCTCAACCACTGAAATTTGTTAAAATATGAAGTGTAATTTGGAGTCAATTTTTGAACGTTTTCAGTACAGCTTGAAAGAATGTGTATTCTCTTATTTTGTAGATTGCATATTTGAGCATTAGAGTAAGTTTGTTAACTATATTGTTTGAATTTGTACTTTTTGTCCACCTGATCTGTTAGTTTTTGACAGTATATGGAAATCTGGAAAAAAAAAAACTGATTATAGATTTGTAATTTTCTCTTGTAATTCTGGCAGTTTTAACTGTGAACATTATGCTGTTTTTATGTGTACGTAGGTGCAGGATTGTTGTATCTTCTTGGGGAATTGTTTTCCTCACTACTAAATGAATATATTTAGCCCTATATTCATTTTCCAGGGCTGTCTTAACAACGTACCACGAACCAGGCGGCTAAACCAACAGTAAGTCATTGTCTCGCAGTGCGGGAGACTGAAGTCCACGATCACGGTGTCAGCAGGCTTGGTTCCTCCTGTGGACTGTGAGGGAAGGTTTTGTTGCAAGCCTCCCCTGGGCTTGTACATGACCTTTTTCATTTTCACACGGCTTTCTGGCTTTTGCCCTGTGTGTTTGTGTCCTAATGTCCTCTTCTTATGAGGATACCAGTGATATTGGATTACACACCACCTTAATGACCTCATTTTAACTTAATTATCTCTTTAAAGACCCTGTCTCCAAATATAGTCACATCTGAGATACTGGGGGTGGGACTTCAACATGAATTTGGAGGGGACACGATTCAACCCATAAGAAGTCCCTTTTAAAAATCAGTGACTATGTGGCATATCTTCCTTTACCCTTTTACTCTCACCATTTCTGTTATTAAGTTTTAGTTTTCCCTTGTGTGGGTGTGTTTGTGTCTGTGTATGTACATGTTTGTGTATATACAGTTTTTTAAATCAACTTGAGACCCTGGATGTTATCTGGTGAGCAAATAACATTCAAATTTAATGTGATTACAGAAGTATTTAAATTTATTGCTACTATATTAATTGTTTGCATTGTTTGCATTGATAAAGCTTTTTCTTTATTTCTTCTTTCCTGGCTTCTTTTGAATTAACCATGCTTTTCTAAATGAAAATCACATGTTTCTATTATTTCAGTCATCACATTTAACTTTTTAAATGCATGCTCAACATAGAATAAAATAATACATGTAGAGGGTGGGAGGAAACCTCAGGAGGTGATGGATATGTTTTTGGCATTCATTGTGTTGATAATTTCACAGGGATTGTACACTTTTCTCCAAACTCATCAAGTTGTGCACATTAAATAGGTACAGACTTTTGCTTGTCTGTCAGTTATTCAATATCCTTATAAACTTAAGCAAAAATATGAGGACTTCAGAACTCTTCAATTCTGAGTGTCTTTCCCATTATTTTATAGTCTTTAACTCTTTAGTTTTATCTTGTTTTTTTAAAAGTCCAGAGTTAGCTATTATTCTTATATTGTTACATATCTCTAGTATTTTCTGTCTCTAACATTGCATTACAGGTTGCATAATTTCCTTACATCTATATCACAGCTTAAAACTTCTCTTAAACATTGTCAAAGTCTTCTTTTCATTTACGCCAACTGATATTTTATTTTGATCATTATATTTTTTATTTTTAGATGTTATATTTGTTTCATTCCAAACACATCTCTTAAAAGAGATCTAAAGATTTGTTATATCCTATTTTACTCTAGCTCTTCCACTTTTCTTTTAAACTCTTTCAGAAAGTTCTATTTTCTCAAATTTTTGGGGTGCTATAATCCTATTTGTGATCCTTTACTAATCTGTAGGATGGACTGTTTTTCATATAGTTTATGATTTCTGTATTGGAACACGACAAACGTTTGCATTTAATTATTAGCTTGAGATTGCTGCAACTTAAGGCTAGTGTCAAGCTGAACTCTACATCTCCACATGATACGAAATAAGAGCTTCTTCCAACCCAAGCTCGAAATAGAGAGTTTACTTGTAGCATCTCTGGGCTTGGCATCATATTTTTCCAGAACTCTTTCACAGGGAGGACAACCTAAAGAAGCAACTTGGCGTTCATAGTCTTGCCCTGGCCCCAGGCCCTGTCTTCAGATCCTGAGTGTGTATTTAAAACACCAGCCTCTACGTTGCCCTATTGGACTTTCTTTTGCCCCTGGCTTGCCTTTTTATTTATCTTGATTTAGGTTCCTTCTGTTTTAAAACTTGAGATTTGGGGTTTTTTTCCTCTTGTGTTTAATAACGTATTTCATGTTTTGTATCATATTTTATTCAGCTTCTCTAGAAATCTGAATCAGAAATGGATACTGGTTAGCTCTGTTCTCCATGTTGTTAGAAATTTGGGGCATGGGTTTAAAACACAAAACACATCCTTGCAGGTTCTTTGCAATTCTAGCGTCTGGGCGTTGTTTTAACACTGGCCACTGGGGTTCCTTGCCCTCTCCACCGTGCTTGGTTCATTACCGGGTTCAAACCAGAATGTTCTGCAGATTCATCAACATGTATCTGTGTGGGCCCAGCCTGTTCCTCCAGCTCTGTCTCTAAACGCTTCTCTTCATAGTTACTTGTAAATCCGGTTTAGGTGCTTTACCTTCATAAACTGCTTTTCTTTCTTTTGTGGTTTAATAGCATCGTATTATCAATTACATATTCCCCTGCTTTGCCAGCAAATTATATTGTTTCTTTTACATACTTTTCCAAAAGTTGGAGTGCTTGATTTTCTTCCCACTTGTAGAAGATTCCAAGTCTTTAAAAACCTAGGTTTTCTTGTAACTTGACTTAGCCCCTTTTCTCCCAAAATACCGTTATTGCTTCATGTGAGTAAGTTGTATCAGCTTACTTAAGCTTTAATCAACTCATTTATTCTGACATGGTATTTTCTTTTACAATCTGAACAATTAGAATTTCTTCCAACTCAAAATTCACTAGTAATTCTCAGTAAGTAAAAGGGCAAACATTCTCATTTTAGCCCCTCTTAGTCCTGACACCCCACTGCATTATAAGACCACAAGACCGGCTCTAAGGGCTGGGTCTTTGCACAACACCACGTGCCTTCTATACTGGTCAACTGAATGCACTCTTGGTAGGCAACTCAGTAAAAGTTTTCCTAAGAAATCTTTCCACAAGAAACAACAAAAAAGGAATGATTTGAATGAATCTTTTTACTTTTTAGGGAAGATAGTTTTGTTCATGAAAAATGACAGTGTGAATAAGTGTTAGTTTATCATATATTGTACTAATGTCCACTTTTACAGATCATTAAATAAGAAATGTCTGATTTCAAATCGAAAGTGTAGTTTATTATATCTCAAACAAGAAGCAGTACAATTAATCAAAGTATGAGCCTAAACTATTGACACAATGTTGCCATCTTAATTGTAGCTTGTTTAAGCCAGCAGCAAAGAAGCCTGGAGAGCCAGTGGCGATGAAATCTTGAAAGGCTGCAAGGTTTTCCACAGCTTGTTGAGAACTGAATATTTTTCTTTGCAAGAAGTGGTCCAAAGCTTGGAAGAAGTGGTAGTCAGTCAGTGGTGCAAGGTCTGGGGAATACGGTGGATGACAGAGAGTTTCCAAGTCCAGCTTCTATAGTTTGAACAGGGTTGTTTGTGCAACATGTGGTTGAACGTTGTCTTGCAATAGGATTGACTGTCTCTATTGACCAATCTCAGCTGCTTAATGGCAAGCATCCTCATCATTTTGTCCAACTGGTTGCAGTGGACATCCGTTGTAATCAATTTACCAGGTTTCATGAAGCCGTAGTGGATAATACCAACGCTGGACCACCAAACAGACACCATTAGGTTTTTTTGATGAACATTTGGTTTTGGACTGTGTTTCAGCACTTCATCTTTATCCAGTCATTGAGCCAAACACTTGTGATTGTCAAAAAGAATCTATTTTTTATCACACGTCACAATACGGTGTAGAAATGGTTTGCTTTTATGTCGTAACAGCAAAGAAAGGCAAGCTACAAGGTGATTTTTCTTTTGACGTCTGTTTAATTATGTAGTACCCATCTATCCAACCTCTTTACTTTGTCAATTTGTTTTAAATGGTCTAATATTGTTAGAATAGTAAAACCAAACCTTGTTAATTTAAGATGAATGCTGTTAATGTTGTTAATTGAGATGAATTCACTTCCACTACAATTTTCAGTTTATCATTATCCACCTTGGTCTCAGGTCGTCCATGTGGCTCATTTTTAAGATTAAAATTACCAGAATTGAACTTTTTAAACCATCAATATACTGTGTCTTCATTAGCCATATCCTTTCCAAACACTTTGTTGATATTTTGAGCTGTCCGTGTTGTATTGGTTTTACGACAGAACTCATATTTGAAAATAATATGAATTTTTGACTTTTCTATGGTTGCATAAAAATTATTCTAAAAAAATTTGACAGATAATCACAAGTCAAAGTGTGCATTTCATAGAATGACGATGTACCTTTACAATAAAAATAAAACAAGATGTGTCAAAGTGAAATGTCACAGATATTAACTGCCAAACTAAGTAAAGGAAATTGGACATTTCTACTTAAAACCTAATGTTTTTTAAGTAGGTAGTAATTACTTTTCGTTAAACGTGATACATAAACATGGAAAAATATGAGTCCATTTATTTTAAAATCTTCAATCAGAGATCCTTCCTTGAGTAATCTTCATTTATTCTAATATTTTAGAATATATTCATGAACATGGAGTTAAGAGTTTGCTCAAGACTCCTTTAACCAAAATATGGATGATGGCTAGCCAGGTAAATGGTGAATGAATAGTTAAACAGTATATTTCTCTTGCAAAGATATAAGTACAATTAGAAAGTTTTAAATTATGTCTTTTTCATATGCACCAATTCCAAATGCACACCAATATTTAGGTGTGCATAAGTATATGACAAAATATAACTATTTAGTGTTCATATATATATATATTTTTTCCTTTGAGGTTGAATCATTTTGGTTAATAATTATGTTGGAAGCAATTTGCATCATTTCTTTTACAAAGTATATTAATAGAAGATGTGCCTCATAATATCGGGAACTATATATTCTTTTTCGCTAATTTATATTTGAAATGCAGGCTTAAACACTGATTCATTCTAATGCTTAAAACAAAAGTCAGCAAATTATCTTACACAAGAGCGAAAAATACAGTATATAAAGTTATATTTATGGTACAGTTTTTAGAAACACTTACATTTAGTACAGTATCTCTCACTTTGTATATTCATGAGGAACAAATAGGTTTTACATTGTTTTCCACAAACTCTTTCATACCCATAAGTGTTTAGGACACTTAGCTAAATGTGGCTTTTAATAGTGCACCTCTTCCCTAAAACAGAAGATAGGATTTCTGTGTGAGTTACACATGAATTTGATTTAACTTACTAATGAACTATATTTTATTTGGAAAAAATATATAATGCATAAACATGACATTTGTCATGGAATATTTGCAAAAATTGCAGTCCAGTGGATATATCAACTTCACAATTAAAAAAAAAAAAAAGCACACACACAAAAAAAAACAAAAAACCCTTATCAGAGCCCGTAATTTATCCTACCCCTGCCCCCCTAATATGCAGGTCTAGAAATAAACAAATCAGTATAAAGACTCATTTTTCTTACACATTTTATTTGCCATAAGTGAATCTTAAAGACCGTCAGATAAATGCTCTATTCTCAACTGCCAATCCAAATAAAGCTTTCTTTCAATTTCATGCTACATAGTTCCATGTGCTGCGTGGTCATTTGTGTGTTGGGGACATAGGATAGAAGTTAAAGTGCTCTTGAAAGAAAGAGGGTATTTTTCCACCCTCTCTATCAATCATGCAGCCTGGCAAAAGACCTTTGCTTTTCTCAGCTGACGGAATCAAGTAAGGAGGAATTCAGGAAGCCTCTGCCTTCTTTGTGTACACCTGCCTGTGAATGAAGAGGGCGCTGCATCCGCTATGACCCTTGTGTCCCAGATCAGAAAAGTATCCCACATCAGAAAGATTAATTTTATCTCATGCGATTTCTTGGCATAATGTGATATATGAGTATGTTGTCAACAAATGCTCTTGGATTTTTGATATTTTAAGGTTATTCAGAATAAACAAAACCACTACGGAAGAAATATTGTCAAGTTTGTGTTGCTTGTGATATACATAGAGAATGCACATGCACAAAGGTGCGCCCATACACACACACACACACACACACACACACACACACAAATCCCAAAACTAAAAACAGCTATTGCATTTGGACTGTAACAATGGAGGGCAGCCTATGACCTTGAAAATATCTGAAATTTTTACCATATGCAATATTACTTTAAAAAATAAAAACATAGACAAATGTTATACAATAAAATGTACTTAAAAAGTAATTATATTACAATCACGTCTATAAAGGCGGCTGAATTTTCAAGTTGTCCTGTCAATTGACATGCAGTTTTATAAATCTTCATATGGTCAATCAAGTTCCCTTTTAAAAGATAATTTAATTCTGTTATTTTGATATCTGGTTATGTTGTACGACCCAGCCGTATTAACCAGGTGACTTCCAAGGGAACGTGGTCAGTGTTTAAGAAGTAGTGTGAGCAATCACGAAGGTCTTGCTTGAGCTTCGGTAAGATGAAAACATGAGAAAGGAATATGATAATATTTGTTAGGTTTTGTCTTTTAAAATGTAATATAATTAAAATTGCTATGAATTTTAAAAAGGCCATGAAACCTGAAACTTTTGGGACATATTACATTTTGTCCTCCAAGACATTTTTAGTAAAAATTATTTTGAATCCTGGAAGGGAGTCACTAACACATTTAAAAGCAATGACATATATTATCAAACTCCAGAAACATCTTTCCTCATACATAATACTAAAACTGTTACAGCAGAGTTGACCAGGAACACACCGAGAGGCACACGGAAGTATTGGCAAAACAGGTTTATACAGGCCAGCGGGCTCAGGGGGGAATTTTTCCTCCCAAATTCTGAGCCCGGAATAAAGAACGTAGCAGTTTTTTATACATGTTGCTCAGGGAGGGAGTGGGGCACAGGTACAATGAGGTTATCTTCAGCAGGGACAGAGTCTTGAGCCATTTTGGCGCCTGCAAGCAGTTTACAGAGGCAAGAGTGACAGCTGTTTGTCAGTGGAATTTTCCACTTCAAAACCACAAAATATTTTGTCTAAAACTAATACTGCATTGTACACAATAACTCTAAATATTGGGAAATCTTGCCTGTTTTTAAAAGTTTACTTTGCGATTGGAAAACAGTAGAGCTATTTCCCTGCGAGCCTGTCTTGGCAGGACACTACGGGAAGTCTTTCCTCTAAAGTTTTGGCACAAAGTATTCTATAAAGAAACCTACCAACAACTGCAACCAACACCCACATATGGGTGCACATTTTTATATCAGATTTTAAAGGCTCTTACTTCATATTAAGTGAAAATCATCTCACTTACTTAATACTCAATTCTGACTGTAAATAAACCTGTTGTCCCTGGGGTTCTGTTTCAAATGCTATAAGAAAGTGCCCAAATTACAAGAATCCCATAGCAACACCCTTTGTAAAAGTCAGGAACACTTTCAAGTTTTCTGATAGTAGACTCAGATTGCTCCTGAATTTCAGACTTGCTCCATTTCAATTTTGACATCTCACGAATGGTAATAATGACAAGGAAGGGAAAGGCAGAACAGTGCTGCTTTGAAGTCTCTTTCACTCATGGAGTTTGCATTTCTCAGCCACATGCCGAACTAACAAGCTCCCTAAAATAATGATATTCCTTCACTGACTTTTCTCTTATGTCCCGGAATTTAGAGAGTAATGAAGGTTAAGATCAGTGCCTTCCCAGCAGAATCTGACAATTGCTTGTAGATCTGAGCGGAGTCAGGTGGGCAGAACCGCATCATAACATGATGACGAATTTTCCACAGATCTTTCCAGTTGCTTTCTCTAAGTGCAAAACTCATTCTCTCAAACTTCCTGCAGATTACGAAATCTCTCTGCATTTTGAAATTAGAGATTTTCCATGATATTCATATTTTTAAAAATATTACAATATGCTTTTTATTTCCATGTATGGTATCTAAAACTGATGGCTTACAATAAGAAATATGTCTTAAGTAAAACGATTCCTACGCACTTTATAGCTTTTAGTTTTGAATTATTTCAAGGCATGTTAGAAAATGAAATGATAAAGCATCTTCAGTATGTCTAAGGTTAAATGAACTAACTTGCTCTTACATCAGCAGTTTCCATATCAGGCATGTGACTATAGGTTAAAAGTACCGAAGTCGGAAGTGTATCTTTCTGAGAAAGTCCCCATTCGGGGCTTAAGAGCAGGTAACATTTGTTAACATTTCTCTGGGTTTTCAGCCGGCTTGCCTCAGTCTCTGCAAACCGGCCAACGGGCTCCTTTCACCAATTCAGGACTGGGACATGGAGCCTGGGGGCAAGTCTCCACCATACAGGTGACCTGGCCACTCTGAAAGGCAACGTCCAAACATTATAGTAAGATTACTAAATCTTTTAGTAAGATTACTTACATCATTTAGTAAGATTACTAAAAATATAAGCTTCCTATAATACCTAATCTGATAGACTGGCAGCTATCTCAATATGATAAAAATTGGTCATGGTACGAGCCAGTTTTTGCCTGTGGTTTCTATTCATTCTTTCTACATACTTGCAGGACGAAGAACAGGCCGGAAGCGCTGCCAGTTACTATAAGGCAGGGTGTACTCCAGCTGGAAGTGCTCCAGCTTCTAGAGGATGGGACGGGGTGGGGGGATCAGCGCTTTTCAGAAAGCAAAGGAAATAACAAATACTGTGCATTGTTATTTTCTCATATTGGTGGATACCACGATAACACTCCCTCACATTTCCATAGAATGGCGTCGTTGGTGCCTTCAGGCTGCGTTTGCAGTGAGTCTGGCTGGAGAGCAATGAGACAGACTCGAGTCCCAGTCTGCCTCAGGTTGCTGCCTGACCTTGGGCAAGTTACATAAATTTCCTTAGCCTCAGCTCCGGCCTCCCTTAGTAAACATGTGAAATGCCGTGGTCTCTGGCAAGCCCTGGCCAGACTGTAGCTATGTTTTCGTCAATAATCAGAAGCCTTGAAATCTCACACCAGTATGTTGATCTGAAAAATATGCCTAGAATCTATTCACAAAAAGGGTATCTTTTCTCTTTTTGAATTTTTCAGTATGTTTCCACCGGCTAGCAAGGAGAAGTAAAACAGGAGGAGGTGGAGGGAAGACGCCAGCACAGACCTCGCAGAGGCAGCTGACGCAGTCTTCCTTCATCCAGCGCCGAGTCCTCCCCTTGAATCCCTGTCATCTGTGCATCCGCCTGCCTCAGGGGAGCCTCCAGCTTGCTTATCTGAAAGAGGAGGAGCGGGAGAGGGAGGCGGGAATTGGGTGGGGAGCAACAAAGCCCGGTTCTGCAAACACACACCTCGAAGGCAAAAGAAACTTCACAGCCTATGTAGTTTTTCTTACCATTTCCCCCCAAAACTTAATGAATCTGAGTCATCCAGGGTCTAAACTAATAACCAGTGCCCAGTGTGTGGAAAAATATTGTATATAAACTTAGTACCTGAAATGGTCAATTTCTAAATGAAGTAGAATTAAAATCAAATGAATGAAATTACATATTTGGAATATCTTCTCAATAAGTATAAATGCTAATTCAACTAATCAATATTTTATTTATTTTTTGTCATCTAAGTTGTCACAAACAACATAACATCATCCCTATGCTTAAAAATATTTATCAAGTTTATCGAGTTTCAAAGGTGAAAGCAAGCCACCCAGGGCTCAAGGGCTTACGATTTGATAGAAGGACAGGCCAACACCGTAGCCATAAGCCAATTAGGTGACAAGGACTCCTATGAAGTGCAGAGGCAGCAGAGAGGCAGCTATGCCCAGTGCTGCCTTGGGGAATGAGGGGAGGCCTTCTGCTACGGCCTGAACTGTGTCCCCCCAAAAAACTCATAAGTAGAAGCCCTAACCCCCAACATGACTACATTCTAAACTAGGGCCTCTAAGGCAGTGATTTAGCTTAAGTGAGGTCATGAGGGTGGGACTCTAATCTCTGAATTAAAATAAAATCTTAAGGCTCACCACCGGCCACCAGCTGACTCAATGGACCCCCTCTTGACCAAAGGAATATCCTAAAACTAAATTGCCTGCCAGCAGGAGGGAGGTCAGATATGCCTCATCATGCCCCCTCACTTCTTGGAGACATCCTTTGTAATCCATTAACAGGCCTAAGGGTATGCAAGACAAATCTGCAGGTCCTCAAATTACACAGCAAATATATGTCTGGTGGCTTATCTCTGATAAACAGCTCCTTATCTTAAAACATTCAAGCCTTTAGACAAAGCTTCATGTCTTTAACCAATTACAAGCCAAAGAATCTTTAAACCCACCTATCACCTGTAAGCCCCCCCGCTTAGAGATGGCCCACCTTTTCGAGCCAAACCAATGTATGCCTCCCATGTATTGATTCATGACTTTACCTGTAAACCCTGTCTCCCTGAAATGTATAAAACCAAACTGTAACCCGGCCACACTGAGTCCACTCGCTCTAGTCTTCTAGGGCGTGGCTCCAGGTCATGATCCTCAAATTTGGCTCAGAGTAAATCTCTTTAAAATTATTTTACAGAGTTTGGCTTTCTTTCCATTAACAAATCCAATAGCATCTGTGTCCACATAAAAAGAGGAAGAGACACCAGTTGCGCTCCCTGAGGAAAGGCCACGTATGGGCACAGGGAGCAGGTGCCGTCTGCAAGCCCAGGAGAGAGGCCGCAGAAGCAACCGTCCCTGCCAGCACCTTGACCTTGGGTTTCCAGGCTCCAGAACAGTGAGGAAACAAATGTCTTATTCAAGCCACTCATTCCGTGGCGTCTGGTTCCGGTGCCTGAGCAAACTAACACACCTTCCGCAGGAAAAAGCATCTGGGCTGTGAAGGATGACTCAGTCTTTTAGCAGAACAAGCAGGGAAAAGGATTTCAGGAAGATGGAAAAACAGACGCGTCAAAGCATGGGGGCCACAGGCAGGTCCCAGTTTACGGGAATGTCGGCCCCTTTGTGGGAGAGGGCACGGGGGATGGTGGGAACTGAGGCTGATGAGTGGGCAGCAAAGATAACCAGTACTTCAGACCTCATATGAGTTAACTGAGTACAGTCTCTAGGCAACGGAAACCAACACGACGATCACTACAGCGGCAAGACGCAGCATCCACGGGGCGATTTTGGACTGAAAGCAGAGGAGCTAGCTCGGAGACCACCTGGGCTCCGCCGAGGCAGGAGAACGTGGGCCTACAAGCGTCGTCCGGCAGGTAGAGGTGCTTGGATAGACGTGGCTGAAGGAATCGCGGAGAAGCCACGATGGCTCCCGATTGCCGGTTTTCATCAGGTGCAGAAACGATGAGATGATGCTCACCCAGTCATTCCCGCGAGCACATCGCAAAAGAGTAATCGTGTGGAGAAATTACTGATGTTTAGTTGAAAGAGATTTTTAAGAATGATTGAAATAATAGAATTTTCACAAAAGAAGAGGCTAAATCCAAGAACACTGACTGACTTGTCAAAGTTGCAGCTGCATTGTCATGGATTGGATTGCGTCTCCACCCAAATTTGGCCAGTGAACTCCTAGCCCCTCGTGCCTCAGAATGTGACTGTGTTCAGAGATAAGAGCCACACAGAGGCAATTAAGGTGAAACGGGGTCTCCAGGGTGGGCCCCGACCCAGCGTGACTGGTGTCCGTCTACGCAGAGATCACGACACAGATACACAGAGGGAAGTCCACGTGCACACACAGGGAGAAGACGGCCACAGGCTGGGAAGAGGGGCCTCAGGAGTCGACTCTGCCAACACCAGGATCCCAGACTCCCAGCTTACAGACCTGTGAGAAAATAAAATTTCTGTTGTTCAAGCCCCGCAGTTTGTGGTGTGTGTTGCGCCATCCCTAGTTGACTAATATGAACACCATCAGGTCTAGACTCCACATCTTCAAATGACCATTCCAGCGTATCACGCTGCACCTATAAATCATTATGGATCTATCCTTTAATGAATGTTCCTTCTAGATTTTTCTGATCCCTGTAATTTGGTTGGAAATTACATCATCATTTCAAACACTGACCAACACTGTATATACATGACAAAAATTATTATGCCCAAGGTAATTTTTGAGATAAACAATTGACCAAACTAGATGGGTTGAAGACCATTGTGATGACTTATTTTTAAGCAGTTATTGAGCACCTACTGTTTGAGAGATTTTCAGCTAGGCCTAGAAAAGAGTAAAATGATAGATAATCCAGGGTTTCTACTTGTAAGGAGTCTGCAGTCTGGTGGGGAAGAATGAATTTATACAAAATAAATATGACACAAGCCTACCTGTGTGCCATAAGAGTACATACACAATGATATGGGAGTTCAAGGAAAAGCATACTATTTTTAGAAAAATGGAATTGGAAAGACAGTTATGGCAAAGAATTTACTGTTTAAGTGGTACTTGAGCTCAGTCACGAATAAAGGTTTTATTTGGACATGGGAGTGTTTAGGCACATGGGGTACGGAACAGGGGGAAGGGAAAGGACAATTTAGCTGGAGAGAGAATGTATAAATGGAGTTAAAAGGGGAGAGTGAACAGTGGGTGTTTCAGTTTGGATAGCACAAATAAGGAGTTATTTGGAAATTAGATAAAAAATGGGACGGGACTCTGTTGTAAAGAGCCTTAAATAACCATGAACTCGGACTTCATTGAGGAAGCAAAAAGTCTTTTCAAATTGTAATAAAATTACAAAATCTTTAAGAAAGGAAAAGTTTAAGAATCTTTTATGTACCACAAACATAAGAGATACAGTACATGATTAAGTTTTGTTTCAGACTGAATTACAAAGTTTTGAGAGTAAAAGGATGCAACTTTCTTCTCCCTATTGCCCCAGGTGTTCATTGTCAGTATATGGAAACACCAAGAAACATCCCCTCCCGGCCCTGGCAGGAGGAGGGGAAGAACATCCTTTGTAAAGTACACCCAGAGCCTTCTCCACAAGGAAGGCCTGTATGCCGAGGGGAAGGACTTGCCAGGTGCAGTTCTAAATCCTTGTCCAGACCGGGAGAAGAGAATTCTTACCCGCTCCAGGCTTCCTGACTCACACAACGGGGAAATGCCGACGTGGAAACCAGGGGCCAGCACTTCCACGGAATCCGGCGGGAATGTTCCAGCCCGGGAAGGGAATGGGAGGGGGAGGAAAAAAGCCACAGCACTGGAGAAGCATATGAGGGTCACAGCCCACTGGAACTCCGAGCTTTCATCAGGAGATGAGAGAATATTCCCCGCCCCCACACCCAACCAGCATCAAAAGATCCCAGTATAGTAACAGCAGATGACAGCTGAAGCCGCAGAAAGACAAAGACTTCCTCAGAAGAGGAACGCACAGGAAGGCCGAAGCCAGGAGGGGAAACAAAAGCAAAGATGCCAGACTCGAGGAATTTAAAGCCGTGGCACCTGCAGCTACAGGAAACATTAAACACAGCACAGCATTTAGCGTTTTCAGTATAAAAACCTAAAGCAAAGGCTTATTTACTGCAGTTCCTATTACCCAAGGCATCGTGTCTGGCTTTAAACAAAATTTACAAGGCCGGATCAGAGGAAAGAAAGAAAAAAACACAGTCATAAGACACAAAGCAAACATCAGAAGCAGACTGAGATGCGATGCAGATGTTGGAATTATCGGGCAGGGATTTTACAATAACTATGATTAATATTCCAGGGCTCTGGTGGAAAAAGGAGGCAACGTGCAGGAGAAGATTGGGAACGTAAGCAGAGAGATGGAAATACTGAAAAAGAATTAAAAGAAAATGCGAAATCAAGAACACTGTAATAGAAAGGAAGAGTGCGTTGGTGGCTTCATCAATAGACTTAGTGTGTCAGTCGAGGTTCTGCAGGGAAACGGAACCAGTAGGACAGATACGTAAACAGGTTTATTATAAGGAACTGGCTCACATGATTCCGGAGGCTGAGAAGTATCACGGTGTGCAATCTGCAAGCTGGAGACCCAGGAAAGTCCGTGATAGTTCACGGCCTGAGAGCCAGGCAGCCGGTGGCCCAGGTTACAGTCTGGGTCTGAAGGCCTGAGACCACGAGTGCCGAGGGCAGAAGATCAGTGTCCTGGCTCAGTCGGGCACGGTCTACTCAACCTTTCTCCACTTTTTTGCTCCATTCGGGCCCTGAACAGATGCCCACCGACGCTGGGGAGGGCCATCTGACTCCCTCAGTGCACCAATTTACACGCTGATCTCTTCCAGCAACAGCCTCACAGACACGCCCAGAAATAACATTTCGCCAGACTTCTGGGCATCCCGTGATGCAGAAGTTCTCACCTAAAATTAACCATCACACTCAAGATGGCAAAGGAAAGAATCAGTAAACCTGCAGATATATTAATAGTAACTTCCCAAACTAAATGCAAAGAGAAAAATGAGAATTGGAAACTAACAGAAAATCTAAGCACCATAGGACAACGTAAAACCGTTGGCTATTCAGGGGCCCTTGCTAGTCCATATGGATTTTGGATTGGCTTCTCCATTTCTAAACAAGAAAGTATTGGTTTTCTAGAGCTGCCTTGACAAAGTACCACAGACTGGGTAGGTGAAACAGCAGAAATTTATTTTCTCATAGCTCTGGAAAAAGTTCAAAATCAAGTTCAAAAAGTTGAAAACCCTGCCAGCAGGGTTGCTTTCTTCTGGTGCCTCTCACCTGGCTTGCAGATGTCCAGGAAATGCATTCACGTTACGGGCACTGAGGATTGGGACTTCAACATGTGACTTTGAGGGGTGGACAACGCTCCACCCTCTGCACCCCCAAAATTCATATCTTTCTCACATGCAAAATAATTTGATCCACCCCATCCCAATAGCCCCCAAAGTCTTAACCCATTCCAGCATGAATTCTGAGTCCCAAATCTCATTTAAATATCATCAAAACCAATTATGAGTGAGACTGGACCTATGATTGATCCTAAGAGAAAATTCCTCACAAGCTTCGAACCTGTGAAACCAGACAAGTTACCTGCTTCCAGAATACAATACACAGATGTTCCCATTCCAAAGGAGAAATGGGAAGCAAGAAAGAATCCTGGGTCCCAAGCAAGTTCACAACTTAGCAAGACAAATTCCATTAGATTTTAATACTTGAGAAAATCATCTTTAGCTCTATTCCAAACTGCAGGCCCACTGAGGCAGCGGCCCCCACTTTTGGGCCCCTACATGACAGCCTCACCTCCTCTGCCTTGGGTGGTGGCCCCACCTGTGGGTCCACAAGTGGCAGTGCCACCCCCATGGCCTGTCCCACCGAGGTTTACGAGGGGGCCCCACCCTGTGATACCAAGGAGGAGACAGCCTCGGCCTCCAGGGCGCTGCCCTCTGGGTGCGTGGTAGCGGTGGCAGCACTGCTCATCCTCGAATCCCCTCAGAGCCATTCTTTCCTTTTTGTGAAGGAAAAGTTTGCAGTTGCATAGCTCCACTGTCCTGTCTTGAAGAATCCCCAAATCCAGCTTCTTTCATTTTGTCCCATCTCTGTCCCTGCAGTCCAAGCTGGCAGTGTCTGCTAACATACCCCATCCGTATTTCTGGCTTCTGCTGAGACGGCTGATTAGACCATGAGTTGGACCCATACTCTCTTTAGGAAATAATTTTCCAGCCACACCCTTGGTGTTCTCTCCAGAACACTTGTTCTGTTTTTTCCAATATGTATAGGCTGAGAATTTTCCAGATCTTCAAGTTCGGGATCCTTTTTGCTTAACGATTCCTTCTTCAACTTCACTTCTTACCATAAGGAACAGGGAGACACTGGGCTGCACCTTTAACTCTTTGCTTAGAAGTCTCCTCAGCTAAATATCCAAGGTGTCACTCACAAGATCTACCTTCCACAAAATACTAGAACACAATTAGGCCAAATTCTTTGCCCTTGTATGACAAGGATCGTTTTTCCAATAGTGTCCAATGACATATTCCTCATTTCCATCTGAGACTTCACCAGAATTGCCTTCAACAGCAATATTCCTATTGACAATCTCTTCCAGGCAATACAGGCTTTCTCTAACTCGCACCTCAAGACTCTTCTGGCCTCTACTCATCACCACGTTCCAAAGCCACTTTCGCATTTTTAGGTATATGGTAAAGCACCACCCCACTTCATGGTACTAAGTCTGTATTAGCTTGTTAGAAATGTCACAGCAAATACCACAGACTGGGTGGCTTGAACAACACACATATTTTCTCACAGTTCTGGAGGCTGGAAGTCCAAGACCAGGGTGCCAGCAGGTGGTTTCTCCTGAGGCTGCCTCCCCGGCTTGCAGACGGCTGCCTTCTTGCTGTGTCCTCACACGCCTTTCCTCTGTGCAGCCACATGCCCAGTCTCCCCTGTGCCCGAATTCCCTCTTCTTACAAGAACACCAGTCATGCTGGATTAGGGCGCACCTTTACTGCCTCCTTTTAACTTAGTGACCGCTTTAAAGGCTGTGTTTCCAAACAGAGTCACATTCTGAAGTACTGGAAGTTGGGGCTTCAACATGCATTTTGAAGGGCCACCACTCAGGAGTATTTGGGAAGTATTGCCATCTTAACAATATTAAGTCTTCCAATCAATTAATATGGGATGTCTTTACATTGATTAGGTCTTTCTAAATTTCTCTTAATAATCCATGGTTTTCAGAGTTAAATAGTTTTACTTATTTTGTTAATTTTATTCCAAAGTATTTGATTCTTTTTGATGCCATTGTAAATGGAATGTTTTTATTAACTTCATCTTTAAATTGTTTATACCAAGTGTATAACAATATATAATAATTAACTTAGGTATATTAATCTTGTATTCTGCAACATTGAAGGGCTGTTTATTTGTTCTAATAAACTATTAGAATAATATTTAAATAAACCATTCAACAGAAAAACTCTTAGTAGATTCTTTAGGATTTTTCTATATAAAATATCATGTCAACTGTGACTAGAGATAATTTTACTTCTTTCTTTCTTTCTAATTTTGATGCCTTTTATTTAACTTTCTTGCCAATTGCCATGACTAAAACCTGCAGTACAATGGTAAATAGATGATTCAAGAGCAGACATCTTTGATCCTGATCTCCAAGGAAAAGCAATCAGTCTTTCATCATTAAATATGATGTTAGCTGATTCTTTGTTTTTATAATGAAAAGGTATTGAATTTTTCAAAATGCTTTTCCTTACTATATTAAGATAATCCTGTGTTTTGTCTTTTTTTTTTATCTTGATATTGCATTAATTGATTTCAGAGATGTTAAACCAACCTTGCATTCCTGGGATAAACCCTACTTGGCCATGGTACATAACCCTTTGTTTATATATGTTGCTAGATTCACCCTGCTAGTACTTTGCTGAAGAATTTTGCATCTATATTCAAAAGAGGTATTAGCATGTTGTTTTCTTGTGATATTTTTGTCCAGTTTTGATATCTGTGTAATACTGGCCTCATAAAATGAGTTAGAAAGAATTTCCTCCTCTTGTATTTTTTGGAAGACTTTGTAAAGAACTTATGTTAATTTTTCTTTAAATGTTTGGTAGAATTCACATATAAAGCCATCTGGGCATGGGCTTCTCTTTGTGAAAAGTTTTCTTTTTTCTTTTATTACTAAAACTCAATCTTCTTGTATGTCTATTATTGTTTTCTATTTCTTCTTGAATCAGTGTTAGTGTTTCTGTCTTTGGAAGAATATATCCATTTCAACTAAGTTATCTAATTTGTTGGAACACAGTTTGTCATAGTGTCCCCTTAAAATCCTCTTTATTGCTATTTTGTCACTAGTGATATTCACTCTTTCATTCCTAATATTAATAATTTGAGTCTTTTTTTTTTTTTTGGCCAGAATAGCTAAAGTTTTTTTTGTTCTGCCAATTTTATCTATTGTTTCTGTTCTCTGCTTGATTCCTATCCACTCTAATCTTCATTATTCACTTCGTTCTGTTTGTTTTTAGTTTAGTTTGCTTTTCTTAAGTTTCTTAAGATGGAAGGGTAGATTATTGATTTGATTTTTTTTCCTTTTTTTATATAGGTGTTTGCAGCTATAAATTTCCCTCTAAACAATATGTTAGCTACATATTATATGTTTTTGTATGTTGGGTTCATTTTTATTCAACTCAAAGTATATTATAGTTGTCCTTGTGACTTCTTTTTCAACTCGTATGCTAAGATTGTGTTTAATTTCCATGTATTTTTTAACTTCCAAAATTCCTTTTTGTTACTTACATCTAATTTAATTCCATTGTGTTCAGAGAACATGCTCTGTATACTTTCCTTTTTCTTACCACTGTCTTCTCTCACTAACAACAGGTAGCCTATAAAGGCCACAGGACCGGGGGAAACTTGGACTACAGCTGATGTTTGACTTAGTGCCAGCCACGTCCAAGTCTGATTTCCCACCCGCGTCTGCCCAATCCCACAACATCCTGATAAATCTCACCATGAGCCCCACAAGCACGGGTGTCCTCCTGCTGCCTCTTTCAAATCTTGGTGGTACTTCCCCTTTCTGAAACAACTGTGCCCTCACTCTTCTCTCTCTCTGCCCACCTTTCCTCCAGAGGGCCATGCTGCCCACCCTCCCCTCAGGACTTCCCCTGTATGAGTACCACATCTCCCTTTGCCCATACCGAAGGAGTGTGCCCATGAGTTTCCACATAAAAGCCTCGCCTTAGGCAGGAGCTTCTCCACATCAGGATGGAGTTGCCATAACACATTCAGTAGCCAAATCCAGACCATGCTACTTCACAGCTCTCTCTCCAAAATGTGTCCATTTTTCTTCTTTTTTAAGATCATCACCATAGCCTAAGTGACTATAATCTCACTCCTGGATGACAACAGCAGCACACTATGCCACATTTGTAATCCTTTGTTCAATTCTCACACAGCATCCATACTGAACTCTTTAAATCCAAATGCATTCTTGTTCCCAAACCCCACTAACAGCTTCCTCATACACTTAGTGTCCGAGAAAAGGCCCTTCTTAACCAGACGCTTTCTGTCTCACCAGACTCATCTCAGGCATGTTCTGTCAATCTTGATGACCTAATCTTCAGCCACACGGACATCATTGTGTTTTTTACATGCGTCATTACCTCTTTAAACTCTACTGTTTCACCTATAATTGTTATTTTAGTCATAACATTACCTGTCTCCTAATGAGTATCTTTGATTCAACTACTTGTTTAATAAAGTGATGGGACTAGATTTTCTGGATCAGTTCTAATTCATGCCTTTTTTCAAGGCATAATTATGAATTTCGGATTAACAGATTATAGTGGTCAACCTATTGATCTCAATATCTGTTTATTTGTTTTAACTAATTGACATTCAGAACAAAAACTTTGTCTTTGTGACTCCAAAGTATCTTTCCAGCCTCATGTCCTATCTTTCCAATACCCAACTGATTATTAAGTCACAGTGAACTAAAGGATCTTCTCTAAATATGGGCTCTGGCTTGTCTATTTTCCACCTGTCACCATCAGCATCCTCTTCCACAGATCTCAAAAAATAGTTCCTCCATCTCTTTCCCTCTGTGGTTCTGAGTCAGAGTCTGCCAATGAGAGGCACTCAAGTCAGATTTGGAAGGAGGAGACATTATCCTAAAATGCAGTTGTCAGCAGATGTGTAAACAAAGGCTGAGCTTGGGGCTCCTACTAAGATTGCTGAGATCTGTCGTGGCTTTCTGCTGGGATCCTGTGAATCCAGCACCTTCTAGAAGCTGTTTCTATGACCTCTGTTCCTCTTGCTGTTCCAACAGGTGTGAAAATTTCTGAATTCTTGCATGAAAACCCATCCTACTTGGAATACCTAAAGTATAATAAGTGCACACAAATAGTTTAGTCATACCTGTGAAGAACCACATGAAGAGTGTGACTACAATTAAAAGTGAAAATTCTTACATTCGTTGTTCATTATATACCTTCCTCACACACATACTCCCTCTCTCCACAGTCAGGAAAATTAAAAAGTGAAATCTCAAACTGAAATAATGAAATGTTTTGAGTGTAATTATGGATCTAGTGATCTCTACCATGACCAGAATCAAATTAAAAAGGGCAAATATAATTTACTTGAACACACCATGGAAATTTGCAGACCGCTTTTGTCAGTTTGATGCTATCATAGTTAAGGGACCAAGATCAAAAATTATCATTCCCAGAGATTCCGAAGTCATTTAACAAAAGTATACAGTCAACAATGTGAAGTGTCAAGACTGACCCTATTTTGCAGCCCCTTAAATGTAATTCCACTTACAATTAGGAAGTACAGGTGAGAAATCCTTGGCTGAAGGTTGGGATTCTCTGACATCTAAGGGATGGTCTCAAGAGCAGCAGTAATCTCCAAAGTGTCGAGTGTCACTGTGAGATACAGTTTGTCTTAAACATTCTATAACTGTTTGATCTATTTATTTGCTGTTAATTTCATCACCGGAAATACATACTGTCTTTATCACTATACTAATGTTTCATACAACAAAGGGTTTTTGTATAAAACAAATTCTTCACAGGACTTACTGCATCCACACGGATAAGTAACAGAAAAACCACAAAGTTGCACTCACTGCACAATCAGAAACACCCTCTCTAGCTAACAGGCTCACTCTCGCAGCCTGCCCTTCAACATGGGCCATTACGGCTCATGTCTTAGTACAGCAAATGCTGTTTTCACAAATCCTCAGGGCTTGTCATATCCAAAAAGATGCTTTGCCCTCAGAAAGTCTGCCTTCCTGGTCCCTGCCCACCTCTGAGTGCCGGGAAATCTGCTCAGCTGATCTCCGCTTTCATTCTTGGGTCTTTGTTTTTCTCAATCCCCTTTAGATGATCTGGCTTGATTTCTGGCTTCAGTCAATACTCTTCATTGCCGGTGCTATGTCATGTTAATTTATTCATTTAGATCGTATTTGTTAGGCATTTGCTACCTGTCGCTCAGTGCACACAAGGCACCAGGCACCGCTGCAACCCCCCCACCTGTGCGGCCTGGCCGGGGGTCAGGCAAGGCTGACCCCTGTGAGAGATCACAGGACCTTCTGGCTCCCTCGTGCGGCCTTGCCCGGCCTGCCACACCACTTGGATTCCTCAAGATCTAGAGTTAACTTTTCTGGTTCCAACACAAAGAAACTGTTTTAAACATGACCCATGTTTGACCTATGACCTCTGTCTTTCACTGAAGATCCCCCAGTGAAATAGTTTCAGCTATTAAGAAATTTACAATGGACTGAAAGAGACAAGTAAACAGGCAAAAGTACTCTTTCTTGACACATTTAGAGATATGTGCTAATTTGTAATGTCTTTGGACACCTAGAAGGGGCACTTTGTGCCACCTTGGCATGTTTGGGATGACTTCAGTCACCACAGCACACATCAAAGATAAAATTGTCACCACCAATATGCAGAGCAAACTGGACCAAAATGCTGCCTGTGGATTCTACCTGTGTCTACAAATCAGTAAAATAAATTTATGAAAAAAAGAGTTTGCTGCATGAGGGTTGGGTTATTGCGTGAGTGGCTGGGGCCCACCTTGTCTAGCCTGGTGCCAAGGCCTCCTCCCGGCTGTCACAACTTCTCTTCTCTGACACGTCATCCATCACACGATGAATGAAATACCGTTTCCAGACTCCATGATGTCCAAAGTCCTAGGTTACCCGCTCACTCTGTGATATTTTAAGGGTGATCTTCTTAGAAGCAATGCCTCACACCTTTCAGGCTTATGTTCACATTCAGATTGGACAAGTGATTGCAATGATGGGAAATTCGTACCACGAGAAGTGCACTGATGCGTAGCACACTGACATGGACCCCGGTCGTGCTGCCTGGCCTCGTGGAGAGAGCCTTTGGGGGCAGTGTGCAATCGCACGCTCCACGGGGACTTGGTGCACTCACATCCAAAAGGGGCAGGAATGTTTTAAGGGGGACACAATTGACAAAGTGCTTCTGCTGTGTAATCTCATGTGAGCCGCAGGACAGCCCTGAATGTCGGATGCGGTCACCTGCTCTGGACGATTAAATCAATTGCCTGGGTCAGACGATTAGTGAGGGCAGGACTTCCCGACGCAAACCCTGGCTTCCTGCTGTCAAGGCGGTTGGTATAAAGAAAAGCGTATGTCTCATGCAACGTGATTGTCTAAGGAGCAGACAGCTTGGCACTATGCCTTGAAATAAAGCAGACTTCCATTTCTGAGTAAAAACATTCACATTGCCATTTCTAATTTCTAATGCAAGCCTTTTCCCTCTTATGGACTTATTCCCAAATTTTAGGAAAAATTAAATAAGGCATGAGCCAGAACAAGTGGGAAGACAAGCAAAACTGTAGAGGAGCATGAGACTTTTGTTCTTAATGGTAACTTTTTCAGAAAAAGGAAGCCAGAGAAAACAGTAATCCCTAAGAAGCTTCTTTGATTCCACTCCAAGAAAATTGTTAAGAAAAGTATATGTTGTGCCTGTTGAAAATTATCTACACTTGTAGAGATGAAGAGGGCACCGAAACACCATTATTCAGAAATGTGCTGGCGTAGAACTCGGACACCCTGGACAGGGCCCTGGGCGGCGGAGCTGGGGCGCACTGGAGCTGTGGCACCAGGTGGAAAGGGTGAGGTGACCTGCATCTTTGTGGTGTGAGTTTCCCAGCCCTCCTTCCCCTAATTCAACTCTTATTACCATACAACTCCCTGTACGTGTGGTTATTATTCTGATATTGTGCTATAACTTTGGAGAGTTCTCGGACAGATCTTTTAAGTTTAGTTATTCCAATCTATACAATAAGGACATGTTACTTGGGGTGCAAACAAACCTGCCCTCTTAATGCTGTGATGGTTTTTTTGAATTTCCATGGCAAAATTGCTGAAATCTTGAGCAAATTTTGTTTTTGCCAGAAGCGTCCCATTTCTAGCGTCTTCGCCCACGTGCAAGTTATCTGGTTGCCTGTTTATACAAGAAGCACATAAAAGGCTGAAAAATAAAAGTTGCCTGAGAATTTTAAAAAATCATCAGATATTCTTTAGGCATTTGGAATATACAAGGCATTGTGACTGGTGCTCTGCAGTCAGAAAAAGATATGACTGGAACTAGAAATTAAAATTAAATTGCATACGAGATGCTAATCCAGAGTGTCACATCTGCTTCGTGTAATTTATCTAAAATGGTAAGGAAGTATTGCTTAGGAAATAAAGGGAATGTCATGTTTTATTACGTATATGTTGGACATGTTATCTAGATCTCAAAGTATGTCTTTTGCTAATGACTTGTTCACTTCACTTTAAACAGTGAAAGAGCAGTGAAAGATTAAATATTACATATTATGCAGTGCCCAGGTGGGAAAGCTGCTTGCTTTGTTACAGATTCATGGCAAGAACTGAATTAAGATAAGGATACTGTGCCTGACAAACACCTAATCTTAACCCTGATACAAAATAGCTCAATCCTATTGATAATAGAAAGAAATAAAAAAGTCTTGGGTTGAATTTAAAATATGTTTCTTAGAGCTTACCTGAAGTTCTCAGAAAACAGAAGCAAATAACTAGTTTGCAAAATAGAAATGAAAGTTCCATCTATCTATTATTATGATGCAGTTAAAATATTTTTATATAAATTTTATTTAGTGAGCATAATATCTGTGTCTGAAGTTTTCAATTTTTTCCAAATTTTGTTAAAAGTTATTCCTTGTGAAGAATCCATCGTAACTTTCAAATTTGTTCTTCATTGTTCTATTTGAAATATGTCTTCTATTGTTTAGTAAGAAAATGGCTTGCAGGAAAGAGTGCATCCTGTGAGCTTATAAAAAAGTTTCTAAATCAGAGATGTGTGCTAGAGCTTACATCGGTCAGGGAATTCAGAAAAGGGAAACACGGAAAAGAACAGAAGTTACCAACAACAGGACCTCTGTCTCTAAGACACGGTGAACAAGAGGCACCATGAATCGACAGTGACCACATGCCGGTTTTACTATAGCACTTGGCTAAAGTGGATGCACGTGTACAGGTGTTGGTAGGGATAACATTAGTGCAAACGCTCTCAGGCTTTTATTTTCATAGAGCTTTCTCCTATAAATCCTCAATGTCTAACCAAAGGGGATTTAATCGCAAGGAAGCCTGGGTGAGTATACAAAAATAGAACCAGGAGTCGAAATACCAAATGTGGGCACATGGGGAGTGGCTGATGTTGGCAAGACCAGATGTTGTATGGTAAGACGGTCCACAATTTAACAAGGGTGTTGGGCATGTGCCACGCGTCAGGCAGTGTGCCCAGATAGCTGGGTGCAGGACATGAGGGTGTGGCCATGAGGTTTCTCACTTTCTCTTAGAAAAGACTGGTTGATAAACAAGCAGAAAATATAACATTTGTATTATGAAGACAAGTAAGAAGTAAAATGTTGTATTGATAGGCAACAACACTGCATTTATTGTAGTATAATTGATATATAAAAAATTGCACATAATTAACTTATATATTTTGATGACTTAGGACATATACATACACTTGTGATTCTACAAGCAAGGTATTAAACATATTCCCCCCCTCCAAAAATTTCCTGTGTTCCTGTGGTTTGTTTTTTGTTTTTGTGATAAGAATACTTAACATGAGCTCTGTCCTCTTAACCTATTTTAAAGGGTACAAGACCACATTGTCAGCTATATGCACTATGTTGTACAGCAGATCTTTAGAACTTATTCATCTCGCATAACTGAAACTTTTTACCCATTGGGCAACAATTCATTTCCTCCCCCAACCCCTCCAACCCCTGAAAGCCACCAGTCTATTCTCTGCTTCAGTGAGTTTGACTACTGTAGATACCTCACAGAAGTAGAATCACGCAATATGTGTCCTTTTGTGACTAGCTTATTTTACTTAGCATAATGGCTTCTAGAACCACAATGGCTCACACCTGTTACCTCACACCTGTTAGAATGGCTGTTATCAAGAAAACACAAGATTAGTGTTGGTGAAGATATAAGCTGTTGGTGGGAATGTAGAATAGTGCAATTACTGTCAAAAGCAGTACAAAGTTTCCTCAAAAAATTAAAATAAGAATTATCATTTGATCCAGCAATTCCACTTCTGGGTATATATCCAAAAGAATTGAAATCAAGATCTCAGAGAGATACCTGCACTCCTGTGTTAACTGCAACATTATTCATAGCCACAACAGAGAAACAGCCTAAGTGGCCGTCAGTGTATGAGTGGATAAACAATCCTGTCCTGTACACTTAAAATGTGTGAAGAGGGTAGAATCTCATGTTCAGTGTTCTTATCACAATAAAATAAAATGTATGAAGTAAAATAAATAAAATATATCAAAAATATGATTTTGTCCATAAAAACTACTAAATGCTATTTTAGAAAATTTGTAAAATGCAGTAAAGTATAAGAAAAAAGTTACCTGTACTCAATGAAAAATGGAGGTATTACTTATATTTATAACAATAAACTCTTAACATTATTATTGATCTTTTTAGTTTATTTTATTCAAAAATAAAAAGTAATAGTTTTTTCATGGCATAGGTAGCACAGGTTAATTTAGAAAAAAATTTAAATATAAAAGTATATAAGAAAAAATCTAAATTCATCAAAAAATTGATTCTTTTATCTTAAAACTATGTATTGTTTAATTCCTGATTGGAAAAAAATTTATAAAATACTAAAAATTATATAACATGAATAAAATCCTTGATATTCTCAAAAATAAATAAATAAGTGAATTATTAAAAAGGTGATAACTTCTGCATGGGGCTGGGGGATGAGTCAGGGAAGGTATATAAAGAAAATCCCAGTTCTTTACCAGTTTCAGGTAGTGCCTGCCCTGTGCCAGGCAAGAGTCTGGTATGTACTTTGTGTCACTTAATCCACCCAACAGTGCTATGAGACACTTTAGCCTGTGTTTCCAGTGAGAATGCAGCAGCTTAGGAAGTTGTTAACATGTCCATCGTATTGCACAGCTGGGATGCAAATCGGGGCTCACAAAAAGAGAAAAGTCCTTGCTCTTAACCACTACGCAGACTTTTCTATCCATGGAGGGCTGTGGGTCATTTTAAGTATGGTCATTTTAAGTATGATTTATGTTTTAGGCAATGTGGGCAGAGAGAAGAGAGGCCAGGTAGGGAGGTAATAGCAAAAAAGTGAAAGAAAAAGAAAAAACCAAACAACTACAGACACAGTGGATGTTGCTATATTTCAAATTCTTACTGAAAACAAAACTAAGCATATTGCTGGAAGAAAAGACAATACGTGGGAGAAAAACTGACGGAGTTAAGGTAACCTCCTGGAGTCCTGCTTCCAGAGAAAGAGGCGTAAATCTTGGTCTGCTGCACATGAACGGATTGTTGTCCTGCAAAAACAGCCAGGTGAATCGGCGGAGATTCAGCGTGGGACACACAAATCAGGAAAAAAATAGGGTGAACGGGAGATAGGAACACGAAACCTGGAGAATGCGGGGCAGACAATACAGAGTGGAGTGTGGGACGGCTGTGCCCACCTGGCCAGTAAGTGCACTGGGATAAGACCCTCAAGAGACAGTCTGGCTTCCCCACTGGCTTACAAGCCCACCGAGAGTCAGGGACCTGTGTGAAGTGGGTGCACAATCGTGGCAGGGAACGTGGGGCTCTGCAGAGAGGAGACAGTAGCAGGGAGCATCTTGAACTCTCCGGAGCTCCGTGTCAGGACTGCACCAGACAGGGGAGGAGCTGGTCTGGGCTACCTCCAGAGACAGTTAGGAGTCAGGAAGCTGGTCTCTGGCACCCAGCGGGTCCAGATCAAGGAGGTGATTACTAAATAGAGGACTCTAACCTGGAAACCACTGCCGGCGATTAGGACTATTCAGGATGGGCCAGTAAGAGCGAGAGCTACTGCTAGAGGGGTGTGAGATTGGGGGAGGGTGACATGAAAGAGACAATGGGGCACCCTGAGGACTCGGCTCCCTGATCTGGCGCCTGCCAGCTCCTGAATGGTTGCCTCCAGTGCTAGCGCCCTGTGGGCGGGCGATTGCCAACTCGGGGCCCACAACACTGTGGCTGCGGTGTCATACGGTGTGGGGAAGCTCCCTTCCCCCAGCCCAGGAATTCTTGGGACAAGCTCTGCCCTTGCAGGACCTAAAGTCAACTAGCCAGGCCCGTTTATTGAGGAGTGAATCCTGAATACTTCCTCAGTTGTGGGAGGCTGACACCTGCAGGACTTGCAGGCGCTGGGGTGCTGGGCGAAGTGGGGCAATGCCCCCTTCCCCTAGCCGGCGTCTTTTGCGCAGAAAGTGGTGGACTCCACTTCTGGGGTTGCAGCAGTGAGACATAAAGAGCCACTTCCCCTCTGTGACAAGCTTCAGTTCCTGGGGCTTTGGCAATGACCTATAGCTGAAAGCCCAGTGACTTTCCTTGTCACACTGATTTAGGTCATCCAGTACAATTGTTTTTCCACCTCTGGTCAGCTACCAACAGTGAGGTCTGTGGTTAGGGAACTAAAATCCTGGTAAGAGACCAAAACAAGTTCCCCAAGTAACTCCTCCCATCAGGAGGAGCCTCCCAGCTGTGGTAGAAGAACCCTGAACAACATACTAGCGGCTCCTTCTAGCGGCACATCAAGTGAAAATACACAGGACGTGTTACTTTCCAAACGAAAAGAAGAAAAGCAACAGCTGATCCAGATGGGCAGGACCCAGAAAAAGATTTCTGGAAGTATGAAAAATCAAATGGAAAGCACACCTCCAAAGAGGAACACCAGCTCTTTAGCAATGAACGTTAACCAAGTCCAGAATACAAAAATGGCAGAAGAAGAATTCCAAACATGGATTATAAGTAAACTTAATTGACATGCAAGAAAAAAATAGAGAACCGACACAAAGAAACCACAAAAAAAATCCAGGACTTGGAAGAAAAATTCACTAAAGAAATTGAAATATTAAAGAAAAATCAAACCAATCCCCTGGAAATGAAGGACTTATTCAGGGAACTACAAAACACAGTGGAAAGCCTCAAGAACAGGGTAGATCAAACAGAAGAAAGAATCTCAGAGATTGAAGAAAGCTCCTTCCAATTGAATAAGTCAGTCACAGAGATTGAGCAGAAAATAAAGAAGAAAGAAACAAGCTTACAAGAAATGTGGGATTATGTCAAAAATCCAAACCTGCAGGTGATAAGAGTTCCAGAGGGTGAAGAAGAAAACACGCAAGGGCTGGATAACCTATTTGAAGATTTAATAGAGGAGAATTTCCTAGGCCTTACTAAAAATCTAGATATACAGATACAAGAAGCTCAGCGGACCCCAGGGAGATTCAATGCAAATAGAAAGACACCACATCATGCAGTCATCAGATTGACCAAAATATCCACTAAAGAGGCCCTACTACAACCTGTAAGGTGAAAGAAACAAGTAACATACAAAGGAAAGTCCATTAGAATAACTCCAGACTTCTCAAATGAAACCCTACAAGCAAGAAGAGCCTGGGGCTCCATTCTCACTCTTCTGAAACAGAATAATGCCCAGCCTATAATCTTGTACCCTGAAAAACTAAGTTTTATATATGAAGGAGAAATAAAGACATTCTCAGATAAATAAAGACTGTGGGAATTCACCAAGACAAGACCAGCTTCCAAGAAGTACTCAAAACAGAATTACACAAGGATAAGCACAATAAATACTCATGAATGTAAAACCACTCAAAAGCTAAAGATCAAAGACTAGATTCCACAATGGCTCAAGAGAGAAAACAAAGCAACAAAATGAAACTCAACAGTATGAACAGCAATTTACCCCACTTATCAGTTCTCTCAATAAATGTGAATGGCTGGAATTCCTCTCTCAAGAGACATAGGCTGGCCGAATGGAGGAAAACATACAAGCCAAGTATTTTCTGTCTTCAGGAAACGCTTCTAACATGCAAGGATGCATTTAGACTCAAGGTAAAGGGGTGGAAATCAATATTTCAAGCAAATGGAAGCCAAAAGAAGGCTGGTGTGGCAGTTTTGATCTCAGATAACTTAGTTTTTAAATCAATAAAAGTAATGAAAGACAAAGAAGGCCACTATATAATGGTGAAGGATACAGTTCAACAAGAAGACATAACAATTCTAAATATGTATACACCCAACTAAGGTGCACCCAGATTCATAAAGCAAACTTTACTTAATCTAAACAAATTGATAAACAGCAGCACTATAATAGTCAGAGACTTCAACACCGCACTGACAGCACAGGACAGATCTTCCAAACAGAAAATGAACAAAGAAATAATGGACTTAAACATAACTCTAGAACAAATGGGCTTGACTGACATTTACAGGACATTCTACCCAAAAACCACTGAATATATGTTCTTCTCATCAGCTTATGGGACATTCTCTAAGATGGACCGTATTCTAGGACACAAATAATGCCTCAAAAAATTTTAAAAAATAGAAATTATACCATGCATCTTCTCAGATCACAGTGGAATAAAAATAGATATCGACCCCAACAGAAACTCTCATCTCTACACAAAGTCATGGAAATTAAACAACCTTCTGCTGAATGATTCCTTCATAAATGAGGAAATAAAGATGGAAATTAAAAGATTCTTTGAACTAAATGACAAAGGTGACATAAGTTACCAAAATCTGTGGGACACAGAAAAAGCAGTCTCGAGAGGAAAATTTATCTCCATAAATGCCTATATCCAAAAGTGAAAAATATCACAAACAGACAACCTAATGAATCGACTCAAACAACTGGAAAAAGAAGAACAGACCAACCCCAAACCCAGCAGAAGAAGGGAAATTATTAAGATCAAATCAGAGCTTAATGAAATTGGCAACAGGGAAACTATACAGAAGATTAATAAAACAAAAAGTTGGTTCTTTGAAAAAATAAACAAAATTGACATGCCCTTGGCTAAACTTTCGAAAAACAGAAAAGAAAAGTCTCGAATAAGCTCCATCAGGAACAAAAAAGAAGAAGTTACAACTGATGCCATGGAGATTCAAGATATAATTTATGAATATTACAAAAACTTTTATGCACACAAACTGGAAAATGTGAAGGAAATGGACAAATTTTTAGAAACACACAGCCTCCCTAGGCTAAACCAGGAAGAAATAGAATTCCTGAGCAGGCCAATATCAAGATCTGAAATTGAAACAGCAATAAAAAACATTCCAAAGAAGAAAAATCCCAGACCAGATGGTTTCAAACCTAAATTTTACCACACCTACAAAGAAGAACTGGTGCCTATCCTACAGAAATTATTCCACAACGTCGAGAAGGATGGACTCCTCCCACACATTTTATGAAGCCAACATAATCCTGATACCAAAACCAGAAAATGATGCAACAAAAAGAAAACTACAAACCAATATCCCTTATGAATATAGATGCAAAAATTCTCAACAAAATTCTAGCTAACCGAATCCAGGTGCTTATTAAGAAAATATTCCATCACGACCAAGCGGGCTTCATGCCAGAGATGCAGGGATGGTTCAACATACGTAAATCTATAAATGTAATTCACCACATAAACAGAAGCAAAAACAAAAACCACATGATTCTCTCAATAGACGCAGAAAAAGCATTTGACAAAATTCAACAACACTTAACAAAATAGGCATAGATGGGGCTTACTTAAAAATGATACAAGCCATATATGACAAACCCACAGCCAACATCATACTGAATGGGGAAAAATTGAAAGCATTCCCACTTAGAACTGGAACCAGACAAGGTTGCCCACTATCTCCACTT
>NW_012153174.1:11135920-11144966 GCF_000956105.1 Propithecus coquereli
TCTACTAAGTGAGGTATCCCAAGAATGGAAAGACAAGCACCACATGTACTCACCATCAAATTGGTATTAACCGATCAACACTTAAGTGCACATATAAGAATAACATTTATTGGATGTTGGGCAGGGGGAGGAGGTGGGGGAGGGGACGGGCATATGCACAAACAATGAGTGCAACGCGCACCTCCCAGGGAATGGACGTGCTTGAAGCTCGGACTTGGGGAGGGGGGCATGGGCAACACACGGAACCTGAGCTTTTGTATCCCCATAATATGCTTAAATAAAAAAAAAAGAAGAAAAGACAATAATATTTATTAAGTTGAATTTATTTTAATTCTTGAATAGTGTATTGAAAGGAAGGGTTAATTTGTGACCGAGATAGAAAAAAGAAAGTAGGGAGAGAGAAGTGAGAGTAAGTGGAAGAAAGATGGACACGCAGAGAAAAAAAAAAGTGAAATTACAGCCTCAGGTATTTGTGCCTGTTGGATGAGGGGATTTGACTCCCCCTGGTCTACACAACTATGGTACTTTTAAGCACAACAGAACCATCTACAGAGGATCACTAAAGCGTGTGCAGTTACAGGACAAAATGAAGCTCTTATTATCTCTTTATTATCAGATGAATGATAAACTGAACTCATGGATGCAAGGTTTGTGTCTGAGCAAATGTTCAGTCAGATTGGCAGGGACTAAAAATGAAATCAACAAATCTCTAGCTGAGTACCGAGGCAATGTGTGAGCAGAACTTCGGTGAGGCCATCCAGAGTCTTAAGAGTTAAGATAATAATATAAATTAATTTTATCTCAAAACGAGCAAAATGAATCTTTGTGGCAGGATCTGGATGTGGCTACAGAGCAGGACAGAAGGCAGGATGGGTGTCGTTATCCACATCACGTGCCCGTGGACGCCACTGGAAGAGCCGGGCCCCATTACCATCCTGTAAGATGAGGGAAATTGCCCTCCACTGTGAAATATCCACCCATTTCTGATGACACACTGATGAAGCACCTCACCCGTTAGACTCGGTTAAGAAATGAATGAAATGCCAAGTGAGTGTTTTCCTGCATTTGCACTATTTAAAGATGTTTCTGACTGGGGTTCCCACTCCCGGTCAGTGTTCTAATGACCATGCAGGAAGCGGTTCCAGGAACACACGGAGTACATTTCATTTCTTTAGCCTAGAATGTAAAGCTCTTCATTCTTTGCCTTAACCTTCTTAGACTGAACATTCTAGTTATTGAACACACCAGCTCATTTAGACACAGCCTTACCATTCCCCAAACACACCTTACTTTCTTTGTTCCGTGACTTTGCTCCTGTTGTTCATTCAGACTAGGACTCCCTTAAAGTCTGTCAAAATCTCAGTGGCCTGTCCTTCAAGCTATCTTCTCTATATGGGCTGCCTAAGGGCCCCAGAAAGAATCACCCCTTGTGCTCTGGACTACCCACCACGCTGATTGGATTTCGTCTCAGTACTTATATGAGTACTTTCGTTAAATGAGTTAATATTTATTTAATGTTTGAGGAATGTGTGGCACGCAGGGAGCACTATAACAGCACATGCTATAATTCTGTGTTCTGCGGAATGCCTATAAAATTCTAGGTACTGTATTAGTATTAGGTGTTTTGCAGATATATTCACAAGTTAACACAATAATCTTGTCAGGTAGGTATTACCTGCCCATTTTACAGCTGAGGAAACTGAGATTTGAAAGTTTTATATGATGTGTACACTTAGGAAGCAGTGGAGACGACTTGCACCCGTGTGCCTTAGTCCACAGCCCTGGCCCTTCCTCTCACACGACACGGCTCATCTCCTCCACTGTAAATCCTGGAAGACAGAGCCTAGTTCATTTCCACATACTTCACACGTGCACAGCTGTAACTGAAGAAATGGCCCCCAAAAATGTATTTTGAATTTGATTGAATTATACTACCTAGGAGGATGCCATGAAACAAACACAGGCACACAGTTCCTGGAAGAACCTGCCTCACCCGTAAAGCTATGAGCTGCAATGTTTATTTTGGTAATTTAATTACGCACATGTGTATTGACTATTTACTCAATGAAAAGGAGCTACTGGACATATCAATGCACGAGGTACCTGTTCTGCTTTCAGAAGCTTCCAAGTCAATGGTGAAGAGAAACTTTGTAAAGAAATAATTATATGTGAGGCTTGTACGTAAGTTTCACAAAAGAAGTCTTAAGAGATTTCAAAGGAATGAGATTGACATTTCTCAATTTTCTAAGAGTTCAAAAATATTCCATCTTGGTCACAAATTAAGCCTCACTTGTCATACATGCTTCATGAATTGAAATCAACTTAGCATAATAAATATTATTACCTTTCTTACAAACAACGGGCTGTTTTACATTTTCAAAAAGAATTTGAAAAATATCAACACCCATAATGTGATTTAAGGAGTCAAAAATAGTATCTGTGATGTGCAATTTTCTGCACTTTACTGAGAGAAATTCACTGCCAAACATGCCTTGGATGTGCTGTTTCAGAATAAAATGGAAACATACAGTACGGAGTCTGCCTGGGTTTGCTCCTGTTGATGTAGTTCGCCCTACGTGTAAGTAAGTTAACTGTGGTCTCTATTAAAAACAACCAAACAAAAAAACCCCAAACTGTAGATTTGAAGCAAATTTATAGTAGGTAGCCTAAAGAAACTCGGTATTTCTCTACCTACCTCCTGCTTAGATCCCTTAAGTCCGTGTGTGTCTTCTCCGGGTAGCCGCACTGAACAGAGCCTTTCTGTCGAGACTCTTGTGTGACTGCTCCGAACGGTCCTACTCCTGCAGTCTGCAGGGAAAGGATGCACAATAGCATCCTGTGAGATGGGATGTCACCTTCTTGTCCAGATTACTTTTTTGATGGCCACAGAGAGCAAGAGCGCAAACAAGAAAGCAGAGAGAGAGAGAGAGAGAGAGAGAGAGGGGAGGGTTCTGTTTGGTCAGTTCCATTTCGCTGGTGACCACAGTCACAGAAACTGCTTCTGAGTGTGGTGGCAGCTCTGTTCCAACGCCAGCAGGTGGACACAGGCAGTCTGCAGAAACTTTAGAGGAGCCCGGGGAGAGTAACGCTGGCCTCAGAAAGGGCACTGATTGTGCGGTGTGTCTTATTTGTTAGAACTCGGCACAGTGAGGAAAGACCAGCAGCGTGGTGGGTGGGATGCCTGGCATTTGGAGGCCCCTCGAAGTGTCTCAGCCACACCTGCTACCAACTAGGGTTTTTGTTTTTAAAAATGTCCTCTCAGCTAGGGGCGGTGGCTCATGCCTATGATCTTAGCACTCCGGGGGCCCAAAGCTGGAGGATTGCTTGAGCTCAGGGGTTGGAGACCAGCCTGAGCAAGAGTGAGACCCCGTCTCTACCAAAAAGTAAGGAGAAAAAAAACCATCTGGGTGTTGCGGTGCGCGCCTGCAGTCCCAGCTACCCCGGAGGCTGAGGCAGGAGGATCGCTTAGAGCCCAGGAGTTGGAGGTTGCTGTGAGCTAGGCTGACGCCACCGCACTCTACCCAGGGCGGCAGAGTGAGACTCAACAAAAACAAACAAGGAAAGTAAACACCCCGCCTCACAACCCCCCACCCCTTCCTATTAAAATAAACAAATAAATAGAAATGTCCTCTTTCACAGCAGTGCACACACGGTTAACGCTACTGCGCTGTGCACTTAAAATGGTTAAGAAGGGAAATTTTATGTTATGTGTTTTTATTACAACTAAAAATTTTGAGGATATGAAAAATTTTGGGCAAATAAATATGAAGCTTAAAAAAAATGCCCTCTAAAATTTCATCTGAAAACAGACTGGAAACT
Organism: Propithecus coquereli; assembly: GCF_000956105.1. Lineage (NCBI taxonomy): Eukaryota > Metazoa > Chordata > Mammalia > Primates > Indriidae > Propithecus > Propithecus coquereli. The sequence goes on from NW_012153174.1 coordinate 11,139,740, forward strand.
AAGATATTTTGAAAAATAAAAATAATGATGTAGGAACCTACATTCTCAGACCATAAAAGTACTATTCATAAAGCTCAAAAACAAAAATCCTTAATATTGGTGGGAAAACATAGACCTGAAAAAAACTGAACATGATAACAGTCCAGAGCATCTTACTATGTGATTATATTGAAAACATGACATGGGCAGCATAGCTCGGAGAATAGGGAGGGATTACTTTATTGCTTTTTGTGTTGGGCAGTTATTAATAGCAAGTTATTGCTTGAGAAAGGGGAAATAAAAACAACTTACATCTTTACCTTATCATATGTAAATTAAATTCAAGAGGAATAGGCCTTATGATAGATTAAGCAAATATGAATATGCAATTCAGGATGATTTTTTTAAATAACACAATAAACTACAATTGCTATAAGATTACATAAAAGTAAAACTTTATTATACAATATGAAATCACTGATATTAAAACATAGAAAAAATAAACTAAAATGAAAACGTCCCAAAATAAAAACAGTGACGTGCCTAGAATATTGGTCATAGCTGTTATTTTTCTTTTTTTATTTCTACTTCTACCTTTTGTTCTGTTTTTTCCTTGTTTTCAATAAAAGAGTCTTTATTTATAGAATCCAAAAATAGTTCATTGAAGAAAAACCAAAGCTTCTTATAAGGTTTACTATTATCATATTGTTGTCTATTACCAAAGTGAATAAAAGATTTCTGGAAATGTAAGTGTAACAGAGAGACTAGGTCATCTCAAAGCCCAAGCCACTTTAATGGAGCAAGTCTTGGCAAAGGTGGGAGGTTTTTGACAATCAAGAAGCAACCTGAAAATGCTGCACTCCTGGGAACAGAGAATTATTCAGAAAGAAAGGTTGGGTGGAGGCAATGACTGGGCAGCTTTGCCAGTGAACTGGTGGCAAAGCCATCTACTGAAAATGTTTCTCTTGATACTTGCAAAATGATGACGTCAAGACATTCTAAACAAAGCTACACGTTATATGAAGGGACCTGTAGATGCCTATTTTCCTCTACTGTTACACTGTTACCTTAACTTAGTACTTTATCAATAATCAATAACCTACAAATATTTGCAGATCTGGGTGGAAAAAAAATAAACAGAAATTTTTAAAAAGAACACAAAGAAAGTAAGCTTCAAGCATATAATGAAAATTAGTTTTTCTATTTCTAAAAGGCACATTGTTTTTGTCAATAAATATTTATGGAGAACTTACTGAATAAGGTATTAGACTAGGCACTGTAGAGAAAATAAAAATGAATAAGGCATGGATCCTGATTTTGAGGAGTCTGCCAGACAGAGTACTGTTCTCTACAACACAGCATTTCTAGTAAAGCCACTGTCGTCCTTTGCAACCCTTATATAAAAAAGAAAAATGCAGAGAAAAGGTGTTGGCTGCAGATAAACTTTCATCCTCTATTGTCTTCCAGTTCTTTTTTAGAAAGATGGAACTTTAGAATTCATTTATTTCAAAACACTAATAGAATGCGCAAGGTCACATATATATAAAGCACAAAAGCAAAGCAGAGTGTATATAACATCATAGGTGTATGAGATGAACACACCTGAGCAGAAGCAACCTACAGGACTGCAGTGACAATGCAGCTCTCTTTTAATGTGACAGCCAAAATGTTTTAGTCATGACATCTATTCTTTTTTAATTCATTCTGGTATTTATCTGTAGCTACTGCCAAAAAAGCAGAGCATCTGTGATTGCTAAATGTTTGGCTCTTAGGCAAACAATATTAAATTTAAACACAATCATAATTCGTTCTTAGGCTTTATGTGAGTTACCTATTTTAAACTTTATGATAACCTATGGTCAATATTATTATCCCTGTTGTTAACCTGAGGGAAACTAAGAAACAGAGAGATTAAATTACCTTGTGCAAAGTCCCACAGCTTTTTAACAAAAGAGACAATATTTGAATACAGACGTTGGGCTTAAAAGCCCAGCCTCTTAGCCATAACACTACAATGCAGGAAAATAGAAGTACAAGGTTAATTCCAAGATTTCTGGCGTGTGCAAGTTGGGAAATGATGGTGCCGTTAATTTGTTAACTGAATGAATGAATAGATGCGTGGGTCTAGGGTGGAAGGTAAAAGGAGATGATTTGAATTAAGATCAGCTAAAAAATATTGTCAAATTTTTGGTCTACATACGACTGAGGGTGTAAAATATCGCAGATAGAGCAAGACAATAGGAAACGTGGCTGAAATATAGCCGTATGAGTCATTTTCAAGAGCATAATGCAATGCATGTGTGGGTGTGTGTCTCCCCATTCAGGCAGCCCCGGTTGTTCTCCAGCCCCGTGGCTGCTCTGTGAACGGCAACCTACATCTTCCCGGTATTTCTCCTTAATGCACAATCTGCAGCCAGTGCTCCAGCTCCAGCTTTATTTGGTCTCACCTGAGTAACAAACGCAGCGTCATGTCATGCTCCTTCGGGAAGCCTTTCCTGAACCGGTAAGAGCAGGTCAGACAGAAACTCACTGCACCCTCTGAGCACTTTCTGGATACCTGTCGCACTGCCCTCCTTGTCTGAGCAGATGCAGAGGAGGAGGACTGTCCTACCTACCGACTTATCCTCAGCACCTAGTACAGCACCTGCACATGCCACACTCTCAATAAACAGTTTAACAAATGAATAAGTGAATGAGATCAATGAGGCCAAATAATTATATTTAAATAATTAAGTTGTCCATGTGTTTAAAGGTATGATTTCAGGCATCAGACTATTTGAGTTTATATCCTGTTTCCCCACATTCAAAATATATGACATAACTTTGAATAAGCTATAAGTAGCTCATTGTTGAAGCCATTTTTCTCCACTGTAATATTAGAACGAGAATATACTCTATCTCATGGAGTTGTTGAGGGGATTAAATAAATTAATATAAAGTAAAGCACTTAGTAAGAATGCTGGACAGAGGAAGATCAATAGATGTGGTTCTTATTGTTTGAAATAAAGTTAAGGTAATAAGATAACTGGCTTATTTAGCTCAATAACTTTTGCATAATGCCAAAGTTATAAATGTGCTCTTGTTCATAGGCATAATAACTGACATTGAAAAATATCTGTTGATTGAATTAAAACATAAGGTCATGTGTACTGTTTTTCAAGGTAATTCCACATAAGTTTAAATATCCATTTTGCTCTAAAGCAATTGAGCAAGTGTACATTTTCAGGTTCTTTTTTTAATGTTATAGTTCTCCATAGTGAAAAAAATCACATTTTGACATTGCCTTCACCAAAAGATTTTAGATTCATAGAACAATTTTTAGAACTTTTTAAAGTGCAAGAATTTACTATTTGACGGTATCACCAAATTAAATGAGTAGAAAAGTATCAAACTAGCTTGGTAGTGAGTGCTGAAAAGGGAAAGTTTATTTCACTGTATATGCAAATTGTAATCATGTCCCAAAGAGTTGCATTCAAACCAAACCCAGACCCCATCCGGTCTGGCCCAGAGGTAGGCACATATTAAGCAGATATTGGCGAACAAGGATTGCAGATTCATGATTAACTTAACCAAATCAGAAGAGTCTCAAGACAGCAGGTTGCTTTAGGAATACGTCTGCAGTTTGTTGGAGTGGACGGATAGTCCCTGATGTCAAACAAGGGCGAGTTAGGGAGGCCTAGCTACAGCAGCTCAGGCAGGCACACAGCTCTCCAAGAATTCATCAAAACAACCCAATTACGGAACACTGGTGTCCCCATACTGCATTCCATAGATTAAAAATATACAAAAATATAGATTTTAAGAACTGACAAAAATACATAACATTTTCTGATTTTTATTTTCAACACTTTCAATTACTTCTTATTTGTTTGCACAAAGAGAAAAAGAAAAAGTAATTTAAAGAAAACCTATAAAAATGACAATTAATTTTAGGGGGAGTTTGAAAATAAGCATACTGAATTCTGTGGTTTTATGTTATATATACAATACAGCAAAATAGTTTCTAGTTCTTATGGAGAAACCAAGTATATTAATACTTCCTACAGTTAGATGATGTTTCACCTCAATTAGAATCGATACTGAGCTGTCCCCACAACTGTTTTAAGAGGTCGGGGGAGGAGGGGTCCAATATAAGCCCATTACTGTTTCTTCACACTCTTATTGGCATTTAATTTTCTTTTTACTTTAAAATTGTTTTCGGAATTTATCACAGTGTAACAAGTTATCACACAGTGGCTTAAAATAATACGAATGCATTTTTATGGGTTGAATTGTATATCCCCAAAATTCATATGTTGAAATTCTAACAGTATCTCAGAATGTTACCTGGAATTAGGGTTGTTGCAAAGTAATTATTTAGGTTATTAAGTATGAAATGTCCAATTTTCTTAAGTTCTAAGCTTGACAATTGGTATCTCTGACATTTCACTTTGACACTTCTTGTTTTATTTTTATCGTGAAGGTACATCTTCAGTCTTGCAAACACACATTTTCGCTTGTGATTATCTTTCAAATATTTTTTGAGAGCAATTTTTGTGAAGCCATGGATAAGTCAAAAATTCGTGTTATTTTCAAATATGAGTTCTGTCATGGAAACAATGCAGTGCAGACAGCTGGAAATATCAAGGAAGTGTTTGGGAAGGATGTGGCTAATGAATACACAGTACGTTAATGGTTTGAGAAGTTTTATTCTGGTGATTTTAATCTTGAAAATGAGCCATGTGGGAGACCTGAGACCAAGGTGGATAATGATGAGCTGAAAGCTGTAGTAGAAGTGTATCCATCTCAATCTACGCATGAATTAACAGCAAGGTTTTGACGTTACTATTCCAACAATATTGGACCATTTGAAACAAATCAGCAAGGTAAAGAAGCTGGATAGATGGGTTCTGCATGAATTAAATGAGCGTCAGAAGAGAAATTGTCTTGAAGCTTGCCTTTCTTTGCTGTCACAACATAAAGGCGAACTATTTCTACACTGTATTGTGATGTGTGATGAAAAATGGATTCTTTTTGACAATTACAAGTGTTTGGCACAATGGTTGGATAAAGATGAAGTGCTGAAACACACTCCCAAACCAAAATACTCATCAAAAAAATCTAATTGTAAGGCCAGGAGCGGTGGCTCACGCCTGTAATCCTAGCTCTCTGGGAGGCCGAGGTAGGCGGATTGTTTGAGCTCAGGAGTTCGAAACCAGCCTGAGCAAGAGCAAGACCCCGTCTCTACTAAAATTAGAAAGAAATTAAT
>NW_012153174.1:11145131-11147622 GCF_000956105.1 Propithecus coquereli
AAAAAAAAAAATCTAATTGTGTCTGTTTGGTGGTCCAGCGCTGGTATTATCCACTACAGTTTCATGAAACCTGGTCAATCCATTACAGTGGATGTCCACTGCAACCAATTGGATGAAATCATGAGAATGCTTGTGATTAAGAGCTGAGATTGGTCACTAGAGACAGGCCAATCCTCTTGCAAGACACCGCTTGACCACATGTCACACAAACAACGCTGCTCAAACCACGGAAGCTGGACTTGGAAACTCTCTGTCATCCACCATATTCAGCAGACCTTGCACCAACTGACTACCACTTCTTCCAGGCTTTGGACCACTTCTTGCAAGGAAAAATATTCATTTCTCAACAAGCTGTGGAAAATGCCTTCTGCGATTTCATCGCCACTCACTCTCCAGGCTTCTTCACTACTGGCATAAACAAACTACCATCAAGATGGCAAAATTGTGTTGATAGCTTAGGCACATACTTTGATTAATTGTGCTGCTTCTTGTTTGAGATATAATAAACTACACTTTTGATTTGAAATTGGACATTTCATATTTAATGACCTAAATAGTTAAGAAGAGGTCACAGTGGATTAGGTGGGTCACTGATTCAATGTGCCCTCATAAATAGGGGAAATTTGGAAAGAGACATGCACAACAGAAGAACACCATGGGAAGATGAAGCCAGAGATTGGGGAGATACAGCAGAACCAAGGAACACAAATTATGTCAGCGAACCACCAATGGCCAGAAGAGAGGCCTGGAGCACATTCTCCCTCGCAGCCCTCAGAAGGAAGCAAGACTGCCATCACCTTGACCTTGCACTTCCAGCCTCTAGAGCAGTGGGAAGTACATGTTGTTGTTTAAGCCACCCAGTTCATGGTACTTTGTTACAGCATCCTCAGTGAACCAATACGTGCAGCATGTCACAGTTTCCCTGGGCTGGGATCCCGGCCCGGGTTGGCTGGGTTCTTCGCTCAGTCTTATGAGGCTGCAATTAAGGTGTTAGCTGGGCTGCATTCTCTTCTGGAGACTTGACTATGGAAGAATCTGTGTGTTGGCAGAGCTCACATCCTCGTGGTCCTACAATTGAGGGCCACTGGCAGGTCCAGAGGTGCCACCCATGGTGCCCGGACATGTGACTTTCCATAAAGTCCAAAACATAGCTGAGAATCTTTCTCACTCCATCTAGTAAGAGTGAGTCTCACAAAATGTAGCCCAGACATGAGCGCGACAGCTCCCCTACCTTTGCCTCATTCTACAGGGCAGAAGCAAGTCAGGGGGTCTACCCTCACTCAAGGAAGGGGCTGTGTCAGGGTGTGGCCACCTCAACAGTCATTCGCTATGCACAGCACTAGACTTCCCTTCATAGAATCAGAGACACGTTTCTCACCATAAAAAAGTACTGTATTTTCAGTACATAACACAGCAGAAATTTTACCATTTTTTGAGTGATTGTAGCAACTTTTAAAAATTATAAAATAAAATCATTATTACCAATTTTGAGGAAGTATTAAAAAACTAACAAAGGCTTCTTGTATCAAACTGTGAAAATAAGATACAAAGAAGTAGACAACTAAAAAGGATTCATAATTCTCAGAACTCCAAGGAAGATAATTGCTATGAACTTCTAATTCTTCATCTCATTTGGGATTTCTTTTTCCTTATTGGAAAAATATGTTCCTGTTATGTTATTGTGTATGTTATTACATATGGTATACTGTGAATGTATAATATATATTATACTAACAGATAATTATTTATAGTTATTATTTTTCCTTTCTTTATTATTTAAGCCCACTCAGATTTATTCATCAATTCAGTTTATATATTTTTTAAGACTTCTTCAGGACTTCAATAATTTGTTTAGCCATCTTTTTTCTAACATCTTAAATTGTATATTTTGTTGATTTATTTTTATTTCTTTTTTAATAATGAAGACATTCAATAATGAAGACTACACTTTTGTTTTTGTATTTACATCTGTTTCCCACCAATTTTGATATATAATGCTGTCATTAATTTTTTTAGATATTCCACTTAACTTTTATTGCTTTCTTGACAAAATATTTATCTATTTTTATTTTTAATTATTAGGCATACATAATAGTTGTATTTTGGGGGGTTACATGTGATGCTTTGATACAGGCACACAATGTGGATTAATCAAATCAGGGTAATTAAAAGTTGGACACACATACTTCAGGTATTTATCATTTCTTTGTGTTAGGAACATTCCAGTTCCACTCTTTAGTTATTTTAAAGTACACCCTAACTTATTATTGATTGTAGTCACTTTGTTTTGCTGTCAAATATCGTTCATTCTGTCTAACTATAGTTTTGCACCCACTATCCACCCTTTGTCCCCCTGTCTTCATTACCCTTCTCAGCCTCTGGTGACCATCATTCCTCCCTCTTGACAAAATACTTATTTCATCAAATGATTTTAAAATTTCTAAATAACAATTTTGTTTTAAATTTGATTATTTAATTTTAGATTAGTTGA
>NW_012153174.1:11150208-11151663 GCF_000956105.1 Propithecus coquereli
AATTTTTACTTTATTTTATATGCTGGAAAGATAAGATTCTTGGCTTTCTCATTATATTCATTTATTCCTTCATTTACCAATCTTGATTGCTGTGATCTTTTGATAACTATAAATTTAACATTTGTCTCATGAGGTTTCTCTGTTCTCCTTTCCTTAAAAGAAAATCGAATCAATCACTATTTGGAATCCTCACTATTTACTGGATAACTTCCCTAGCCAAGGCTCTGTGGGAGCTGTCTTGGTTCCTCAAACTTTTCTTGGTATTTTCGGTGGATACTTCCTCTTTGCTAGTACTTACTTATAGCACTGAATTATGATTTTTCTGCTGGCTGAAAAAATAATAACAGCAAATAAAGCAATTGATTCACCTGGTAATTATCCCCTAAACCACCCTAATGTTCACATATGCTTTGAGTCAACTTGTAGGTAGTTTTGACATAATGTGGACACACTGTCAATGGCATTGCATTTTCTCATGTACTCGGAAGAATAACAAATACCCTCCTCGTGGACAATAGGTAAAATAATCTTTGGCCAGAATCTCCATGATTTAAATCATAGTTTCTTTATCCCCACTGGTACTAATCCTTCCAGAGTGCTGTATGAAAGGGCTAAATCATAAATATTCTAGTTTTCTCCTACATAACTTGCACCAAAGGCATCCACCTACCTCATGTAAGGTTATATACAGGATGGGCAGGTAACTCCCAGCTTGCCTCTGCCATCTTTCTGCATTCCCAGGTGCTACCTTATCGGTAGTGCAAATCACAGCTTCCCAGAGTAACTTCTAGGAAATGGCCAGATGGCCCAAAGACAAGGCAATTATACAGCATTATACAGGGAATATTCAGAACTGGTCTCTGAAGGAGGTATCTTAGTAGACATCTGATTTGCCTTTAGATGCATTTGCACGTATTTGTTCATGCAATTTGTTTATGTTGCAATTTAGTTGCAATTTGCTTGTGTTGACAGAATCAGGGTCAGAACACAAAGACAGCAGACAGTGCAGAGCCTCAATTGCTGTGTCAAAATACCATGACAAGAGAAATAAACCCACAAGGCAAAAGCAAGAAGTTGGAAATACCAGAATGGAATAAATAGGATGCCCAGGGAAGGAAGGAGCTCTGTATTTTTGGAGATTAACTGCATGATTTTTTTCTCTCAGAACACTATAATTTATCAAGATCTTTATTAAAGAGAATCACTAATATGCAAAATCAGAACAGTGCAACAACTTTAAATTACATAACATGAAGAAAATGGCAAGTTTGTGCAGGGAGGTGGCCAAGCTCCCCGCAAAAAATCGGGTCCCTTGGTAGGGTTGCAAGGGATAAGAAAATAATAGAGAATGGAAAATAATGGAAATAAAAGAATACACAGAGACGAAGATATAGTTTTATAGATTTATAAAGATTATAGGCAAAGTGGGTGCTCAGGGGACCTGGATTTCTCTGT
>NW_012153174.1:11153836-11156327 GCF_000956105.1 Propithecus coquereli
GTATGAAGTCTGCTCTTGGGAATTTGTGTTCCTAGTGACCTAACATATAATTGATTTTTGAAAATTCTTATAAATGTTTGACAATAAAATTAATTTTAGTTTACATGGTACAAAGATACATCTCTTATAAGTTGATTTCATTAATTACATTCAAATGCAATTTTATTAACCTGGGCTGAAAGGATGCTATTTCCAAAATGAGATTAAAAAAACCTTCTTTTCTCAGTTAATTCTTTATTTCTTTAAAGCATTAACTTTAAGAATTTAAATCATTTTCTTTAATACTGTATTGTTACAGCCATTCCTGTTTCTATCTGTGCGCCTGACTTACTTTGACCTAAGTTTTTATATTTGACCATACTCAGTAGTTTGCTTATGTATGTCTTTTATCAATGGTGTAAAGTTAAAAGTTGCTTTTTCGATACATAAAGGAATCTTCAAATTTCAATAATTCTGTTAATGCATTTGAACCTCAGCCACATATGGGTCTTACAAGCATTCTTTAACTTTTCTGTACAGTTCTTTGATGTTTCTTTTAGCCTTTGCGTTTTTGGTTTCCCCGAGTAATCTTCAGGGCATGTATCCTATTTTTACTGGATATTTTACAGTTTATAGGAACATATTTGAAGCTAAATTTCATTAATTATCAATGTCAATACTTAAACAACATTAATAATTCAAATATAATGAGGATTTCTAAATTTAATCATTGCTCTATTTAAGGTCAATATTTATCAGTAGAGTTCTGATTTATTTGATTATGGCACAAACAAATGTGTCAATTACAGAGTTTGCTGAAATAAGTAGATTAGTAATAAGGTCTTATGAATATTGCTTAATTGCATCTGTAATGCCTACAATATTATGCAAAGACTTAATCTATTGATTAGCTGACACTGAAAATTAGCTTAAATTGATGTTAAAATGTCAAGATTGTTGCATTTGTAATTTGTTAACATAATGTTCTAAAAAAGAAAGTCATCCTGCTCAGGAAAAGTTCCTATGTTTACTGAAAGTCACATATTTGATGGAAAAAATAAATTTCTAGTATTAAGAAACCATTTCCCTAAATTAAGCAACTTAATGAAACCTTGTCTATGAATTACTTAGTTTTGATATGGGAAGTTTTCTTGCCCCCTGGAATATCATAAATTGTAAATAAAGGCAGAATGTTGTATTTGGAAGATATTAATAACTTATCTTTAGAACTGATGAGTTTATTTTCAAGAATGCTTTATACTATATGTAAAGTTAATATTATCAGTAGAGTTTGATTCACCAACTATATCCATGTGTGAACACAAACTCTGTTTTGTATCATTTCAGGGCTATTTATTGCTCATTCTCCTGCTGTGATATTTGTTCTCACCTTCATTTCAACAAGCTTTTCATATAAGATATCACGTACTAGCAGAACCAGGGAGAAGGGGAGATGTCCTTACGGTGTTCTATTAAAAATAGCAACAACTTTCAAAGACAAACCTGAGATCACTGTTGCAATTTAATTGGTTCATTAAAGCTTTATAGGAGTTGCTAAAATCTTACTTCTTTAGCAATACTTTGAAGGCATTTTATAAGTTAAGCATGAAACAGCCACAGCATCATGAAATATTACAGTAATAAAATTAGTCTCTTATGAAAGAAATTAAACTTTCATTAGTTTATAAACACAAGCACAATTTATTTGAAGTAAAGTCATGAGCAAACCTAAATATATTTACACTTGTACATAAAATATACTGTATTTACAATTACTTGGTGCTTTAAAGACAGAACTTAATGTGAAGTATGCAGCTGGAAATTACAAGACCAGATGGTTCCATAAATCCTAGAAGAAGAAGAAAATATACATCTGTTGACTCTTTGTGAAATTGTTTTATTTGAAAGAAGTTTTATTTAATCGAGTGGCATCGTGTCTTAGCACATCACTTGTCTTGTCTTAGGACATGGACACCTGCATTAGGTGTAATTTTCCATTTCTAAAATAAATGGATAATAGAGCATTTCCTGATTGATACTCAAGGAAATGCTTTATGCTGTATACAAAGTCAATTTTATCCATAGAGTTTTGATTTGTTTGACTTATGGCACAAACAAATGTGCCAATTACAGAGTTTGCTGAAATAAATAGATTGGTAATAAGGTCTTGTAAATATTGTTTAATTGCATCTGTAATGCCTACAGTATCATGCAAAGACTCTTGATCTATTGATTAGCTGATACTGAAAATTAGTTTAAATTGATGTTAAAAAGTCAAGATCGTTACATTTGTAATTTGTGAGTAAAAAATTCTAAAAAGAAAGGCCATCCAACTAAAGAAGAGTTTCCATGTTTACTACAGGTAAAAGAGACTTGAAGGAAAATACAGAAAGTAGAAAGAAAGGAAAACTAGCTATAAGATTACATGGTGGGGCAAGAAAAATGAAACAAAACAAAAAATGGACTTGGCAGTGGGGACTCTTGAGTTCTGTCCCTAGCTTTGCTAATAATT
>NW_012153174.1:11157987-11171356 GCF_000956105.1 Propithecus coquereli
TAACAGTGATCAGTTGCCAGGGGTAACAGATTTACATAACAACAGGTAGTTCCTCTTAGGTTAACAGTTTTTCAAAAGGCTTCTACAGATCCCTTAACTAATTCTATCTATGTGAACAAATGGTTACAAAATCTTTCAAAGATTAACTTCTAAGTTCTAAGGTAAATTTATCACTTAACAGAGGGGTTAAACAGAGATATATTGGCTCCATATTTTCTTTATCAGGTTATCGTGAATGGAGACAGGTAGTCCGGAGTTTTAAGCAGGAACTGCCCCTTGGGCTAATTGCTTTTAGCCATAGGTGGGCTGTTCTGGCGGCTGTTAGGGGCGGGCACTCTGTGGTCAGCTCTCATCCTGTAGTTTTTAACAGATCTGCTTTGCTTTACAAAGCAAATCCAAACCTTTAGGTCTGAGAAACGTGGCACCTTGTGGGATACAGCCGCTACTGTCTTTCAGAGATGCCCTCCTGAGGCGCAACAGCTTTTGATATGCAAACTAACAAGTGCACATATTCCTTCAGGGCAAATCTCTGCAAAACTCCTGAGACATATCCTGTCTCCAATATATTTATATTAATTCATGGAGCAACAAGTTTGGGGGGTGTCTGTTTGGTGTGAAAGAAAGAAAGAACTCGTGGGAGAAAAGATAACCATCTTCAAAGGATAAGAGGTGATGTCAAATCAAAGGAGAATTAGAATTATCCCATGTTTCTCCACAAATAGAAACCTGATGTGATAAATTGGATGTTAGCACAAGATTAAAAATGAACCCTAAGAACTTGTCTTTCAATGAAATGGGTTCTTAGACGACGTGGGCTAAAAGTGCATTAGATTTACATCTTCTTTCTCCCCAGAGCAGAGGACGGGGGTGGGGGGGTAGGGGGAGGCACAATAAACGGTTAATATCTGTTTTAACTCTTTTCTTGAGGTATCTCCTGAGGATCCTTCTAAGAGCTCTTTTCTTCTTCCAAAAAAAACAATGATTTATGACTGAATTCCAGGTTTTCTTTTGTCTGCAGATCAAACTGGCTTTCTCAGACCTTGCCTCAGTACATTTTCAGTCCACACAACAGTGTGCATAAAATGACTGAACAGGCCCTTCTGTGACCTTCAACAGCCAGATATGCTGGTCAGTGCTGTCAGACAGGAAAGCTCACAGACCCGTGATTTCCCCAAAGAGCCCAGACCTTGATCAGAAGCAGTTAAACCACAGGCAGGAGGAAAGTGAAATCCTCATCTTAGAAACTGCAGCATGTGGACACGGAACTCGTGGGGACTCGGGGAGTACAGTGCCCTGAAGATGGGCACCCCGAAGAGGGGCCCTCCCCTCCAACCCCAGAGGACAGGAATGCATAGGCCACGGTGTGCTTGGAAGGACAGGGCAGCACCGAGGCCTGGGCAAGAGCCAGCCCCAGCATCCTCCTGAGGGGTCTGCAGCCCTGCGGAGCTGCTCCCAGGCAGCTCACCTCTGGAAGGGCTTGTGTTCGGATTTCTGGAGTGGCCCTGAGAGCTTCCACCCTCAAAGCTTGCTGGGAGTCTCAACTTCTCCAAAGGCCAAGAATGAGCTGAGTAGGTGGGCAGCCTACCTGTTCTATCTTGGGGGAGGCTGATGTCACAGCCCAGCTCTGCCAGTCTGTCCCCTTCCGCTAGGTTTCTGCCATGGAGGTAACCTCAACAACCTGATCCAAACCCCACGATCCTGGAAAGAAAAAGTCACAGTCCATTCAAGGGGCCCAAGTCAGAGAGAGGAGGGGGATGCCCAGTCCAAACATGCCCATGGGAGGGAGAAGACAGAACACCTGATTAAAATAATAACACTAATACAGGGATTGAAGGCTCTGGAGATGCTAGGAGAAGATGTCCTAAAGCTTATACAGATGATGTTGGAACTAAAAAATTAAATAGATAAATGTAAAGGAGGATGGTCCTTGTTGAGACTGGTTAGTGAATTTGATGCTAGTGGTCATCAGCAAAAGACATATCAGAACACTTAGCAAAGATATAAAAGGGGTGGAAATATGAAGGAAAATAAAAGAGGGTTTTATTTGGAGGATAGATCCTGGAGACCAAACACTCAGATAAAGGATGTTTCAAAAGGAAAAAAAACATTTGAAGGATATTTACAGATAAACAATAGTTAAGGAAATATGAGCTACCTTTGCTGAAGAAAAATATAAATCTATGAATTGAAATTGCTCACTAAGTGCGAGACTGGGTTGATGAGAAAAGTTACATTAAGTGTATTCTGATCTAATTCTGAAACTCTGAGAAAGAGAAAAAAGATCTTACAGAATCCCAGCAATAAAGAATTAGGAAAACCTATTTAAGCTGGAGGAAAAAACCAGATTGGCACCTCCCCTTGTAACTGCAATGTCAGAAGCCAGAAAGCAGAGAAGGAACACTTACAAAGAGTGAGAAAGAAGGAGACCACAGTCCGGGAACACCGTACAAGTACGACGGCCTTCACTTTTCAGGGAGAAAGATATTTGAACATAGAAAACAATTTGCAGAATATTTTACGCAAGTGCTCAATTTGAAAGCATTACTTGAAGAAAAACTAAATAATAAGTGAAACAGAACAGACCACTTTAGAAAAAGGGAAAAGAAAGAGAAAACAGTGCTGAGGAGTAAAGGCAAGCATCTTCCACCTGTATACGCACACACCTATACATGTGTATACTTATAAGGTGTAAGCCAAGACATGTACACACCTATACATGCATGTACATGCCCATACATGTGTACACCTATACATGTACACACATATATGCACATACCTATACATGTACACACCCATACCTGCATATATATACAACCATGCATACATATACTTATATATATAGATTCCTATACGTGTACACACCCACACGTGCATATACCTACACAAGTAATACATATACACACATACATGTGTACACCTATGCATGTATACACATATAGATGATACACCTTACATATTTATGTATATAATGCATATGAAAATAATGTAAAAAATTAATAAGGCTGACCTGTGGAAGATGGCTCTAAATAAGAGTAAATCAAAGTAACTGAATCAAAGAAAGTTCCCACATTAATGAAGTTGTCTCCACACAAGACCTGAGAGTGGGCAGTGCACAGAAGCAGCAGCACAGGTGAGATGCAGCAGCCGTTCCTGTCACAGACAAGGACGGAGGGGCTGCTAGGAACCTACCTCAGCATAAAAAAGTCCACGTACGAGAAAGCAAATATGCTGCTGCTGGGTACAGTGACAAAGCCTTTTCGATCCAGGGACAAGCCTGGGATGGTAACTTGCACCATTGTTATCAGGTAGAAAGTGCGGAGAGTTCACACGGATTGACTAAATGACGACAACTATAAACACACGATGCACAGAGGAGCAAATCCCCAAACCAGCAACCATGGAAACAGACGTTCAAACACATCAATACAGAAATGCAAATTGAAAATAAATTTGAGATAATTAAGTTTTTCCTCACTGGACTATCAAACAACCAAGAGCTATAACATCAACTGTTGGTGAGAAGTGGAGAAGTGGGTATTCATGTAATTGTTCATGGAATTGTAAAGTGTAACTTTTTAGAAATATATCTGACAACACTTTTAAATGAAAAAAACTTATATTCTTTAACTTAGTGACTTCACTTTTGGAATTATATAAGAATCTAGCCTAGGGAACTATAAGCACTGATATGTAAAGTATGACTGCATAAATTTTTTGTATATACAAACATATCCATTAAACACTAAGCACTAATGAAAAGGAATTAATTGTAGATTTATGGAATGACTTAGAGGAATTTATATAAAGTATGAAGAAAATAAAAATGAACAACATAATGAGAATAGTTATGGGCAAAAAGAAAAACACAAACAGCATGCTATTTTAGAATTGCCTCTAGTTTCAGTGAAGAGAAACTTAAAATTCATGAGTAAGAAAGGTAGAAAACCAAATTCAATGACTGTGATGAATGACGTGAGAAATAAAAACCAAATCAATTCCTTCACACCCCACATTTCTTCACAGCTCCATCATCCACACGAACCCACAGCATTTTGGTAAGTGACACAAATCCCAGCCTCATTTTTTGGGTCTTATGCCTTCCCACCTACCAAGGTTAACAACTTACAACGATGCAAGTCTTGATTGCATTTACGTTATCACTATTCTGAATAGATTCAAAGTTAATTTTAATATGTTTGTGCATTTAGGAGAAGAAAAATTTTTCCAGGATTCTAAAATATTGTAGTTAAATTTGGAATATGCTGATAATCAGTATTAACCAGTAGGGAACAGAACTAAACAGCCCTGTTGAAAATAAAATTATTCTATAAAAGTAACATAAAGAGTTGAGAGTCAGTTTAATAATACCTTTTTTTCTAACAAAATAAACCACTAGGACTGCTTGGAGTGGCCACTTAAATCCCAAACGAAGCTTGAATATTTTTCTCTAGGATAATGTCAGTTAAAACAAATCCTTTAAACACCATCATTTTATTCATTTTTATCTAAGAACAAGATTAGCAAATGAGAGTGAAGAAATCTTCAACATGAGTGAAAACATGACAAAGACAAGCGTGCTGAGTAGTAAAGATAATTTCTAGGTCCTTTGATACACCCTTTTCTCTTTCGGAAATTTACAACTTCAGGCCTCGGGGTGGGCGCAATGTGGCTGATACAAGCACTTCTGGATGGCATCTAGTCAGGCCATTAAAATGTCTGTCTGAAACTAGAGAGCCACAGCCTACAAACTTGTTCCTTTGTGATATGACTGATTCATTCGGCCCCTAATTTACATATGGCAATAGTTCTGTTACTTGGGAGGTGAAAGAAGCTCATGCCATAAGTAAGTGGTCCACTTTTGAGCAGTTACTAAACACCTTCATTTAAAGTTTCTCATATTAGAATGTCTTTTGTTTTTCTGAAAAATTCATGCTTCTTAGTCACAAAGTACACTGAAAAATATGTGTGCATCCATTTTCAATAGTTCTCACTATAAACATCATGATTGAAGTCACATTAGGTGTATTCATACCTTTGGGTGATTTTGCTACTGACAAGACTTCTGAGCATCTTTGTATAGGGAAGGGTTGTCTGCCATGTGCCCAGGCAAGGTTTTGAGAATGACAGCGCCATAATAAAAAACGCTGCATTTTTCTATCCGACTTAGTAGTGTTATGTCTACTACCGGCTAATTAATTCCCAGAGACGTTTTTGGAGACACTCTCAGAGAAAGAGTATTCTTACTATTAATTGGGACCGGAGACCTGAATAATAAGAATGCCTCAAACCCAGGCTCCTCCGCTGCCCTTGCCTGCTAAGTCTTCGCATTGCATTTTCGGTAACAAACATCACCCGTAACAGAAGCGTTGCCTCTTAAACGCCCAGAGGGTCGCTCCTCTGGGTGCTCGGGTGGGGAACAACGGCAATGGGGGGGGGGTGGCCCGCAGTGAGCACCTGCTCAAGCTCTGCGCGTGCGCCTGTCCACAGGTGCCCCCGGCAGGCGGTGGGCGTGGAGGAAAGTGCCGGGAACTCCAGCTGTGTGACCTTAGAAAATGTACTTAGCTCCCAGGAGCCTCGTTTTCCCCAAATGTAAAACAGGAATAAGAACACCCGCCTTGACAGACTCGTGACAGTTGTATGAAATAGGTGTCTGCAGGAATCCCCTGTCACAGGCCAGAGGTGAGAACACCGGGAAATGCTACTCGTGGGCACAGTGGGAGCGCAGCCTTCCTCTGCGGACTGAGCCACTGCTCCCGTGCAGGGCGCAGCGCTGGCCGCGTGGCCCGCGCCCTGCTGCAAGCTCTGTTCTCCCCGGCACTCGGCAGGCGCGTCCCGGCTGAGAGGCCTGCCTGCGGCCGTTCCATGCCGCCTCCCTGCTCGCCACATCCCGGGGAGCTGGGCATATTTCATACTTTCTGAACCTAATCGCCAAGAACTTGAGGTGGGGAAGAGAAGACCACCTTCCCCGTGGTACTAAATTACTTCTTTTCCCTCTGTTCCACAAAGCGCCACCACAAAGGAAAAGGCAACCACAACTCAGGTGTCATTGTGTTGATGTTTTCTCGTATTTCTAGCAGTTGCTTGGGATTTCCTCCCCTGCCCCACGCATCCCCAGTACGACTTCTGTACCAGGAACTAGCATTTCATTCCTGGAGAACATCGGAGCTTCAGGCCTGTGGTCTCTACTTGTGACAGGCATGAGGCCACGGTGGCCCGCAGGTTATTGGCGCCCAGAGGAGCCATGTATCCTGCCACCTGACAGACACCGGCTCACCTGTGAAAACAGCATGTTCTGCTTCAGAACCACCACATCCTCGTTCATTTCCTGGTGTTGGCAGTCCGTGCATTTCTCCCCCCGTCCCAGATCCTCCACTTACCCACTTTTGGACTTTGAGCAAGTCATCTAATGTTTTTGAGCCACACTTTCATCCAAAAGGAACCCACATTTCTTAAGGGATATTGTGAGGACAAAGCAGACGTCTAGGAAGCTCCTAAGGGAAAGTTTGGCTCATGATAGGTGATACTGTAGATGCCACAAATCCTATCGTGTCTCTAGGGAGAGGTTTTTTATCCGACTCTATCAAAATTTCCTCATTTTTCCCATGAACACTGCTGCAAGATCTCATGGAGAAAGCACAGGCTAAGTTAGCCAGGCTACTGTGAGTTTTCCTTTCTCTCTGGCCAGCTGACGCCCAAGGAGTGGATCTACTCAGTACTGCGTGACTGAGCGTGGCCTTTGGCGTGGTTTCTGAAGTGCAGTAAGACTGCACAGACCAGCTCCGCCTGCCAGCCTGCCTTCGTTCCAGCAAAGTCCGTGTGAGGTAGAAGAGGTCGGGTAAACAGGTCACTGTGTCCTTCCTGATGTCTACCCATCAACGTCCATCAGATTTCCAACAGGAAAGTTCGTGTTCTTGGTTTTTTGTTTTCTGTGAATCTTTGCTTAAGTTGCATAATCCTGGAGACTGAAAATAATACAAGTGCGTACACACATAAATCCAGATTGAGCAATTATGTTTTCCCTGACCTTCACAGCAATCTTGCCACACACGCAAGTCGACCTGGGGGAATGTCACTGCAGCTCACGTAGTCCTGTGGGTCTTCTGCCTTTACAAAGACATCTGCCTGGACTTGCTGAAAGTCGTCACCATTGTCACAAAGCACACGGCCCAGTGATGCCTGTTTCAGCTGAGTGAGTTGCATGGGGGTAAACACCCCAGGGTTTTCCTACCAGAACCTGATAGTCAACAAAAAAGGCACAATGTCGTGGGTCTGCGGCCTGAGAATCACTGCATGTCAAACAGTCAGAATGAGCAAAGATCTCAGCATAAAAGAAGCATATTGAAAGGACTATGTGTGTTCTTCAACTAAGTATACTTTTAATTCCCTCCAATATTTCTAAAGTTCCTAAATTTCCATGCTTTTGAACTATCACTTTCTATTCAAGTTTTACAAAATGATTCAAAGTAGTGTAAAGTTGTGTAAAAAAAAGCTCATTTTCACAGTTAAACTCTATAGAGTGCCCTTAGAAATTGTCTCAACAATTTAATATTGACAAGTTTACCTAAAAAGGAAACAGAGCTTTAGATATTTAATATAGACAATTTTGTTATATCTATTAATTAGAATAAACACATTCAATTTTAAATGAAAGGGTATAGTTAAAAACCAGCTATTAAAGTGAGCCTTTGTGTTCATTCCTTCAATAAACATTTGAATGCCACATGCCAAGCGCTTTTGCATGCTGGGTATACAAAGGGAAATTAAGATGCTAAATGAAAAAACTTGCTGCCACTCTCATGGTATTACGGGCTGAACAGTGTCTCCCCACATTTGTATGTTGAAGTCCTATGTGCCCCAGTACCTCGGAAGGTGACTATATTTGGAGATAGGACCATTAAAAGGGTAATTAAGGTAAAATGAGATCATACGAGTGGGCCCTAACCCAACAGGACTGGCGTGGACAACACTACACTTTACTAACGATCCAGGAGATACCATGCTCTGGAACACACCTGACTCCAAGTGAAAGGAGAGGACGTGCCATCTCAGGGGAGGCTGCTTAGGTTTGTGTTTCTTGATTTTTTATACTTGGCCAGTCTTGGAACAGTAAAGAGATTACATGACTAGCTTACATTCAACAGCCAGGTGTTTACCATAATTTCATAAATTCAATTTGTGTAAAATGAACACTTTAGATAAACCAAGACATTTTAGAGAAGAGTGCCCAGTTATGTTTCCGCTCATAAATGCCCTCATCACGTGACTTTATGAGGAGGTCTGGTCTAGGGGCAGCAGGTCTTCCTCCAGGAGAACGTAAGCATGAAAGGAGGAGTCTCAGTGTGGCATCAGCTCCTTCCCTCTTGGCATCACTTAAGGTTGCAGCAATTCTATGGAGTCGGCACTGCTGTTACGCACACTGTACAGATGAGAATCTGGTTTAGAGGAATATACTCCCCAAGTTAAACAGCTGTAAGTCGTGGTGCTCAGATTCCAACACTGGTGGGGGAGTCCAGTGCGCATCCCCTTAACCACTAGCTTCCACCACCTTTCGAGACATTCTGCTCCTCTCCTCACAAAGATTTACAAAAGGAATGCTATCTGATACCATCAGTGGTCATAAAAGTTCTGTGACCAGATGCTATCTGTTATTTATTATATTCAATAAATTTTAAATCATAGAAAATATGGAATCACACTATAATGGTATTATACATGTATTTAATATATTTGGGGTCCTAAAAACAACTTTTGTAATCTTTAGCAAGTGTAACAGATAATCGTTCACCTATCTCCATCTCTTAGCCACTGAAACCGGGTAACAAACAGGCACATAAGTGTCGGTCCCGCTCTCGTACCAGGGATGGGGTCTTCAACCACAAGGGCGGGCCAGAAGTCAGTGTCACCTGGGGTGCCGTACAACCTGGAACAGAGACAGACACATGTCTGAGACTGGAAGTGACACTGAAAATATTCCTCATATAGATGACTATGAGGCATTATTTTATTTTAACCACACGAAAAGGACAGGTGATACTTTCATTAGCATTTTTTCATTTCACAGGTAAAATAACTGAGATAAAAGCAATGAGTCAAGGAAGCACCGGGATCACCCAGCTGGCAGGGAGCAGAGCTGTAACCTAGCCAAGCACATTTCACACCAAATATGCACTGTCCACTGTGTTATTCCTTATAATTATTCTCTAAGCATGTGAAATATAACAGTGTTTCTATGTATGAGTGTGTCTATATTAATATATATGAATGCATCCAACTAATTCTTTCAGAGCATGTAGAAAATATAAACAAATTAACTAAGCACTAAAAATTTCTGTGTGAGTATGCCACATCCGCTAAAATGTCAAAGTGAAAACATAATTTGTGGAGATGATGAGATAGTAAGTGTTAGATAAATGTTCTCTTGCTAAAAAGCCAATGAGCATTTTATCTGGAATTTGAAGTGATTTTTTAAAACTAAACAACAAACAAGCAAAACACACACAATGCAAATGCTGATTATAAGACAAACAGCTTTGGACTCACCACCTCTGATCACTACTGGTAGAAGCCACCCTGATTGTGTTTTATTTCCCTAATGGTAAACATGACACCAACTTAACCTGTCCCTTGCTTTATGCTATCATTTTATTTCATGCACATGATTACCTAGACCAGGGGTGGAGAACCTGGCCCTTTAAGGCCACATGTGGCCTTCTAAGTTCTTACGTGTGGCCTTTTGACTGAATTCAAATTTTACAGAACAAATCCTTTTATTTTTATTAATACATTTTTGTTCATCTTTTATATTTTTGTTTCATTTTTAAAATGAACATATTTAAAATACCAAAGAATAAAAGAAGTTTCAAAGAAATAATCCTCCCAGATTGACTGGCACAATTAGAACATTAGGCCATAAGGGCTAAATTGACGGCTGCTACACTCCTGATTTAGTTCTAGCTTCTCCTGCCTGACTGGCGCCATACTGCATGAGGCTGGTTGGTGAGAGTTTATGGGGGTCGAGTTGGCCAGTCTGTTATCAGCTTTTTGAAAAGGTTGCACTGTGTTTCTTTTTGAAGTGGAATTTGGGAATAGTTACTCAGCTTGACAGTATTTTTTAATTCTGTCTACTTAACAGCCTATCATGTCAAAGAAGACCAAGAGAATGCTGAAGGAAGAAAACGGATTTTTCAATGAGGATTGGGAATTGCAATATTATCTTGTTTCTGCTAAAGATAAGACGATTTGCTTGCTTTGTGGTACTGCAATATCAACATTAAAGGAATTCAATGGTCATCAGCATTATAACACTCATAAGGACCACGAATATTTTAATTAAAGGGATAGTTGTATTGCAGAAATTAAAAGATGAAAAGCAAAAGCAAAGACAATTCTTTCAAGCAGCAATAAGACCTGCATGTAATGCCACTGAAGCAATTTGAAAAGTAGCTTATATAATCAGGAAAAAAGGGAAGCGATTCAGTGATGTAGAAATTGTGAAAGAATGCATTGTCAAAGTTATAGGATGCTTAGACCCTGATAACATTTCAAAGTACAAACAACTGACTCTTTCAAGGAGAACCATAACTGATTGGCAGCATGAATTAACCTTCACCTTAACAGAACAACTTCATCCAATACTTCAAAAGAAAAATATATATCATTCAATTGCTTTGGATGAATCAACTGATACTACTCACTTGGCACAGGTTTTATATCATCTCATTCGGGTTATAACAGAAGACTTTCTTTGCCACAGTGAGTTACTCGCTTTGGGCACTCTTGCAAATAGAACATGGGGAATAGATATCTTCAACAACTTTCAAGGTAAATGTCGTGAAGTTTGACTGAATTTGGTAAATTTAGTGAGTGTATGTACAGACGATGCACCTTCCATGACAGGAAAACATGACGGGTTTATTGCACAGATAAAAAAAGTATTAACAGATCCAGATGCTCTCATTTCTTTTCATTGTATCTTGCATCAGGAAAATCTCTGCCCTACAGCTACTATTTTAAGTGACACTTTGCAATAAGTTATAAGTATTGTTAACTATATCTGTGCAAATGCAACACAGCATCATCAGTTTCATAACATGCTAAAGTTGAACCATAAGGTTTTCAGTGTGGTTTTGCCATATCATTCTAAAGTGCATTGGCTGTTGCAGGAACACATTAGCCAAAATTTTATCTCTGTGAGAATAGATAGTGAATTTTATGAACAACAGAATCAGCAATGTGAATTATTGAAATAAGATTTTTATAGCAATGCAGCATTAATGTGTGATATCATTTCAAATTAAAATGACTTGAATATTTCTTTGCAAGGTAAAACTAAGTCTATATATGACATTTGGCAAAAAAATCTAAGCATTTTGGGAAAAAAAGCTATCTTTTTTCAAAATACTTCTTCTTCAAAAGAAAATTTCTGATGAACATATTCCCCAGTTATCAAAAGTCATCGATGAGCAGGTATATGTGAATCATTTCAAGAATACTCAGGTGTTATAGACCTATTAATTGGAGAACACAATGAAAGGTTCACTGGCTTTGAGAATCATGACATCACACTCAAATTAGCATTTCAGCCTCACCTAGTTGATGTCACCAAGGCACCTAAAGAGCTACAGATGAAATTGACTGAACTCTCAGTAGATGACATTTTAAAGTCATTGTTTGATGCTAAGAAAGATTCAATTGAAATATGGAAAAATGTAGTAGAATACCCACACCTTCAGCAAGATGCCTCAAAAATGCTTTCTTGCTTTTCAATCACTTATTGCTGCGAATCTACATTCTCCTACCTAACCCAAATCAAGATGCCCTTAAGGGCACAAATGACTGACACCCATCTAGAGGATCAACTGAAACTGCGGATCTCCATGCCACAACCGAATATTCAAAAACTTTCCAACAAAAAACAGACACAACAAAGTCATTAAAATGTTAGTTAACTTTAAAACTAACAAACAATTTTCCTTATTTGAAATTATTAAATACATAATAGTTAAACTTTCAGAAAATAATGTACATTAAGTATATCTAAATGAAGTTTCTTGAATGTGGCCTCATATGATTATGGCTAAATTAATGCAGCCTTCCAACATGAAAAGGTTCCCCACTGCTGCCCCAGGCTGCACATAGTTTAGTTTTGAATGTTTTAACCTGGGCACAAGTGGAAGCATAGTGTTCACACTTCCTCCATTTCACTCAGTTTGTGCAAAGATACAGCCCTGTCACTGCACACATCTGTACCTCCTCCATTTTCTTTGCTGTGCGGTAGTCCAGCATCCACTAAACTATCCTGATTTCGTTTTCTATTACACTGGTGATGAATATTTGTGAGGTTTTCAGCTTTCAGGCTATGAACATTCTCATACATGTTTTTTCATATGCACAAGAATTTCTCTAGACTAGGCATTAGCAAATTTTTACCATGAAGGGCCAGATAGTAAATATTTTCAGCTTTGAGGGACAACTGTGGGTTCTTTTACAAACTGTAGGCTCTTTTTGGAAGCATTCATAGACACACATAAACAAATGGACACAGTTATGTTCCAGTAAAACTTTATATACAAATTCAGGCAGCAGGTCAGATTTGGCAGACAGGCTGTGGTTTGCAGATCCCTGCTCTAGAATCTGCCAACCTAGAGCTACGAATGCTGGGTGCAGAGTACACTATCTTTAATTTTAATAGCTAATGTCAAACTGCTGTCCAAAATAGATGGAAAATTCATATGCCCATAATGAGCTTAGAGCATTTCTTTATGACATGCACCCATACGCATATCTCCAATTCTAACAGACAGTGCCAAACTGCTATCCAAAACGGTTGCACAGCTCATACTCCCACAGTAAGCATACAGAAATTCTCCATGATCTACTGCCTAGCAAAGTAAATCTAACATCCCTTGGCACATAGCAATTTATTCTTCAATTTTACATTATTTATTCAGTTTAGTCAACTTTCATTGCTGCCCTTTCTTTCTCCTTCTCCATTTCCATCTCCATCTTCTTCATCTTCATCTGAGTCTTCCTCCTCTTTTCTTAATTTCTGATGATAGGTGGGCTTTTTAGATTTTTCAAGTGCTTGTTTGAATGTTTGAGTGCTTGTTTAATTCAGGTTTGAATGTTGTACTGTTTCCTTCTGTTTCAATATTTTTTTCAGAGAGATCTTTCCTCTAAAACGTGTTGATTTGCATTTCTGTTGAAATTGGTCTCTGTTTTTATTCCTAGGAATGTCAGCAAATGAATTTCTAGTTCAGTAGCATACTTTCCTCTCACTATAATGAAGGGCAGTATTTTTCATGTCAGCGGTGGTGATGGCGAGTAGGGATTGACATGTGTTATTCCTCTTTCGTTCCTGTAGCACCTT
>NW_012153174.1:11172346-11175144 GCF_000956105.1 Propithecus coquereli
TTTTTTTGAGTTCTAGATAGATTCTGGTTATCAGCCCTTTATCAGATGTGTAGAGAGCAAATATTTTTTCCCATTCTGTGGGCTGTCTATTCACTCTGGACATTTTCATTCAGACCTGTGATTGGTGTTGTAAACTTTCGAGTTTCCAGAAGTACATTTGACAAGGTAGTACTTGGTGTTGAAGTTCTTCTTCCTAGAGGATTCCCCCCCTATATTTCATCTAAGGCCTCCTCCCTTCGTTTTGTTCATGGGGATGTTAAAATTAGCCTGTCCTTGGCCGCACGCCCACAGACTCCCAGTGCAAGTGGAGTTTCAGCGGCAGCTCTGTTGGAATTTGTTGATTATTTTCAAACTTAAAGTAATTTGAAACTTGTGCCATTCTCTGCCTCCCACTAATTCTGAAGGTATGGGTCACATGCTATTAATATTTTGTGTCCTCTTTGTTGATCTTACAGCTTTGGAGGAGGCTGCGTTGAGAGATTTAAAACCCAGAGATCATCATTTTCCTATACCTAGCCTGAAAGCATATATTTTTAAAATTTTTGTTAAAATGATGGCTGTGAAATGATGTTTCAGTATGATTTTGTATTTTCCTGATTAATTATGCAGTCCAACATTGTATGTTGATTGAGATCTATTTTTTTCTTATGTGAAATGCTTATTTATACCTTTTACGCATTTATTAAATTGAGTTATATTTTTCTTTCTTACTCTTGGGAGTTACCTATATATTGTGGATGCTAATACTTTGTTATCTCTGTCCAGATGTATTTTTCCATGTTTGTGGCACTTTTTAATCACTCCCATTACATTATATTCTTATGAAAATATTTTAATTTTAAGATCAGGTTATCAATTTTTATAGTTTACATTTTTTGTATCTTACTTAAAATTCCTTTCCTTCCCCAATGCCGTGAAGATATTCTCCCTCATTTTTTGTAAAGTTTTAAAATTTTTCCTCTAAGATTTAAGTCCCTCATCTACCTGGAACTGGTTTTCATACATGACGTGCGACAGGAATACATACTCGTTTTTATCCATCAATAGCCAGTTGTTACCACACCACTCATTGACTGTGTTCTCATTTCACACTAATGTGTCTTGCAGCTTTTTCAAACGTGACATTTTCATACACCTGCACTTTTTCTTGCGGCTTTTTATTTAATCAGTCTATTTGTTTACTCTTGACCCAGTATTATGCCGTTGTTAATTACTAAAAGCTTTATAGTAAGTGTTGCTAACTGGAACATCAGACCACCCTCTCAGGTTCCTCATGGTCACCTGCTCATACCAAGTTAATTTTAAAATCAACACCTGCACTCGAATGTTCATAGCAGCACAATTCACAATTGCAAAGATGTGGAAACAACCCAAGTGTCCATCAATACATGAGTGGATTAATAAACTGTGGTATACGTATACCATGGAGTACTACTCAGCTATAAGAAACAATGGTGATATAGCACCTCTTGTATACTCCTGGAAAGTGCTGGAACACATTCTACTAAGCGAGGTATCCCAAGAATGGAAAAACAAGCACCACATGTACTCACCATCAAACTGGTATTAGCTGATCAACATTTAAGTGCACATATAAGAATAACATGTATTGGATGTTGGGCAGGGGGAGGGGGAGGGGGGAGGAGGCGACGGGCATATGCACAATGAGTGCGATGCGCACCTCCGGGGGAATGGACACACTTGAAGCTTGGACTTGGGGGGCAGGGAGGGCAAGGGCATCATACGTAACCTAATCATCTGTACCCCCATAACATGCTGAAATAAAAATTAAAAAATAAATAAATAAATAAATAAAATCAACTGTTGATGCCACAAAGAAGTATTTAATTGAAATTACAATAAATAATAAGGCATTAGTAGGAATTACAATAACTACATCATTTGGGGGAAGTACTGACATATCTGTGTTACTGAATCTTTCTACTCCCAAATATGATAGCTGTCTCCACTTCTGTATGCATTGTTAGCAACTATCTGTACAGTGCTATATTATAATTTAATTCATAACATATTGCACAACTCTTCTTACACTTATTCTTTACTTTTTCTCCAGGTTGGCACTGCAATTGAATTTGCCTTTCTGTCCTTTTCAGTTTACTAGAGAGTTTGCAAAAATTAATTATGCCAGTTTTATTTTATTCTTTCTGGTCTTTATCTCTTTCTTATTTTATTGTCTTGGTTGTTATTTTCAATACAATTTTGCATATAAGTCATGATAGCTGCCCTCCTTGTCTTATCCATGTTTTTAAATGGAATGCTTTTAGCATTTAATTAGTGCTTTCAGTAGATTTTTGAGATGCTCTTTGTTAAGTTAAAATGTTCTGTTTTTCCTAGAATGCTAAGAGCCTTTCTTAAATTCTAGAGAAATGCTGCATTTTACATGGAATGTTTTTTCTGCAAATACTGAAATTACCATTTTTTTCTTTTTAATCTGCTATGACATGAATTATATTAACACTTTTAAAATCTTAGACCAATTATATTACTGAAATGAACCTATATGATCATGACATACATACATACATGTAATATGTATATACTGATGTGTGTATGTATGTATATACATTGCTCACCTTGGGTTTTCAATGCTTTGCTAGAATTTTTATCTAAATTTATAGGAGATATTATCTTGTGAAGTTGCCTTCTGTTGCTGGCCTCAGAAAGTTAGATAGTGTTCCTTCTTCTTGTATTCTCTGAAAGACTTCATAGGCCTTTGGGATTGTCCAAATTACACTTATAAATGGAACACTGGTGTTGATTTGAAGAGCAAACATCAC
>NW_012153174.1:11177839-11179832 GCF_000956105.1 Propithecus coquereli
ATATAGAATTAAAAATGTAATAGTCATCAAATTTTCAAAAGCAGAGTACAGAATACAGAACTCTATAATTACATCTAATAATAACAATCATTTAAACTTTAGCTTACAATCAGAGGAAAAAGGAAAGTGGGGGGATAAAAAAATTAAAAGAAAACAAGGAAACAGAATACAAAGATAAAATCAATAAAGACAGAGACATCAAGAGCAGGACAGAACTGTATCCAGTCAGTCACGGAGTTTGGGACAGACTTCCACATAAGAGAAGAGGCAGGTTCATATCCATCAAAAATTCACATGCATTGAACATTGGCATATATGAACAAACGTCTAGACATTTACAGCATGGCAACTATTAATAATTAAATCCTTTTTAAATACCAATGGTAGATAGAAGTGATAAATTGGCTTTTTGGTATATTTTTCATAGTCAGGATAAAATACAAATAAATTTTAAAAAACAGTTTTATAAATTCTATCTACATATAGTAACTTTTTGAAATCTCTGGGCCTGAAAAGTATTCCCCGTTGGTTTAAAATGTTGATTAACGAGCACCAGGTGTTAAAGATATGCAGTCCTAAAAGGGAGACTTTCTCCCCATGTCATAACCAAAAAAAAGAAAGAAAACCAGAAAAATAACAAATAACCGAAAAGGAAAAAGGAATACATTTTTCACTGCACAAGACAATGTTATTAAATGTCATGTCTACAAGCCACATAAAATTATCTAACATACATACTGGGGTAAGAAATCCATGGTAATAAATCATGCTTTTAATTCCTTACTGTGACATAAAAGATTAACCTTTTCATTCAGTCCACAGATTCCTCTTTTTTTTTTATTTCAGCATATTAAGGGGGTACAAATGTTGAGGTTACATATATTGCCTTTGCATTGTTTGAGTAAGAGTTTCAAGAGTGTCCATCCCCCACATGGTGCGCAGCACACCCATTAGGTGTGAATATACTCATCCCTTTCTCCCCTCTTCCACCTGCCCAACACCGATGAATGTTACTACTACATGTGCACTTAAGTGTTAATCAGTTAATACCAATTTGATGGTGAGTACATGTGGTGCTTGTTTTTCCATTCTTATGATACTTCATGTAGTAGAATGGGCTCCAGCTCTATCCAGGATAATACAAGAGGTGCTAGATCACCATTGTTTTTTGTGGTTGAGTAGTACTCCACGGTATACATATACCACATTTTATTAATCCACTCAATGTATTGATGGGCACTTGGGTTGTTTCCACATCTTTGCAATTGTGAATTCTGCTACTATAAACATTCAAGTGCAGATGTCTTTTTTATAGAATGTCTTTTTTTCCTTTGGGTAGATGCCCAGTAATGGGATTGCTGGATCAAATTGTAGTTCTACTTTTAGCTCCTTGAGGCATCTCCATATTACTTTCCATAGACATTGTACTAGTTTGCAATCCCACCAGCAGTGTATGAGTGTTCCTGTCTCTCCATGATCATGCCAACTTTTATTGTTTTGGGACTTTTTGATAAAGGCCATTCTCATTGGAGGTAAGTGATATCTCATTGTGGTTTTGATTTGCACTTCTCTGATGATTAGAGATGTTGAGCATTTTTTCATATGTTTCTTGGCCATTAGTTTGTCTTCTTTTGAAAAGTTTCTGTTCATGTCCTTTCCCCACTTTTTAATGGGGTTATTTGATTTTTTTCTTCCTGATTTTCCTGAGTTCTATATAGATTCTAATTATCAGCCCTTTATCAGATGTGTAGCATACAAATATTTTCTCCCATTCTGTAGGTTGTCTATTTACTCTAGCGGTAGTTTCCTTGGCTGTACAGAAGCTTTTTAATTTGATCAGGTGCCATTTATTTATTTTTGTTGTTGCTATGATTGCCTTTGGGGGTCTTCTTCATAAATTCTTTGCCTAGACCAATGTCTATAAGAGTTTTCCAACATTTTCTTCTAGAATTCTTATAGTTTCATGCCTTAGGTTTAAGTCTCTTATTCATTG
>NW_012153174.1:11179882-11182116 GCF_000956105.1 Propithecus coquereli
CCCTAACCACTGGTACTTGTCAATGTGGTCTTACTGTTCGGAAAAGGGTCTCTGCAGATGTGATCAAGTTAAGATGAGATCGGAAGGGGGGACTCTCATCCAGTATGACTGGTGTGCTTATGAGGCAAGAGCAATTTGGCTAGACATGCAGTGAAAATGTCATGTAATAATAAAGGCAGAGAGTCAAGCGTTGCCGCTGCAAGCCAGGGAATACCAAGGATTCCTGGCAAACCATCAGAAATCAGGAAGAGGGAGAGGATCCTCCCCTACGCGTTTCAGAGGGAGTGTGGTCCTGCTGACACTTGGATTTCAGACATCTGGCCTCCAGGACTATGAGATAATAAATTTCTGTTGTCTTAAGCTACCCAGTTTGTGGGGCTTTATTATGGCAGTCCTGGGAAACTAATGTGATTATTAACCCCATTATTTCACATTAAATTCACTCCCAATTTTTAAAACAATTTTCCTGCCAAAGATGCTACCATTTTCCTATTCTTGTGACCTGTTTAGGTTTAACATAACATAATTTCTAATGTATCTTGAAACTGACCCTTAAATTAATTTTTAATAGACTTGATTTTGTAAAGTAGTTTTAGGTGCATAGCAAAACTGGGCAGAAATAGAGATTTCCCATATACTAGTGAGTTAAGTACTAAACAAAGATGTTGCACTCTGAATGATTAAAAGTAAGGTATACAGAATATGAGAAATAATAGATAATGTAAATTGTAAAAAGTTAAATTAGGTCAAATTCATGTCCATGAATTGTTAAGATCCAGAAAAGAAATGGTACTTTGAGGTTTTAGAAGTTAGAACATGGAATTTTCCCAGATGGTATAATCTTGGTTTTGTTATTAGTAATTCCAGTCCTTTGTCATTAATCTGTTTCTCATCTCTTAAATAATTTAGCTAAACATTAACTATTCTCATCCCTATTGCTGCATCTTGCTTTTACTATGGCTTAACCCATCAACCCTAAGAAACTTTTGAGAGTCTTTCAATGAGATTTAGTACATGTCCCATATTGACTAATTTATTAATCGTGTATGGCCTACATTTGAAAAAATAAACCAGCTTCAACATCCTTGGAGGGAACTCCAAGATCAATAAGTTCTGGAGACATTTCTTTTTGATTCATCTGCTTTACTCTGGAGAATGTCAATTCTATTTTCTTAAGTTTTTCAATTATACATACTGTATCTCTTCTTTCTTGGTTATAATTGGTTGCTGGTAAAATATAAAGCAGCTTTTGTATTAAAACCTTTAGTATGCCATTTACTTGTTAACTTTCCTCCCCAAACCTGATGTTCAACATTTGTTCCATACTTAGCAGTAGTAATCCAATGTAAGGCGGCACGGTTGTGGCTGTAGCGAGCTACACAATCTAAGACAGCATCCAAGGGGCTCTGTCCCCGTAGTGCGATGCACAGGCAATGCACACGGAGGCCCGTTCACGTCTTCAGGAGCAGAAGTGAAGGCGCTGGGCACCTTTGACCCTAACTGCCCTCGGTGAGGACAGCACTGACGAGTCCTGCCCAAAGCGAGGACGCAAACTGTCCTCATGCAGAGTCTCCTGGCTTTGATAATGTAACATTGCACTGAGTAAACAGAGTCTAGGTATGTTAAAAAGTGGTGCTTTCGTTGCTATTTTGATACACAGAGAGTTGAAAGAAAAGATTTGCAGGCCTTGAAACGAGCTATTTCATGCCACAAAGACTACAATGTCAATCCGTATCTAATTTCATGACAGTTTGATGAAAGTCGGCTTTACAAGGACAGATAATAGTAACAATTTTATTCAACTGGATCATTCACAGAGACACAAGGGCAGAGGTCCCACCTGGAATATTTTCGAGGCTATACATGCTCACCTGATTCAGAGAGTGAAATACAGGGAGTGTAGCAACATGATTTTAACCAAGCAAATAAAAACCCTTCCTACAGACACAGAGGAATGCTGCTTTGTGACAAAGTCTCCTTGTGGAAAAGCTTCCTGAGACTCTTCTGAATTTTCAAAGCAAATATGATCATTTAGAGGCTTTTAGAGAGAATATATCTGAAATATGTCCTTCAAAAAAAACAAAATGCCCTTGTGTACTCTCACACAAAATAAAATTTCCTCTGCCCCAGGAGGACTGCTTCCACTTGAGAAAGGTAAATGACATTTTAAATCAGAGAAATTAAAACAATGAGAACATCTTACCCCACTAGCATCATTAGTCAGATCAGAAACA
>NW_012153174.1:11185376-11188539 GCF_000956105.1 Propithecus coquereli
GGGATGGTTCAACATATGCAAATCTATAAATGTAATTCACATAAATAGAAGGAAAAAGAAACACCATGTGATCCTCTCAATAGACGCAGAAAAAGCATTTGACAAAATTCAGTATTCTTTTATGATAAGAACACTTAACAAAATAGGCATAGATGGGACTTACCTAAAAATGATAAAAGCCATATATGACAAACCCACAGCCAACATCATACAGAATGGGGAAAAACTGAAAGCATTCCGTTTAGAAATGGAAACAGACAAGGTTGCCCTCTATCACCACTTATATTTAACATAGTGCTGGAAGTCCTAGCCAGAGCAATCAATCAAGAGAAGGAAATCCAGGGCATCCAAATGGGGGCAGAAGAGGTCAAACTATCACTCTTTGTTGACAATATCTTTCTAGATATCTTATACTTAGAAAACCCCAAAGATCCTGCCATGAGACTACTGGAATTGATAAAGAAATTCAGCAAAGTCTCAGGTTACAAATCAATGTACCAAATCAGTAGTATTCCTATACACCAATAACAGTCAAACTGAGGACCAAATCAAAGACTCAATACCCTTCACAATAGCAACAAAGAAAATAAAATACCTAGGAATATATTTAACTAAATAAGGAGGTGAAAGACCTCTACAGGGAGAACTAGGAAACACTGAGGAAAGAAATAGCAGAGAATATAAACAGGTGGAAAACCATACCATGCTCATGGGTCAGTAGAATCAACATTGTTAAAATGTTGATACAACCCAAAGTGATCTACCAATTCAACACAGTCCACAGATTATTAATGACTCCTGGAGTTTTCTAGCCACTAAAAAGAGGATTCATAGACAACCCCTACTTTAAAAAGTATAGGTCAGTCAGAAGGTATAAACAGATGTTTAAAACATAAAATAGTATATAAAAGTATACCATTGACATAAAATGTGATAATAACCAAAAGAACAACTCTCCATAAAATGAAATTCAGGGCGTTTAACAGAAATATTGGGTTATTTCTTCTCTCTGAAATCATGCCCCCTATGTCATGATAGTGGCAGTAATAGAATAGATAAATGTTTGGTAGATAGACAGATGATAGAGATAAAGAGATGACAGAGAGGGATAGATGATAGATAGATATAGAGAGATGATAGAAAAATAGAGATACATGATAAATGACAGATACATGATAGATAAACAGATACATAGAAATAAATGATAGAGATGATAAATATATATAGATGACAGAGATGGAGAGATGATAGAGAGAGGTAGATGACAGATACAGAGAGATGATATAGAGAGATATAAATAGATGATACATACATAAGATAGATTAGATAGGTAGGTAGGTAGGCACATACAGATAAGAGTCTTTTCTATAGTACATGCCTGCCAAGTGATAAGCATTTTATTTTTATTGTTCTATTTAATCTTAACTGTATACACTTGCTTTATAAATTTCATTTATGTCCTTAAAACTGCAAAACAATTTTGGTTTGATGATCTGTCTGAATCTCTTCCACTCTATGAAATCCATTACTATTTCGGAACTTTTCCACCCAAATCTAATTTCCTGCTGTCCTACCGTTTCACACTCACAGTCGAACTAAGCTCACCCTTCACAGAGCAAATGAAACCCATAGTCAAGACCTCCTCAACCATGCTATGACAGTGCAGAGACCTCATGATTGCCACGTCCTCTTATAATTCTCTCTTTTAAACAACATTCTGAAATGACAAAAATACTCCAATTATAAGAATGAGCAGTCTTCATTTTGTGTCTCCCGCTCACTCATCCCAATCTGGCATATTGCATTGAAAGTCAAAAGCAATGTTAACTGGTGATTATAGAGCCATCTTTGGTTTCCAGATGGGCATAGTTCTAGCGAAAGGTCACAAGGAGGTCTCATCTCATAAGCCAAGTCCAATCAAACGGAGTAACTGTTGGCTGCCATGAGAGCCATGTCTAGAAAATTCTGAGATCATATCCACATTCAGTGGGTAAAAGTCCTCTGGGAGTTTAGTAGTATTTGGCACCGATGTCGGACAATTGCTGGTTATCGAACTGTTTTAAGCCAGTGCTTCATTATTCACTACAATATTGATTATGTATCTTTTATTAAACAAATAGCTGGAATGGAGTAAACACAATAAATATTTATTAATTTAATTATTGATCGAATGAATAAAGGAATACTATGGTAAGAAAAGATGTTTCTGTATCAAGACTACTAAGAATGTTGTTGTTATTTTCATTTTAAGTGTGTTTTCAATTTTACCAAAGGTCATTTTGGCATACTGAGAGACCATATGGATTTTAAAATTGTATGTTCTAATGTAATGTACTGTATTGACACAGACACAGTTTTATATTCCTGAAATGATCTCTCCTTAATTATTTTGGACTATTCTTCATGATTTGACTTAGAAGCACCTTTAAAAATTTTTATTCTCTCTCAAAAAATGACATTAGGGTATAATTTTATTGGTGCTGTCCTAAGCTTTATTATCAGGGGTATGCTAGTTTATCATCTTTTAGAATATTCCATAATACTATACAATGTGTTCTTTAAAATTTGAAAAATTTTGCCTACTTGAGCCCAGAGACTATTTAAAAGCAATTTACAATTATTTCAACTTTCTATAGGTTCTGTTTTGATATTAGTTTTCTCATTATCTTAAGATCCATTGGAAAATTATTAATTTAGTATGATTTTCAAAATTATTCTCACAAAAATACAAATACCAATATATTGATTCTGTTCATTAAATTCGAAGACTCAAGTCTTCCTTCAATTCTGTCACAGTTACACTGCTAACCCTTCAAATTGGGTCTCCCTCTCTCTTACTTCTGTTCTCTGACTCTTGGAACTTCTATTTAATATAAATATTTGACATTTTCAATCCTTTCTCCCTATCTCTAAATCTCTCTTATCTGTTCTTTTCATCTGTCTGTACTACATGCTGAGTGATTTTTTCATATTTATCTTCCAGTTCACTAATTCTGTATTCAGCTATTTCTAGTTTGCTATTTAATCCACCTGTTGAGATTTTAACTCCAATTCTATATATCATGCTTAAAATTTATTTTTTATCTTTTTTAACATGATTTCTATTCACTCTCTTATTTAATTCAAATGCACATTACAATCTTTCGAATTGCTTCTTTTTTTT
>NW_012153174.1:11188589-11212060 GCF_000956105.1 Propithecus coquereli
ACCTCAAACTCCTGGGCTCAAGCAATCCTCCTGCCTCAGCCTCCTGAGTAGCTGGGACTACAGGCATGTGCCACCATGCCCGGCTAATCTTTTCTATATATTTTTAGTTGTCCAGCCAATTTCTTTCTATTTTTAGTAGAGACGGGGTCTCACTCTTGTTCAGGCTGGTCTCGAACTCCTAACCTTGAGCCATCCACCCGCCTCAGCCTCCCAGGCGTAAGCCACCGCGCCTGGCCTTCAAATTGTTTTAATCTCCCTAGGTTCCACTTTTATTTTGCTTTATTGATTTTCATTTATTAAAATTGTTATCTTGCCCCTATTTATTTACTCAATTGGATTTTAACTTGCATATGCAAGAATGAAAGAACGTCTTGGGCATTTGTTTTTCTTTCCTGTGTTTGTCTGTATGCACTGGCTTGCAGAAGAAGCCAACATGGTGATTTCACATGTGCTTTTGCCAGGATCTCAGGGATTTCATGTGTCCCAGGGCTGTTTTTTCATGCTAATTTATCATCTTGTCTATGCAGCACCATAGTGTTTGAGTAAATTCAAATTCCTCTCTCACGTGCCATAGGTTTGGATTAAAATTTCAAAAAGCTTCCTGTTTTATTCCAGTCTTAGTCCCTGATGTTTAGCCAAGAAACCATCTTGCTGCTTCCTCTTTCCTGATGGGAAAGAATTCTCTAGTTTGCTTCACCCCTTGCAGAGATGAGGCAGGCTTTTTGCAGGAAGCTCTGTTTCCAGCCTCTGCCTCGGGGGAGTCGTGTTTCTTTACCCTGTATGGGTATTAAAACCTCAACTTCTGATCCCTAGCACCAACATCTGTGTATAATTCCTGGGCCAAGACAGCATTAGCTCCTGCTTTCTCCTTGGCTTTTAGTTTCCTTGTCTTTTTTGGCATGTAAGAACTGCCCTTTCTTTTCAACTTCTTTATGTTTAAAGTCATTCTTTGTACTTTTACCATTTATTCCATAGTTCTAGGTATTTTTAGCAAAAAGAAAGCTTGCTTTATCGAATTGACTGTTTGCCACGAAACTCTCTTGGTGTCAAACTGTCACTGAAAGGAGGCGATTAGTCAAATGCCTTATAAAACACATCATTTTCTTCTTAAACTTGCTTTTATGTCACATTTCCCAATAATGGAATAGGTAATATTATGTATAGTGCAGTATGTTTATATATTTTAATTTTGTTTTCAAATAATATTTCAGGTAATTAAAAACAGAAAATAAGCTAATGACTTCATTGTCTATAGAAGCCATGGCAAAAAACATTTATTTTAGCTAAAAAAGGTTATAAAATACCATTCATGGCTAATGAGAAAATGAGAATGTGGGCCAAATTATCCAAATGTTGCAAAAAACATCTGGCACTATGCAAAATAAAAGTAATTGTTGACTTAACTCAATCTTTAAAAACAGTCTAAACTTATTCAAACTAGTTTTTGTCTGCCTTAAGCTCATAAGTATTTGTGAAGAAGAATATTTTAGAGCCATTTAAAGGCATTCAGTAAGTTTCTTATGCCTCAACCAATGAGCAGCATGCCTAGGGAAGGGGAAAGTCAGACAGATCATGCGATTTGCCCACGATCACGAAGTTAACGACTGTGAACCCTGTAAAGCACCCAGGTAGCACTTCCAGTGCATTTTCTAATATTCTCCACTTTCCTCATATTGTTATGGATAATGTACATGTGAATATTAATTTATAGATTTTTTATAATTTAGAAAGCCTTTAAAATGTTTTCTGTATAGTCTGTAAATTGTGCATGATAACGGTTCTTATTGTTTCCTCATATACTGAAACATAAAACCACATCAACTGCTTTCCTCAATGTCAGCTAAGAAGTGAAGAAGTGGATTCAAATTTTCCTAGGATTTCTATTTGTTTAATGAGGTGACAAGCTGAACTAATTAAATGGCGCAAAACAGATTTTCAACTGTGACAAGAGTGTCATTTCTATTGTGACGTTAGAAGAAACTGATAGTCATAAAAAATTCATATCAAAGTTCCTCAATTTTGATAAAAAGAGCAGATTGGAGAGTGTACAAATGAGATTATTATCATTTAAAGCCATTTGAAAATGTATTTCCTTAGCAAAAGAAATCCTGAGTTACACATCACCCACTACGAATTTTGCATAATTTAAAGCCTATCCTCTGTGTTTCCATTCTGGAGTAGACTTTCCATGTACACGTCATGCTGGCATGAAAGGACAAGGAAAGAATTGCTACCTAAAGAGAGAGACAGGTTTCCACCTTTACTTAAAGAACACTTTTCTTTAATTTCCCTGATAATCAACACCACTCCCAATTGGAGGCCAAACCCGAACTCGGCACTGGAATGTGCACAGAGTCAGCAGTCAGACACTCTGCTACGCTTTTGCTATGTTTTAAAATCACTTCCCCTTCTCAGTAAACTGATAGGATACTTGCTATGATTGCTTTAATTTTAGGGATGAGAAATCAGAGACGAGGAAAGGGCACAAAAGGCTACACAGAGAAAAGGGAACAGAGAGCACGTGAATGCCCGTGGTCTGACGTCAGAGCCTTTATGCTTACATCCCTGTGTGCTGTGTTATGTTGGTTCTCGCAATCTCCTGTACCAAAGCTGAGCAAAACAAAAAATAAAAACAGACGTTGGCAGTGGCGAGCTCTGCAGAGTGGCTGTGCACCTCCCCACCCCCACAAAAGATGTCCACCGCCTAATCCCCGAACCTGAGAATACGTCACCTTATGTGGCAAAAGAGGCTTCGCAGATGTGACTAAGGGCAGCGGGGGACCATTATGCATTACCTGAGTGGGCCCAGTGTAATCACAGGGTCCTTAAAAGTAGCAGAGGGGGACAAGAGATGAAAGGGGCCAGAAGCAGAGGAGTGTGGGTGGCTCTTGCAGGGGAAAGGCAAGGATGTGAGTTCTCCTCTGAGGCCTCCAGAAAGGATGCAGCCCCACTTGTGGCCCAGTGAGACCTATTTCAGATTCCCGACCTCTAGAACTGTAAGACAATAAGTACAGCTTGTTTTAAGGCACCTAGTTTATAGTAATTCATTGCAGCAGTCACAGGAAACTAATAGAGTGACTAAAAGCATAAACTTCGGAATTATACAGATTCAAGTTGAAATTCTCTGTCTCCACTTGCCAACTGTGTGTCCTTGGTGAAGGTCACACCAGCTCACAAGAGAACAGCCTGGAAAGTGTGAGTGTGGCCATGGCATATATAGAAAAGATCCACCTCAAACTATTCTATTCATTTTGGAGCATGAAGAGCTATTTTTTAAAAACCCAGCAACTCATGTAATAAATTGTCTTTAAAATGAGAGGCGATGTATGTCTTAAAATGCTCCTTTTTGTGCAATTAACACCAACCAAATATGAAGAAGTATTACTAATGTTAGGTTAAAGTTATCACATCCATGAAATCTGAGGGAGCAAGAAAAGTATAACTTCCATTTGGGGACTTTTTGGATATGAGTGTCTCATCTCGAGGTGAGATTATAACTCTGAACATGAACAGTATCATTCCCAAGTCTTGAGACAAATTGGAAAAATTCATCACAGAACATCATGCTTCCATTGTGCTTTTATCTAGCATAGCAGGCACTGGCAACCTGTTCTTAAAGGGAGAATAGTAAATATGTTTGGCTTTTCAAGCCATGCAGTCTTTGTTGGAACTATTCAATTCTGCCATGATAGAGGGAAAGTAGCCGTAGACAGTATGTAAATAAATGTGTCTGGCTGTGTAACAATAAAACTGTTAGAACGCTGGTGTGCCTGCAGGCTGTAATTTGCCACATTTTGCGTTAAAGGAACGTCTTGGCTCAAGGGCATTCATTGTAACTCAAAGTTTTAGTATCCATCCAATCCTGCCAGTTTTTTTTTTTTTTTATTCTCAAAAGCTCCCTAAGGTATATAGTCCTGGTCCTATGGCCACACAGGCCACAAGACCTAAAAGTCCTTGCCCTGGACTTGCGGGAGCCCACAAAGGGACCCAGACGCTCCCCCTTAACTGTGTATCTATTCGCCTTGGGAGAAACCCCGGGGTGTAAACGGGTACCGTCCCAGACTCACGGTCGCAGGGGACATTCTACGTCTGCCTCACGTGTTACAAAGATGAGCTGAGTCGGCATGCCCAGAGCCAGGTGCTCAGACAAGGAAAAGCACGAGTGGTGGGTACGCCTACCCACCGAGGATCCGCTCAGAGGCAGACCTACCATGAGGCAAAGGAAGGTAACTCTTCAGAGCTGCAACCAGCGGGCCCCTCCCAGGGTCCCAGAAAGAGCCGGTAGTGTGTTCACACAGTCAGGTGTGTTTATGAATTGTATGTGCGTGCGAGCGCCAGGCCCTTCCCTGACTCTGTAGACACTGTCGAGAGGCTGGGCAGAGCACAGTCAACAAAACGGTCCTCAGATGACCAACATGGGGCTTAAGGAACTCTGAACAATCACCTGGTCACTCGTCCCGCGGCGCTCCACGCAGGAAAGCGTGTAACTCATCTGAGCTGCTCCCCACCACAAACCCTGTTCACCACAGGGACCTAATAAATGTCTGTCAAACATACACATCGATGCATTCAATGCAAACAGAAACGCTGTCATTGCACAAGGGACTTAAAAAACGATTTCCTCAATTAAAGAAATGAGAAAAAAGGGAATTCAAATTATGAGATAAAAGTAACAATCAAAATTTTTAAAGCATATATTTAATTGAAAAACAAAAGGCAAGACTGTGGGAGGGAGGATATTAACAGATTAAAAGACATGATATGATTTGGTTTCAAAGGGCAGAAGAAAACGCCACAGAGTAACTGAACAGGCCGTAGAAGATGCCACATTGAGAAGAGATATATTGGAAAACAGGCAACAATTAGCTACGTTCTTCCGTTCTTTCTTTTCCTTTTTCTTTTTTTGTTTTTTTTTTTTTTTTTGGCAGAGAATAAAAGAACTTTGAAAAACTTTTTAAAAATCTATTACTGCCTAATGAGCCCCACACTTAACTCCAATCGACTGTCGGGGCAGCCAGCCCACGCCTCCCTCCCGGCCAGCACAAAGTCAGTGGGCAGCGCGACTGGCACAGGACAATTCCACAGCTCCCCTCTGCTCCCCTCGTGGTTTTCTAAGGAAAGATTATCTAAGATCACAGCTAATGTATGGCTACCTACACTCCTCCTGCTACAGGTACTGACACTCATGGATAGTAGTGCCGCTTGGCTGAGAAATAAACGGGTTCTGTAGATGGGCAATGAGCACAGCGACAGCAGGGACCCCGCTTCAGCAGAGACCCGCGCCTGCAAGAAACGGGGTAGACTAGCTGGGGGGAATCTGACTGCAGGTTCACTTGTGTGGTTTGTGATCAAGACGGACGGCTAAGCTGTGTTTCTCTCTCTTTCCACACGTCCACAGGGGACACCGCTGGCAGCACGGCTACAGGTACTGTGTGTGCTCCCGGATGGTGCCATGTAAGGGACCCGCGAAAAGACCCCCTGTCCCCAGAGACCTTCCTGACCAGAGCGCAAAGCACCTGTGTC
This sequence comes from Propithecus coquereli, assembly GCF_000956105.1. Taxonomy (NCBI): domain Eukaryota; kingdom Metazoa; phylum Chordata; class Mammalia; order Primates; family Indriidae; genus Propithecus; species Propithecus coquereli. Next base: position 11,194,113 of record NW_012153174.1, read on the forward strand.
TGCATGCAGCTCACCAGGGACTGCGGCCTGGAGTCTCCGGCTGGCAGAAACAGGGAACTGGACTCAAAAAGCAAACAAACCATTCCTACCTTAGCCAAGATAGTGGTTCCAATCAGCCCTGCTACAAGAGCTTGTGAGGAAGCGATTTTCTGGTTTTTGTTTTTTTCTTATCACAGAGGGGAAAAAAAGGACTTGATCATGTAATACCTTCTAAACAGTCACTTTTAACTTGAAGCCCGAGAACTTATTTGTTGCGCTTTATTCTTGAATATTTTGATGGATGTTTCTGCTGTAGCTGCTCAACTGTGATCTTCACAGTCCTGTCACCTATGAACCCATATATATTACATCTTATACTAAACCAAAATATTTTATTAAGGATTTGAGCTAATACATTTTTATTAAAGATTTGAGCTAATACATATAAAGTTGATAGCATATTTTGGGCTACTGCTATCCTTTAAATGATTACATACTGGGGACTGTTCCTATTCAGCAAGTCCCTATGAAATAAGAAAAAATAAATTTGCCAGCTAAAAATTTCAATTTTAGTTCCTTAGCTAGAAATGGGTTTCAGATGGGTTTTAATATTTGTATTCATATTACAATCACAACTAAATTATACTATTACTTTTAAAGTTTTGTGTAACTGTTGTTTCTTTTCCTTATTTAGATATATTAAAAATGCAAATTGTTTCACAGTTCAAATCCCTAATCTAAGGCCACAGGCATTAAAATATCTCAAAACCAAAAAACAAAATAAAACAAAAACTTATGAGATCCATTTATTAATCCTTCTGCTTATTTAACAAGCACTTACTAAGAAGTAGGCATTGTCAAGACACTTACGGAGGCATGCTATATTGCTCCAAAATGCTCACCGCTTAATGAGGAAGTTGAGCACATAAATAATTATAATGCACTCAAAGCACTTTAATATTACAAGTACAAAGTGTTGCGAGATTACTGAGGAAAAATTAGCACTACGAGGGTCACAATATTGGGAGACTTTGATGTGAGTCTGGAAGGTTGATTACACATTAGCAGAGTAAGAAAAGGAGAGAAATATTTTCCAGGCAGAGGGAATAGCTTTCGCAAAGCCATGAAGGCCAGAAAGAGCACAGTATTCTCAGAGGACGGGAACGTAAGCATTAGCATAGTGAAAGCATAAGGTGCTTGAGTTTGGGTTGGAAAGGACAAAAAATATGGCTGAAACATTTAGATTAGGACCAGAGTCGGGAGGGATTTGTGCCCAAGCACAATATCTTTCTTAACCTAATTGGAAAGAGAAAATCCTATGATGTTTTTACGAAGAGGAGTGATGTATCTAATTTGTGCTTTGCAATAAATCTGAAGCTGTGAGAAGGCAGGAGTGCATTGAGGAGGAAGTAAAGAGAGCTGACGGAAACATCCAGGTGTAAGTAGGAAGAAGCCTAAAATATATACTTACTTAAGGTAAAAGCTTTTGTTTAAACAATTCCTCTGGAGCTAAAATTGCAGGGAAAAAATATAATTTATAATGAATGTCAGATTCTGTTTCTGGCTATGGTGCTATGACTGGAAGGAGACCAGTTCTCCCACTACAAACAGCCATAAAAGAAGACACATGGTTTTCAAACATTGGCCAATAAGCAGCCTAAGGATGAGGAGCCTGGAAATAGGGAAACTCAATGGCCCAGCTTTCTATCTGCGAGAAATTTCCCCAAGATTGTGCAGGAAACGAGAGCCACTGCGCAATCCTGGCATACGCGGTGCCGCCGCGCTGAAGAGGCTGCCACCCACGCGTTCAGGAAGGCTGAGCGGCGGGAACAGGAGGCAGGGCCTGCAGCGGGCAGCAGCACAGTCCTTGATTCAGCACCCTACAGGTGCTAGCCAGGGCTGACTGGCACCTGTAGGGGGTTGAACCAGAACAGGAAGACGGCTGTAACACCTCAATAATACCCCGCACCCCCAGAGCCAGCCCGGGAAGCAGCTCACCAAGTCTTAGCATAAGTTCTATCCTTATGGGGCTAAAACCTACTCAACAGAGCCTAAAACAGGCCTTGTCAAACAAGATCTGCATGGAAGACAGCATTGGGAGGTTGGCCCACACCAGATGCGTGGAGCTTAGGTAACATCTTGGGCTTTCTACATTTCCACCCAAACAAAAGGCATAAAGCAAAGCCTATACAAATGCAAGGTGAAATCACAATAATTTATGTGCATTTAGAAATTATAAGACAGGCAAAGAAACAAAAAAATGGGATCCACACTTAAGAAAATAAGTAGTCAATAGTAATCAACCCAAATATGATTGATGGCTGTGATACTGAATTTATCAGAAAAGGACATTAAAGCTGCTATTATATGTGTTCACAAAATTAAAGAAGATATGCTCTTATTGAGTTAACATTTAGACACTATGAAAAGAGAATTGGGAAACAAAAAAATGTGAATTTTAGAACTAGTACAATAACTGAAATGAAAATTTCACTTGATATATATGAGAGAAGATCCAAGATGACAATAGAAAGAGTCCATGAATTTGCAAGAAAGATCAATAGAATATTTCCAATCTGAAGAACAGAAAACATTAAGGAGACATCCTCATAGGAGAAAAGATTAAGCAAAAATGAACTCTTCTACATTGCCAGTGGGAGTGAATAATATTACAACCACTTTGGGCAACAATTTGACAGTTTCTTATCAAGTTAAACATAGAGTTACCAAGTGACCTAGAAATTACACTGCTAGATTTTTATTCAAGAGAAATAGAAATATAGGTTCACAAGAATACTTGTATATGAGTGTTCATAGCAGTTATTCAGAATAGATATAAACTGGAAATAACCCAAATGGCCACGTCAGATGAATCAATAAACAAACATTTGTACGTTTCAAACAACACCATTCACGATCAACAACAAAATACATGATCTACTGGTATACCACACAGCATAGATGAATTGCAAAACCATGCTGAGTAAAATAAGCCCAGCTTAAAAGAGTACATACAGCGTGATTCCATTTATATGAAGTTCTAAAACAGGTAAAACTAATGTGTAATGGTGGAAATGGAATCTGTGTCTGTTGGGGAGTGGCTGTGTGGGCAGACTGCAAAGACCAAGAGGTAAGTTTCCAGGATGATGAAAATGTTCTCTGTCTTTACTGGGGTAACGACTACACAGCTATGAATATTGTTCAAAGGCATCAGATTGTACACTTAAAACGTGTGCATTGTATTGCATGTAACTTTTACCACATAATGTGGATTAAAAATTTAATTTTAATGTAGTCACAGTTTGGTGATTTAAAGACAAAATGCATTAAATTCCATTCAGATATATACTTATTTGGTAAAATAGGATTTAAAAGTGAAAGAAAGCATACATTTTGAACAAATATATAAAGTTTTCTATAAAGTATGTGGTATAATTTCATATTGCATATAACTATGAACAACTGAATACCTTCATTTCTATAAGTGTTAAATTTTGATAGCATAGTGGTAAAGATTTCTTCAACTGTGTTATAACTGTAAAATAATCTATCATAGCATCAAACAATTTTCCAAGGCAGGAAAAAAAGCAGATTGTCAAAAGAGGAAGATATATATATACTATTTGAGTATCCTTTACCCAAAGGGATTAGAAATATTTCAGATTTAGTATTTTTTTCAGATTTGGGAATGTTTGCATATTCATAATGAGATATCTTGAGGAGGGGACCCAAGTCTAAGCAAGACATTCATTTATGTTTCATATATACCTTAAAAGGTATAACACGGCTGAAGGGGGCAGAGACGGTCTTTTTTTTCCCGTCAGGACAACAAACTGTGTTGTGCTCCTGCAACTAGTCACAGGAAGTCAGGTATGGAATTTTACCTATGAGGCAACAAAGAGTTTCGGTCTTTGGAGTATTGGGGAGTTTGAATTTTTGAATTAGTGATGCTCAACCTGTGTGTGTGGGTGGATGTGTGTGTGTGTGTGTGGAATATGTAATTTATGTGTGTGTATATATACATATAAAATTTCTAAAATACAATTACTAAGACTCACTACTATCTACACAACTAATGTCAAATTAAATGGCATACTTTAAGGTGCTCAATTAATTAGTTTGCATTCTGTTTTTGCTAAATGAACAAAACTGAGTGCCTTCTAAGAACTGGATCTTTGGGGATAACTGGCTGACTGCTTGATTTTTAATTGGCCTCTTGTCACTTTTTATTTGCTCAGTAATGTCTGTCTTCCATGTTGCTGGGCTACAGAGTTGACTGAGTTTTGACTAGGGTGTGAATATGCGTGTGTGTGTTTGTGTTCATTTTTAATTTTTTGAAATTGAGGTTAAGGTAATGCAAGAATCAAACACGTGGTTTTCTTTGTTGCAACTTTTCATTCCTTTGTATACATGATTATAACACTTCATAGTTGATTGAGGCTATTAAATATTTGATGAAAAAATAAATTGGTACGAAAGAATGTAAAAAACTAGTTTTCACCTAAGAAAATTTTATCTGGTCATGGAATTTTAAACTGAGAATAATTTTCAAATCAAGGGTCCTTGGAAGAATAAAACGAAGCAAGCAAGTCACATTTCCCTAATGAAATATGTAGTGTCTAGAGAGCTGCTGCTTTGCGCTAAGCCCTGGGCTGAGCTCTCAGGATTCAAAGATAAATTAGACGATTTATCTGTAACCGTGGAAGACATACTCTCTGAGCCTGTCATTCAGTTAATATGTTGTCCAGAAAAGCAGAAATACCCTGGAATGAAAATGAGCAGAGGTGGGAAGTCTCTAAAATCAGCATTTAGAGTCAAACAATAGCACTTGGCATAAGTCTGTAATATGGTTTACTTGAAAATTATTGCTCAGAAAAAGTATGATCCTCAAGGCCCTCGCGCTGGCGGCACTGTGAAAGGCTATGTGAACGCGGGGGCCATGAGAGAGCCATGTCCAGTGCGCCGTGTGTGAATTAGGAGATCGGAGAGCTGCGGGAGAAGGGCAACATTTTTAAAAACGCCGAACAGAAAGCAGCAGAGACAAGAGCGGAGGAGACGGCGGGTCCTCGAGGCCCAGCCGCAGTCCGGCACCTTCTGCAGCTTAGAGAACAAAACCACGCCCTCCGAAAGGGACAGGGAACCGAAAGTACCCAAAGCCACAACAAATTACACATAACGTTATATTTTCAAAAGAGGCTTCAAAACCAGCTTTAAAAATGGCCTCTGTTTCGGAATTCGCCACTCCACGGATAATCTTCGCATTCTCCTCATTACATGCTTTAGAAAGAATAAAAAGAAACAATGTGATTGTTGAGAACGAGAATAATCCTACAGAGAAGAAAATAATTCATTTTCATATGGTCTTTAAAACAGGCTCTTTAAAAAATAAAACACTTTAGATTTAAAAAAAAAAAAAAACATAGCCTTTTATAAAATATGACCTGAGCTCTTGGTACTGAAGGAGGTAGGAAGTTCATACATGTCACGGAACCTTCTGGAAAACGCTGGGGGTCTGCGGCTGCAGGAGGGGCGAGCTGCGGAGAGCACAGGGCCAGGGGCCCGCTCTGTCCTGCCCGCTCCGGACGCCTCTGCGCCCCCTGGGCAGCAGGTGCAGGTACAATTTCACCCGGGAGAAACGTGCCGGTTTCCCCGCAAGTCCTCAGACCCGCGGGCGGGAAGAGTCGGCGCTAATTCCAGCGTTACGCTCCCCGGTGCAGCCAGACCGGGACTTCCGGTCCGCTCGCCTCCCACAGCGCCCGGGGCCAGCCTCACCTTCCTCGCATTCCCGGTGACCTCGTCCGCGCCGCACGGCCAGCGCCGCCACGGGTGACCGCCACCGCCGGTAAGGCCGGGTCTCCCGGCTGCTGCGTATGAGGGTGGTCCCCTAAAGACACTTGGCGAAGCTGAATTCCCAAAGCGACGGTATCAACAGGTGGGGCCTTTCGGGACGATCAGGTCATGAGGGTGGGGCCTTCGCCCCCTTCCCCTCCTGTCCCTTCACCACGTGGGGTCGCAGAGACTGGGCCCTCACCAAATAGACTGAAGTGGCTTAAAAACAAACTCCGAAAACCACCTGCAGGTGAACACAAAAAGGAAAAGCAGCAACGGGAGCGCGCGGGGAAGGACGATGCAAGCCACGCCGCCTTCGTCGGCGCGCTCAGCTCCTGAGAACCTGCCATCTGCGGGTTCCAAGGCCGAGCGCCATGCCCGCTCCACGCTGCCGCAGGCCAGGAGGAGGGCTCGGGCTGAGTCGCAAAGGCTCTCGGTGGCAGGGTCCCCAGTGCATTAGAAGCGCAACCAGAAAGGCTGTTGTGCGGGTGCTCAGTGCAGAGTCTTGGTCCGTCCGGAAGGTCAGTCACGCTTCACATCGGCCACCGGGGGCACGGGCGGTGGCGGCTGCTACATCTCACAGTAGAACCACAGGATTTAGGGAGACTTTGGGACAGGAGATTTGTAAGAGGAAACGTGGCTGGTAGTCTATAATTTGTGGTGAATTTACAAGTTAACTGCCACTTGAGAAGTGGGACTCGAATGCGAAAGACGTGCCTAACCTTATTCAATTGGGATAATCCGCCCACAGGAAACATTGAACATTCCCGTACCAAAGCCCGGGAAGGGTGTGTGGATGGGGGAGGGGCGGCTGGATGAAGAGAGATCAGTTAATGGGAACAAACATACAGTTAGATGGAAGCAATAAGCTTTAATGTTGGATAGCAGAGCAGGGTTACTATAGTTAACAACGTATTTTTCAAAATAGCTGTAAGGGAAGACCTGAAATGTACCCAACACATAGAAATGATAAATATGATAAATACTCAGGTAGTGGTACACTAAATACCCTGACTTGGTCATTACACATGTGCCCCATAAATATGTACAACTGTGATATACCAAAAATCTTTTTGCAAAAATTCTGATGAGATTTGCACATGCTGCCACAAGCCTGTCTAAGCCATCTTCATGCTTCTCCTGGGGGACTCCAGTCACTGCAGAATTCCTTGCCGCCAGCCTCTCCTCCTTGCAGGACAGCTTCCAAATTCCTGCCAGTTACAGTTTCATGGCGAAGTCTCCCCTCAGGTCGCGCTCCTGCCTTAGAGTTAAACACGGGGTAAAGACCAAATTCCTCTGCATGGCACACAAGGCCCGTTAAAACCTGTCCCCATTACCTTTCTATTCCCTCCTTCTGACCCTCAACTGCACACCTTCCTGCTTCCAGTCTTTCACCCCAGATGCCACCTGCTGTTCCCACATCATCTAACCTCTTGCACTCAGAAAATTCCGAGGCCAGATCAAATGGCATCTTTTATCAGTGGCTTGCTGTGAACCTTCCATTTCTCAGCTCTGTGCTCCCGTAGCATTTAATCTCCACCTCCACCAAGCCCTTTCCACACTGATTGGGATCGTGGCAGCTCTCTGCCTCCCCTGCGCTGTCAGGCTCTGCTGCACGGAAGCTGCTTCCTTCCTCTGGGCTCCCACATCAGCACAGGGCTGGATCAGAGAAGATGGGCAATATAATAATGACCCCAACAACAGAAATGATCATGTTATAATAAAATATCTACAGCTAACATTTATTGATTGCTTATGATGCAGCAGGAACTGGGCCAGGGATTTGATGCATTTTATGTAATTTAATCTTTAAACAACTCTGAGAAGGAAGCACAACTTTCTCATTTTATTGGTATTCTGAGATTCAAAACTGTTTAAAAACTTTTCACAAGCTCTCAGTACTAATAGATGGTAGAACAAAGATTTAAACTAGATCTCCATGAATCCAAAAATCAATGTCCTTTCCAGTAGAAACTTGCAAATTCAACCCGCGTGGTACTTCGATTTGCTTTAAATATATTATACATTTTCACAGGTTGATTTCCCGTATACATGAGAGACAAATTCTAAGGGCATAAAAGTATTTATAGTCTTGGTTTTGCAAAGAAGGGCCTAATATTGGCAATTGGCTACATAATTTATAAACAAATTTAAGCTTGTCTGAAAGATTGCACACTAATATACCTTAAAATATTAATAAATTTTAATCTGGTATATTTAGTCTACCACAGACAAAACTTATTGATGAAATATTTCTTTTTCTTTTTTATAAAACATTTTAAGGGATGAAGGTTGGTGAGCATTAGGAATGGGTAAAGCTATCTCCTGAAAATGTGTATACTTGTAGCTTCAAAGAAAATTTGAATCAGCGGTGTGTGTATATATATATATATATATATGTGTGTGTATATATATATATATATATATATATATTTGTGTGTATATATATATATATATATGAATACTGATACTTTACTGAAAGGCATTAAGGATGCAGTGAAAAGACCTCAACTTAAATTCTGACCATGAATTCAGAACTATTTGTTCTCTTGACAAAAAATAATTTCTGATTTCATTTTCACTACTTTGCTCTACCTAAGAAGGCCTGTGTGATGGAACAGTTTATTTTACAGCCTTTATATCAGAATTTATGGCCTTATATCAAGAGAAGGGCTTTACTTGGATTGCCAGGGAACATGCATGAACGAGGCATGCTCACCTCTCCTCTTAATGGAGCCACACTGGCAAGTAACAGGAGGCAGCACTGTCTGCATTTACAAGGAGATGGGTAGACAAAGGGGCAAAAGGAGGATTTCAGCTTCTGGAGAATTCTCCCTTTAACAGTCAACTTGTCTACCAGTAACAATTAGTAAAAGCTCTGCAATAACATCTCCAGAAAACCAAATTCCACCCACACAAAATGCTTTTTAACACTTTTCCTTCTCCCAAGAAATGCTTAAATCCAGGCAATATTTGCATACTTACTTTTTCAGTTCTTGTCTAATCTGTGGATCTCTAATTTCATTTTGAAAAGCCTCAAAGTTCTCAACAGAAGTCAAATTACAGAAAACTCTGAAGTCAACGTAGGGCGAGATCCCGTGGTCCCGGCCCCTTGGATGTCGGCGGCAGCCGGATCCAGGGCCGCAGAGCGGAAGCGGGAGAGCAGCTTCTCCGCGGGCCCCAGGCCGGCGCGCTGCGAGGGCACCCGCAGCTTAGCGACCACGCCAAATAGGTCCCGGAGGAGCGGATCTATCCCGCCTTCCTTGATTATTCTGGAAGGTGAAAATAAAGCTTTGTGGAGTGGAAGGTGGCCTTCGGGAATTTCACCAAAGGTATCATTCAGTCGATAAAGAATAGGATTAACGTGTGGCCAAATCTGAAAGCTGCGGTCGCAAAAGAGTTAATGATCCCTGCATTCACGTTGGGGTTGTAGCCCTGGTACTCTCGCAGCATCTCCATGCCAGGGTCCCCCAGGACCTTGGGCAGCCAGTGGCTGTAGGTGATGCGCTGCAGCTCCGCGCCCACGATCTTCCTGGCTTCCTGGTACAGGGTGTCCCCGTCCCAGTGGGGGTTCAGAGGCGACAGCTGCGCAGCCACCCTGTTGTGCTCGCGGAACCACAGGGTGTGCGTGGCCGTCAGGCCCAGGTGCTCGTTGGCCCAGAGGTCCCCAGCCAGGAAGCAGGGGCTGTGTCTGTCCTGTGCACGTCGTGCGCACTCAGTGGGCGGGCCTATGGAAAAGGGCAGTAGAGGCTTTCCGGAAGGGGACGAGGGCAAGGCTGTCCTCAGGAGTCCCCGAGGCACGGAGCGGTCTCTGAGAACCTGGGATTCCCTCTCCGAGGTCCCGTAAACGTTGGAGGCGTCGATGTAGGCTGTGAGCTGGTTCATCTGCTCTCGAGCGTAGACTGTCCCGGTCACCGAGGAGGTCGTGCCGCTGCCGCACACCGGGCTGGAGCGTGCGAGGAACGTGCAGGGCGCCCGGCTGCCCCGGGGGTCGGCGTGCGGCACGGCGAGGGGGAAGCAGGGAGGGTCGTCGGTGCAGACGGAGCTGCACGGCTGTCCGTCGGAGAAGCGAGCCGTGCTCACGCGGGCACGGTGTGGTCCGAGTCGTGGTGCAAACACTGGCCGCACTGCATGAGCATGTGCGTGTATCTGCCGTCGGGGGTGACGGCCAAGGCGCGCGCCAGCTCCGGGGACACCAGCCGGGGCGGCGGGAGCGGCCGGCCGGCACCTGGGGGCGGCCGAGGCGACCGGGCACTCTGAAGCCGTCCTGGTGGCCGGCCGCAGCAGGCGCGAGAAGGCCCAGGCAGTGCGCGCAGCGCCCCACAGGGCCGTTGCAGGTTGTTGCACGTGCGGTCATGCGCTCGGTACTTCTGGTGGAAGCACAGGTCGGAGCAGTTGGGCAGATGCCTGCGGGCTGTGCATCCTGATACACTGGCGATGAGGCCGAGGGAGCGCGGGACACCAAGCCATTGTAGCGGAATTCTGAAGCGCAGAGCAGCGCGAGCGAGGAGCGGTCTGGAAGGCGCCAGTGGGCGGCTCGGAACCCCCCGCCCTCCCTGGGTGCGCAGAAGCCTTTCTTACTTCCAACATTTCATTAGGTCACGACAAAGCACTTTAATACAAAAGCGGGAAAAATAGTTCTTTGAGGGTAAAAGATATTTCTAGAAGACAGTGGCTTACTTTAGTTCTGTCTATCCTATAAACAGCGCCTAATTCTAGGAGGCACAAAATGGAAGAAGAACCATGTGCCAGCTCCTAACTTCTGCTTCCGTGCTTTTACAAAGATAACATTGCTACGGATTTGTTCATTCTTACCCCACAATTGTTTTGCTGATTTTTATTTGTTTCCATTTCAGAATTCTTTCAGGCTTTGTGCTTCTAGTGGACAAGGTCAAATATATGTCAGTGTGGATCATGTGAATATCAACCCACGTGATCCTTGACAAGGAGGGATGAAGCAGTAACTTTCTGAACTGCTACAAGCAGCCATTCCCCGGGGAATGCACAACACACCGGGAAGTGCCTTGGAGCCATACCTTTTAACAGGGCTTAACATGGCAGCGTTCTCTCAATACTACAAAAACTACTCAGTACACCAGGCTTGCTAAGAGTTATTATCCCTTTTTAATCCTCAGAAAGTGGCAAATGGTATCAGGACCATTTGTTCTTTAACTGTGTTAGCCAGTTTCTAGCTGGATCCTGGGATATCTTAATCTGGGGTGAATACAAAGAATCATCCGGTGTATCAAGCTGCAGATCACTGTAAGGGCAAGCTGCTCATGGCGGGGGGGGGGCCTTTAACTTTACAAATAATGAAAGAGAAGTAAAATAGCATAGTGGTTTTCCTCTTGGGAAAAAAATGTTAGGTTCCTGAATACTTTAGGTGAGAAGATATATTAAGTTTGCTAATGAACATTGGATGCATATTTCAGATAAGCTACATCTATAGATATTTATTGCTTGTCATTTTCTAGTTATGAATTTAGGCTAAGTTATTACTGAGTATTTCTTTTCCTAGTAGACATGTGTGAGTAGGAAACTCACAGAGGGTGACAAAGATTTGAGGGTTTGACCTGACCTGGAGTTAGGGGAAGGAGAACTGGGCTCTTGCAGACCAGACCATGCCTAACTCACATCTGATAGGACCCAACATTAAGTAGTCAACAGTTGAATTAAAGTGCTATGGGCTAATCCGGAAATTTCACTGAACATTTTGGTTAGGGAAGCTTTGAAAGCCCAAGACATACGTAATGGGCAACGAAGGACAGTCAGATGCACTTTGGAGTAATTGTGCAGAGCACTTCGGTCTGAGCCAAGCACACGGATAGCCCTGCTGCACCACGGCTCTGTGGATTTTCTGAAGGAGAACAAAGGAAGGGTAAATCTGTGGAAGTTGCTGTTGCGCTCATGGCACAAAGAGTATACAGCAAAGAGTCACATCATTTATTTCATTTTAAAGAGAAAGACTTAGAAAATCTGAAGCTTTCTGTGTCATCTCATTTGACATTTACTAAGTAGATATCTGGCTTTGGAAAGAAATACACAAGAATTTGAAAATAACCCCCCCCCCAAAAAAAAAAGACTAGGAAGGGATATAAATGATGGAAGGAATTTCAAGTATTTCTCTGTAGGAAGTAGTAATATCTTTTGGATTTGAAAAGTAAGTTTACGTAAAATAGATCCCCTAGATTTGTTCAATATGTGTAACAGGCAAAAGTTGAGACATGTTTGAATATATATTTATCGTACCTACTTTGGAATTACAGTTCCTATGAGAAACATCTGCATTTACTTGGTAAAAGTGGTGAATAAATTAATTGCTAAATCCCACGATGTTTGGTATTCATTACTGGGGCAGAGGTCGGTTTTGCTATGGACAGCAGGCTTAGAACAGAGGGGCTTCGCAGCTGACCTCTGCCTTCCAAATCCACAGTGAGCCCCTGCTTCACACATTCCTGGATCAGCTGCAGTGTGTGCTCAAAAATCTCTCCCGCTCTTGCCATCTCCACAGTTTGTGGGTCATGCGGGTATGGGAACTGAGCCAATAGGTCACTGGGGGTGTGAGGTTTTCTGTAAATGACAAGAGACATGACTCTTCGCTAGGCAAAACTGCAAAATCCATGCAGCTTACATAGCCTGTGCATTTAACAAGGCATTTTCCGAACATTCAAGGAGAATGAAAGCTCCACCACTAGAATACAAACTCCACAGAGGAACTGTGGGTTCTATTTTAATAACAACTGAATTCCAAATGTCCATCACAGTGATGAACTCAAAAAATATATTTTTAATAAATTAATGTTCTAAACAATAGTTTTCTATAATAAAGCAACATCTATAGTGGGGGGTATATACATGGGGAGGTCTGTGCATGGGTTCTAGGGGGCTCACTAAACCCAAGAAATAGTGTGAAACACTCTGTGAGTCTTGGCACTTTGTCTTCTCTTTCCCCAAATGAAACCATCTGGAAATTCACTCTCACCTTTAAAATCCTGCTCTGACATCACTCTCCCTGTGCAGTCTCCTGATAGCTCTGACAAGCTATCACACCATGTTCTCTATCACTTTTGTAACCTTCCCTACATCTCTTCTGTACACAGTAAGATGTGCTTAAATTGCTGACATATCATCTTCTCTACTAAAGAAAGAACTGGGTTATGGGCGAGATGTTGCCCTATTCATTCTTGGTATCCCAAGTACCAAGCCCCCTGGCTGGTATACAATAGCGGCCTATGCACATTTGTAGAACTGAACTAAATAAGTTAAAAAAGAAAATTAAAGTTGCTGAGAATATGAAGCAAAGTGTTTTAGAGATTTGGGTCAACTAAGGCACATCTTATCCTCTATGTCCTAAATCATAATAACTTTAGATGATAGAATAATAGTAATGTTACTAATATTAATAGCTCACTTCCGTTAATAAGCACTCTCTAAGTGCTGGGCCCATTGAAGTAGTTTTTCCATATTATCTTATTCTAACCTCCTAGCAAGTGCACCCATGAAGTAGATCCTATTTTTATCCCAATTTTACAGGTAAGAAGCCTGAGGTAAAAAGATGTTAAGTCACTTGCCCAAGGTCACCGCGACAGAAGGTGATGAAGTGAGGAATGGCAAGAAGATATCAATAGGCCGCATGGCTTCAGAACACTAGTCCACGACCACCACGCCACACCACTTGTGGATGTGCAGGCATCTGGGCAATACTTGATTTGACATTTTCAGATGTCCCTTTTTGATGACAAACTGCAAATACTGGGTATATACTTTATTTGACTATGAACACAGCAATCATCTTTTCTTTAATACGTTTTGGTTTCACAAACATGAAACAGTTTGTATGATTGGAAGGTTTCACTATTCTAAAAACATTCCAATTCAAATTAAAATAAAGCAAAGTGCCACATATCCTGTGCGAAAGTTTTACCTGTGGTCTCCCAGTTTATAACCAAGTGTGTTCAAGTTGATAATGACTCCTTTCACGGATTGCAGAAGCACTAGGTCTGACACCGTCTGGTGGGTGCTGACATAGCAGAGCCCGTTGCCTGGTGTCTATTGTCAGACTGTATAGAGCGGGGCTATGGCATAATTTAATGCCACTTAGATTCTGTGCAGGAAGAAGTTCCCTTCTCTGTGAGGCCGAACTACGACAATGGCCAGTCCAGGGGGTGATGTGCACCCAAGAACTAAAGAAGGTACTCTGTGGCAATCTTATGCACTATCCTTGTTGTGATTTATCGACATTATAAAAACTAAGTAGAACAGAAATGAAATCAATTTTGCAATCTAAATAAAATATATTCATACCGTGAAAACAAGTGTCTTCGTGTGGAGTTAATTGCACTGTCAACCCTCTGTACAGCATCAAGAATGGACCATTCGACAAAGTCATTGCCAGCTTGTCCACCCTGTACGGCTTACAAAATCAATTCCATGATTAAAAAATACCAAACAGACCTTGAAGTTAGGAATGATACGATGTAAATGGCATTACATATTTAAAATAAAAACTTAGAAGACAATTGTTGCAGAGAAGGAGGTAATTATCCTGAAGCAAAGCCTCCTCTAACAGCAACAGTGCTATTTCAGGAATTAAAGCATTCCAAAATCTTGTAAAGCTACGTGAAATGTTTCCTTTTGTACAACACTGATTCAAATGGGATCCAAGTTTGTCAGCACTTTGTCATCCCGGGGAAGGAATAAAATGCTTATTTCGTTAGCCACTTTGTTTTAATGTTAAACAGTAAAACAAAGTAAATAATATCCCATCCCCATATATATTTCTTAAGGCAAGAATTGAACTTTCGGTAATATTTCAGTGAAAAAATAGTCCATGTTGTTTCTATAGGTTTTCAAATGGGAGAATTCTGCAAAGACAAACATTATAAACAAAGGAAGCTCTTCGCTTAGAGTTGATCATCTCCACCTTATTGAATCTTCTCCAGATGATGGTTTAGGAAGCTTAACCCTAAAGGAATAAATGCTAAATAAAAATGATTATAAGTAAGTATGTAGAGCTCATTTAAGAGAAATAATCAACACAATATTTAGTTCTTTTTGATATAGTCAAAGTACGGTAAAAGTTTATATGACACAGACAATTAAAACAATAACTTTTTAGCACTGTTAAGTGTCAAAACCAAGTGTTAAGTATATCTTCAGAAGTTGAGTTTGAAAATAATGCCATTAAGAAGAAACAAAAAAGATGAAAAACTTAAATAGTAATAGGAAGATGTATATTTTACATATTATCAAAAAGAACTAATAATAAGGTAACTATTAATAATATAAGCCTCAGCCAATTTAGTATCACAATATAGTATGAAACTATTTTATATATATAATATATATGTATGTGTGTGTCTAAATACATATTTATGCTTAAATATTTTGCAATCGATGGGCCCATATAGCATTCATATCTGGGTATTAAAGGAAAATTCCTTGATATTATGACAATCTATACACACTAGATTTTATTATCTTAAAAAGACTATTCACATAAAACAATTTATATCAGTGGTATGGAAAATGCTGAAAACCCTTTTGGTGAACTAGATTGCACGCAGTACGTATGAGTAGGTGGCTCCACAGCCTATCAAGTCAGCCTTTATGATAACCACATATGAAGGCTCTAGAAGGTCAGTGCTGCTTCCCTAGTCCAAGAAACACATTGAATTGACCATACATTAGCTAAAGATAGTAGAAAGAAAACAAAAACAACACTTAATTCGTTCAAGTGTATGAAATTAACAATCTCCTTTCAAGTAAGAACATGAACAAAAAAGCTAATAGACAAATGACACAAATAGATGACAATATTTGTAATTTCTAAATCTGACACAGAATTAATAGTCCATTTTCTGCAAGGAAATCTTATAATACACTAAGAAAAAATATATACAGGCAAGTTATAAAAGAGGAAAGCCTGAAAATTAATAGGGATATAACATACGCTCAAAATCACTCGTAACCTCAAAAATAAAACTTAAAGTATCAATGGGCTACCATTTTATACTTAATCTGGCAAAAATCATTAAAGCCATGTTTTGACAGGGGTGAATAAACATAGAAATCCTCAGGCAGGCTGATAGAACTGTAGAATTGACATCTATTTGGGAATTTTATTTAGAGACTTTTTTTTGTTTAGTTTTTACTTAGTAAAATTACATATACACACACCTTCTCATCTAGCAATTCTACTCCCATGCATATATCCAGAAAAAGTACAGCTCATATCCATAAAGGTATGTATGAGAATGTTCATTGTAACTTTGTGTGGAAGGAACTGGAGAAAATTGGCTCACAGCGATGGACGTGTGGGCAAGGGAAATGTGGTGGATGTACGAGGTGGAATACCAGGCCGCAGTTAGAATGACTGGATCTACACATGAATGAATACTGAAAAGAATGCTTAATGTAAAAATTAGAAAACTAGAAAGAAATTATCATAAAAGAATTGAATGAAATGTATAAGAGTTAGGTGTAGTATGGTTGTTACCTATATGGCAAGCATGATAGGAGTGGAGTATGGACATAAATGAGAAGGAATGAATGAATGAACACTTTGACTGCCACACTAGAAAAAATATATTTTTCCTTGGGGCCACAGTGTTTTATTACGAAAATAGAATAAAAACTTTGAAAACAAAATGATTCTTTCTAATTTAATGAAAAATTTGTTATTTTTTATTGTTTTCTGTGCTTGAATTATATGCAACTCATGTGGCACTACAATCAATCTTTACACTGCAGGCCACATGAGTTGTATGTGACTCACGACATACTTATTGAATTTGTTTCTGAAAACTGAGTCTTTTGTCATTCCACAGGTATTTAGTTGTGTCTGGAGTGAACCTTGGGTAGTCCTGGATGATGACCTCTGAATCATACTCCCTACGTATGAGCAACAATGTCATGCTGCCCATACTATCATATGGATTTGGTTCAAAGAGCCGCCAGGCAAACATTCAAGGGGAAATGTGTATTGACAAAACAATGGTGCCATTTCTTGGACCTTATATATGCTTCACGAGGCCCCGGGCTCAAAACTAGAATGAGGTAAATACAACTCACATGGCAGTCAATGTGTTAACCAATCAAATACTCAATCAGTATAATTACAGTGATTATAAGAAAACTGAATATTGTCAATATAGCTACATGAATCTGGCTGTTATATGTTCAAAAAAAATTCAGTAAGAATGAGCCTATTTAATTTGTTACTTTTACTTAGAAATAAAGCAACCAAGATTAATCCAGTCACTCTGTACTGGCATGTAGGCTGACTTGATTATTTAATCAAAGTATCAGCTTTTTTTCCATCATTTCCGTTTTACACCTTCCCTCTTGGACCTCAAGTATAGAAAGTGGTATTAATTACACGCTTTGATTCATGGCGAGTAGCCTTGGATCCACTGCACCTGGGACAAAATATTCTCTCAAAGCTCTGCTTGGATTTGGAAGTAAGAAAAGCTATGTGCCAGGACAGAGTTATCACAGAGGACACAGCGGCACTGAGAGGCTAAAACTCAAAAGGCTGTTCACTGTGGCAGACGGAAATTGGTGCGATGTATAAACTTCAGGACAGCTTTTAACATGTTAATTTGAATTTTATTCAATTGATAATTTTGCTTTCATTCTATTTATAAAATAGACTTGCTGCTACAGTTGTATGAGATTTACAAGCATAGGGATTTTATAACACTTGTCTCCATCTTTTGACTCCTTCCTAAAATGGAGATGGCAAGACTTGCTCAGCAGAGAGCTCTGGGCCAGTGTGGTTGTCAAATGTGATGATCAGATTTAAAAGGCACGCAAGGTTCCTCCAAAAGTACACATCACAATGCAAATAGAAGGTGTTTTTCATGATTATTGTATTTTAAAACCTTTACAATTATCAATTGATACCATGTCACCCTGTTACTTCCTTCAACTTGACTTGCTATTTCTCTACATCAGTAAAAAACCAAGCAGTGTGTAGAAGTGGAAAGGAGAAGACAGTAACAAGAAAGGTGGCATAATATATAAATATTCTTTGAAATAATTAAATCCTAAACTGCACAAATAGAAAATACGGAAAAGTTGTTTGTAAAAGTACATTAAATATGTAACATATTCACACAGAAAACATTCTTGGTAAC
>NW_012153174.1:11213180-11213825 GCF_000956105.1 Propithecus coquereli
TGGAAAAGGAAAGGCACTGTTTACTTTTTTTAAGATTTGATGTTTGGATTATGACTTTTATTTTGATTATTTGTCTTCCTTATAATGTCTAAACTATCCAGACACTGCACCAACAAAAATCTGGAAATGCACTTACCAATATCAAAATTTAGTGCTAAAATTTTGAGAGCATGTGGTTTATCTCAGAATAGAAGTACATGTCAACCACAGATATTATGTATAAGATGGATGGGAAATGTGTTCAACAGGGTTAAAGGTATTGTAAATATATGTATATGAATACTAAGTAGACACTGTTGTTTACAGAAGTATCTCCTCATTCATTGTATTATTAAAGTTTGGTAAGGGAAACAAGATTCTCATGTATCTGTCTTTTTTTTTTTTTATTTCAGCATATTATGGCGGTACAGATGTTTAGGTTACGTATGTTGCCCTTGCCCCCTCTCCCCCCATAAGTCCGAGTTTCAAATATGTCCATTCTTCAGGTGGTGCGCATTGCACTCTTTGTGTATGCAAATACACGTCCCTTCCTCCCTCCTCCCCCTCCCCTTCCCCCCTGCCCTACATCCAATAGATGTTATTCTTATATGTGCACTTATGTGTTGATCAGTTAATACCAATTTGATGGTGAGTACATGTGGTGCT
>NW_012153174.1:11214390-11216111 GCF_000956105.1 Propithecus coquereli
TGCTGTGATTGCCTTTGGGGTCTTCTTCATAAATTCTTTGCCTAGGCCAATGTCTAGAGAGTATTTCCAACATCCTCCTCTAGAATTCTAATAGTTTCGCTCCTTAGGTTTAAATCTGTTACCCAGCGTGAGCTGATTTTTGTGAGAGGTGAAAGGTGTGGATCCTGCTTCAGTCTTCTACATGTGGCTATCCAGTTTTCCAAGCCCCATTTATTGAATAAGGATTCTTTTCCCCAGTGTATGTTTTTGTCTGCTTTGTCAAAGATTAAGTGGCTATATGAGGATGGTTTTATACCATGTGTCTCTTAATTAATATGTAAACTAATTTATACCATATGCAGAGTAAATTAACAAGTATAGTAAAATAACAATTTATAACTATTCAATTATCAATTTCACTTCATTAATATGTTTGAGTAAATAAAACTAATCAAAATTTTTTGATACTGTATAGTCCACTCATAACTGTTCAACAACCTCAATGGCTTAGAAATAGATGTTTTGTCTACACAATGACAAATACTGGGGTTAAAATGTCAAATAGTGAATTATTCATTCATAATTGCAAAAATAACTAGAAGCCACAATAGTTAAATAGGTTAATTGATGTGTTGCCCTTGAGCTCATGTTAAATGTCCAATAAATGTTCATTAATATTTTTACTAGTAATATTATCATGACTTTAATATAGGTTATTTAACTAACTTTACAGAAATGGCTCCACTAACTTAAACTCAACTAATGTAATCGTAAGTCCTCAATCAATTTAGTTTGAAAATAATTTATTGGGTTGAGGATATAGTTGAAATAGAGAATATTATGAGTGGGAAGATAATTTAGAAAGTTATTGCAAAAGCCTAAATCAAAAATGATGGAAAGCTGAACTATGGTAGAGGACGTTATGTAAAAAGAGAAGAGGAAAAGAAGAAATCTTTGGGAAGAAAACCTGATTAGATGTGGTGGCTGGGGTAAGAGAGGAGAGGGAGGAGGAGAAATGAGGGGGGCTCAGGCTTCCTGCTTGCACTAACGCTGATGGTTTCAAAGGGATGTGAGGAGGACACAGGCCTTGCTGGAAAGACAAGGGCTTACGTTTAGAATATGTTCAAGGTCAGTTTTTAATGTGGAATCCGGGGATCTGTGGGTCACCCAAAACGAAATGTCCAACAATTAGACAATCAATTCAAAATTTCAGATAAGATAGCATTGCTTGCACTTATTTTCATATAATTTAAACCAATATGTGCATATTATTTGTGCTCCAAATTTTTCATTTAAGAAATTGTGTCACTTTTGTCTTTTTTGCCTTGTCCACATAGTAGTTAAATGTCTCAATGGTGAGAATTTTATCATGTCAACATGCCATACATTGCTTCGTCACTAACTATTGTTGTATACTTGAATTCTATCATAGAAACATGAAAATTCTATGCTAAGAAAAATTCTGGAGAGGGTTCAGTTCCACCTTTTTAAGAAATAAGAAAATTAATTCTAGCTGTGGGTAAGGAAGTTATCCAAAGTGGCCGAGATCAATGAAGTCTCATGATTCATTCAGCACAGGGTTTATTTTTTCCACACTCTCTCACATTTCTGATATTCGTTATAACTGTCTTGTGTCATCAGTTAAACTGAACCATTTTCACAAGCAAGAAATAGGTCTACGCTTCACAGCACCTAATAGCATGTCTCTCTCTCTCTCTCTCTCTCTCTCTCTCTCTCTCTCT
>NW_012153174.1:11216161-11220483 GCF_000956105.1 Propithecus coquereli
GTGTTAAAATAGATTGTTCTTAAACAAATATTGGTTGTTTTGGGTCCAAAGTAAATTGTATAGCATTCATATGCCAAACAGTATCTAGAACAAAAGAAAGAAGTGGACAAACACAAGTAATATTTACCAATACAAGATTCATTAAGAACATCCTAAGCAAAAGGATAGGTTTGTAGTAAATACTGTATCAGTCTTACAGGTTATTGAAATCTATTCAAACTGTTTACAAATTTATTACATATGAGAAAAAAATGAGCTTCCTGAAAAAATTATAACAGTGGAAACCCTTTTTCTCTTTTGCTATCATAAAAGCCCTTCTAGGATTATTAGTCAATAAAATGTATATTTTACATATAATGTCTAGATTTTGCCTAGGTAATCACGTACTTTTTATTATTTTGGATCACTTTCTATGGTTATAATTTCGAACGTAAAATGGAAACTCAGAAGGAATGATCCTCTCTGCATCTCGTTACCCAATGAGAGAATGTTACAACATTCCAAAACAGCTACATGGGGGCAGCAAGATTGCACATGCTCCCATAACGCTCAAACTTTTCCTTTTAATTATAATGATCTGGCGGATGAAATTGTCTAAGTCATAAAATGTTCAATAAATATTATTTTATTGTCTATTGCCATATTTTCCCCTATTCTGCTAATGTGGGTTGTGTAAAAGCACACATACTCCTTGTCTTAAATCCAAAATTTATTCGAAACTTTTAAATGTATATCCTTATATCTTTCCTTCCCTTTATTAAAAGTTTATTTTTAACATTATGAAATTTATTTGGTATGCAGGTATAAATTAACTTTCCCTTATATTGATATATAAATGTCCCTAGAGCAAAAAAAAAATTGTTTTTCTTGGTTAAATAACTTCTATTTTGTTGTATTATTTTATTTCTATAGCCTGATTTTCTGTGTTCTACACAGTGAAGAATATTGATGAAAGCTACTTAACACTATTTTAAAATCTGGTCAATAAAGTGATTAATACACTTCAATCTGAATATTTTACCTTTAATGATGATGGTTAGTAAAATTTCTGTCAACCAAGATGAAATTCTTTTGTTGGAGATTCTAAAATGTTTTTTCACTGTGATTACAGTGTTTCTCTATGTGTGGCAGAACAAAATGAAGAGATACAAAGAGAGAGAATGCTTGTTAGCTTGTTTTTTTTTTTTTTTTTTTGTGGTAAAGATTTCTAGCATTTCTAAAACATTGTGATGTTAATTTAAATTCTATAATAAATTTTTTTCCAAAATATCTCAAGGACATTTTTCCACAGGTCTCATAAATAATTGAAGAGCAGAAAGTGAACTTCATAAATTTATAAAAAGAAGCACAACTACCAGAGATTTTAAATCAGAAAAAACATGAACTCATAGAGAATAACAGAGTAAGGCTAAGATTTTGTGACATTAAGAAATTTGATATGATAAAGAATTTCTGACACTATTAGAATAAATATTTTCTGGTTGCTAAACTATATTGTTATAATTTTAAGAATAATATTCTACAGGGAATACATTCTTATCATACACAAAGGAATGAAGACTGATATGCCACTAATGAAAATGTATTTTATATAAAACACCTGGACAAATGGGATGCTCAGAAATTTGATTTCTCAGAAAAACACATAAGTGGAAGAATATGAAACTAGCGATAAGCTAGGAAAATACCAGCATCTTTAAGGATACGAGTTGATAAACCACATCTATTTTTATTTAGGCTTGTATTTATAATGAGTTACCCAATCTCTTTTATTGACCAATAAGGTTTAGAAAACTTAAAAGAAAAAAACCAACCTGCAAAACCATATTTATGAAATCTTCCCATTGCTAAGGAAACTGAAAGATGGGCAAAGCCCAAAACAGCACTCCAGATGCTTGTAGCCGAACGTATTCAACTGCTGATTGTCAACAAGATAAAAACTCCCAAAGCTACTTGCAACACAGGTGCAGACATGCTGAAGGCTTCCGCCACGTGGAGAACACACGGGGCAGGCATCACAGCCGTCTGTGTTTGTGTAACACCATTGAGATTTCAGTTCAGTCTACTCAGGTCTGCCTATGAATGGACTCTCTTATTACCAGTATGCACTGAAAAATCGAACAACAACAACAAAAAAGGATTCTCTTTTTTATAAAATTATGGAAGGCAGTTTTTTAAAACAGTCACCATATATAACGACCATCAGAGGTTACAGCTATACAACCAGATTGATGATAAAACATAAAAAGCAGTGCCAATTATGTTGGCCAAATATAAATGCTTCTAAACATCGAGATATTTGTTCTCATGTGACAAAACTTACTTGGAAGTTTAAATTATTGATTTTTAATTTTAATCTAGTAGTAAATACACCAAGCCAGAGTAACTAATACATGTTGAATTCCATATTATGCTACATTTTCACTATATATATATATCTTACATTCTATAATTTTGAATCTCTAAGAAAACATGATTTACATTTGCAAATATTTACTATTTGTGTTCCTTTTTGGCATTATTATTTTTGATTTCATTCCATTCACATAGTTTATATTTAAAAGCTTAGATTTCAAAAAAGAATAAAATAGCTTTGATTTAATGTTAAATCAAAAGAAAGAGTGTATAAGGGCACCTGAGCAGGGAGGCGAGTCAGTTAGGATTAGGAGTAGAACCTGTTCGAAGGCAGCTATTTGGGTGTTGTAAATGGGGCTATGAACACCTACCCGCGACTGTCAGAAACATGTTGGCCACAACAAGGCCAAAGGAACTCCGAGCCACACATTCATACTTTCCTCGGGCAGCTTGCCCTGCGTCGTAGACGGCCAGCGTGCCTTCTTCATCGACGTGGAATTTACCGCTCTCAGTAATCTGCGCACCCTCCTAGGAAGTGAAAGAGTTGTCACTGATGACAGCGTGGTTCCTTAATAATAAAATGTTTACATTTAGTTCCATGTAGCTTCATTTGTTCAACAGACATCTACTGGGTGCCTCTGGGTGCCCAGCACCTGAGAAGGTGGTATATGAACCTACCGGAACAAAAGGAGGAATGGAGAGAAAGAAGTTCCCAGGAAGTACGGTTTGTCTCTCCCTCTAATTAAATATGATGCCCGAAAGTTCAACCGTGTAATTATTTAATATAATGATTATTTTAAAATCATCACTCTAATGGATAGATGTACACAATTTATTCATATCCTGCTTACTTCTAAAAGACAATTCTGACAACAATAAAAACAAAATTTAACAAGGAGAAAAATGTTCACAAATCCACCATCTAAAAACCTCAAAATGTTTTCATATTTCTGATTTCCTGTCTATTCTTTTTTGAATGTAGTCACGTTTTGTATAGCTACACTGATATATGTATCACATATGTGATATATATAGCATATATAATATATATCAGTGTTTCCCAATTAAAAATATACTTTAAGAGGATAAATTTTATATGAACTATTACTAAAAAGCATTCACTTGTAATTAGTGTAGATTTATGTACATTGTCATTATTATAGTGTTAATTGTAAAAAAATAAAAGAAATTGGCCTTATGAAATTGCAGTTGGAGCAGAGTGCCTCTGTCCTGCCAGTCCCCAGAAGACTCACAGGAGACCGAGGATGGGAGATATGTTTCCAAAAGATCTTGTACTCCAATGATAGCCAATAGGCCAGAGCTTAACCATAGAGGTCTAGAGTGAAGAAAACACTTCATAGATCTTCAGATGCTCACTGTCTTTAGCCAGTGCTGGTGAATCCGTCCTAGGCAATGGGTAGCTGGTAAGTCAGGGGAGGGGATGAGAGGAAGAGATAGGGCCCTCCCGGTTGAGGCAGCAGATGCAAGAAACACCACATGAGGCATGGAAGAGGCGCCCGGAGCACAGGCACAGGACCCAGGGGGTCTTTCCTTCACAACAACCCCTTGGATCTTCTTTCTGAAGTTGTTCCCTTCCCCTCCCTTCTTATCACTTCCTGCCAGAACTTCCAGACTCAATGAATAGCTCTATCATTTTTGTTCAGAGTCTCTGAGCAATCAGATAGCTTTCTAATAAATTCCTTAATTGAGTATGTTAGGTAGTTTCTATTGCTTGTGGCAAAAGTATTCTAACTCATACGCGTTCCATACTTGTGAAATGAAGAGGATTGCTATGAAGAGTAATGTGATAGTGTCTGGCATAGAGTCAGCAATCAATTGGTTTATTTGTGATCAGAAGCTATCTTTTAGAAAGTAGATGCTGAGATATTTTGCTGATATGATTATATGATGAAGCATTTAGTAAAATGTCAAATAAGGCTCTAGATATTGACCAAAATGCATATTTG
>NW_012153174.1:11220703-11225799 GCF_000956105.1 Propithecus coquereli
TAAAATATATTCAGACCAGGTGGCAGGACATGAGCTGAAAGGCTCAAGTGTGAGACCACTGCCTTTATTCTTTATGGAGACCTGCGTGGACTGCTTGGCTGCAGCACAGACAAAGTGAGCCCCTGAAAAGACAAGCCCCAAGTGGTTTTACAAATGGCTTTATAACCTTTCAAAAATTTGACATTTTGTCAAAATTTTCCCAAAACTGCCACTCAAGTGTATGCAGATTTGTTGATTTTTCAGAACTGTGGAATCTGAGGCCAATCATTTTGATGAAAAACTTAAAATGGAAGAAGCAATTATAGTGAAAGATATGGTGCAAAGAACGAAAGGAAGTAAGATATATAAATAAAAAGCTATTTTTTCTTTAAAGCCATTCAAGTTTTGAACCTTTAGAAGTACTTTTTTCCCATGGTCCTTTAACACCAAGCTTTTCATTCTTTTCTTTTTTTAGCTAATGACCTACTTTTAACCCACTTCTGATTTATTAACTTAGAATGGTTTCTCACTAGCCACTAAACTCTTCATTTATATGTATGCAATTTTCCTTAGAGGAATTTAGTTACGCTATGAAGTTTTTATCACCAAGCAAATAACAAAGGATAAACTTTATCAAAGCCCTGAACCCAAATCAGATAAAGTCACTAAAAAAAAAAAAAAAAAGGCAGCAGAAGCGGGAAATAAACCCTCTGTAGTGTAAAAAAGTATTACTTGCTAGCAAAAATCACAACAGCAATAAATCAATATGAGAATCATTACTTCTGTTTCAGTAGATCGATGCATCTGTCACTGCTTGTAATATTACTGTTCTTTCAGTTGAGATCTTATTTTATTCCAAGTAATTACGGGCTGTGGTTCTCCTTGAGCATGACATGAAATGTTTATATCCTTCCCAACCTCGACACTTGTATCCTGAGGATGTTGAGTAAACACTGGAAGAGCTGCAGAAACAAACCAAAATAGCATCACATCAGTATCATTTTTGTCATTATGTGCCAGCTAAATCAAACAGTATGAATCTGGATACCACATTGGTTAGTCACACTAATTTTTAAAAAATCAATTACTTGGACATCTGGGAGAGTAATAAGCATCCAACCCAGGCTGGCAGTAATTGCAGCAGACAGGAGGGCGGGAATAAAGGAAGAGGAATGCAAATAAGCTTAAACCACATTTGGGATATGTATTTCTTCAGCTGAGTATTGGGTACAGTATTTTCATTATTCTTTCCCAGTATCTTCTGGTAAGTGCTAAATAGAGCTACATGGTAACATCAAAATGTATTTGTGGCTGAGATAAAAAGATCTAGTGCTTCAGTGAGAATCTTATTTCCTCAAAAAACACAACTACTAAAACTCACCTACTATGAAATTGATAATGGAATAAGGAAACTGCAATTCATAATCTTTAAAACTCCCAAAAAAGAAATCTCCTGGAAAGAATTAAAACCATTTTACTGGAGAATTAGACCCACTGTTTAAAAAAATTAACAAACACCAATTCTATATAATCTCTTCCATAAAATAGAAGAGGAGGAATATTTCCTTACTCTTTTCAGGAGGCTAACCCTAATATCTAAACCAGTTAAAGACAGAACCAAAAAGAAAATTTAAAAAACTACAGTCCAATACTTCTCATAAATAGATACACAAAAAGTATTAACAAAGCATTGGCAAACAGACTTTATCTATATAAAAAGGTTTATACACCATGACCAAATAAGGTATATTCCTGGGATACAAGACTGATTTAATATTTGAAAAATCAGTCAATATAATTTACCATATTAATTGCTAAAGAAGAAAATTCACATAATAATATCAACCAATGCATAAAAAGTGTTTGACTATATTTAACACTCATTTAGGATTTAAAACATTCTCATAAAAATAGGAATAAAGGAGAACTTATGAAACTTCAAAAAGAACATATACAAAAACCTACAGTAAACAAAGAGTGAATGCTTTTCCCTCAGATAAGAAATAAGGCAGGGATGTCTGCTGTCTCCACTCCTATTCAGCATAGAGCTGGATGTTCTATTCAGTGTATTATGGCAAGAAGAGGACACAGAAGGCAAACAGATCAGAAAAGAAGAAATAAAACTGTCCCTATTTGCAGATGACATCACTGTCTACTTAGAAATTCCTAAGAAATCTCAAATACTCCAAAGTAAGTTCAGCAAGGTCACTGGATATAAGATAAATGTACAATATATATAGATATATTGTATTTTTATATTCAATGAACACATAGACACAGAAATTTTATACCATTACCATTTACAATTTTTCAAAAACATGGGATACTTAGGTATAAATCTAACAAAACATCTATAGTACTCATATGCTAAAAACTATAAAATACTGATGTAATAAATCAAAAAAGATATAAATGAATAGACATATTCATGGATTGGAACTCTCAAGACGGGAAGGATGTCATTTCTTCACAAATTGATATACAAGTTTGATTCAATTCTTATTAAAATCCCAGCAAGAGTTTTCATAGATATAGACATGGTTATTCTAAAATTTACATGGAAATTCAAAGGAACTGGAATAGCTATACAATTTTGGCAATGGAATGAAGTTAGAGCAATCAGTCTACTGGATTTTAAGACTGATTATATAGCTATAGTCATCAAGACTGTATAACATTGAGGAAAGAGTAGACAGAGACACATACACCAATGGAACAGAGTAGAGAACCCGGTAATAGACCCACAAAAATACGCCCAATTGATCTTGACAGAGGTGCAAGAGCAATTCAATGGAGGTGTTTCAACCAATGGTACTGGAACAATTAGATAATCATAGACAGAAAAATGAACCTTGTTCTAAGTCTCATACTTTATAAAAATTGATTCAAAATGGATAATAAACTTAAATATAAAATGCAAAATTATGAAACATTTAGAACAAAAGAAAATCTTTGGAATCTAAGGCCAAAATTCTTTCACTTTGCATAAAAAGCACAATCTATCAAAGAAAAAATGGATAATAAACTGGACTTCATCAAAATTAAAAATTCTGTGCTGTAAAAGACAATTTTGAGAGCATAAAAAGGCAAGTTATAGACTGAGAGAAAATATTTGCAAATAACATATGCAAAAAGGATTAGTGTCTAAAGTATATAGAGAACACCAAAACTTCAACAACAAAAACCATGAAACCAAACAGTTCAAATAGAAAATGGGCAAAAGGCATGACGTTGTACTGAAGAGGACATACAGATGGAAAATCAGCATATGAAAACGTGCTCAACATCATTATTTATTAGGAAATGCAAATTAAAACCACATACCTATCAAAATGGCTACAATAAAAAATAATGACAACAAAAATTGCTGACAAAATGCAGAGAAACTATTACTCATACATTGCCAGTAGGAGTGAAAATGGTACAGCCACTATAGAAAAGACTTTGGAAATTTCCTTAAAAATTTAAACACACAACTACCATACAAACCAGCAATTGCCTTCTTGGGCATTTATCCCAGAGAAATTAAAACATGTTCACACAAAAATATGTACATGAATGTTTATAGCAGCTTTACTAATGACAGCCAAAAATTTGAAACAACCCAGATGTTCTTCAACAAAGCAAATGATTATACAAACTGTGATACATCCATACAATGAAATACTACTCAGCAGTAAAAACAATGAATCATTGATGCATAAGCAACCTGGGTGAATCTCCAGATAATTACACTTACTGAAAAAGCCAATCCCAAAAGATTACATGCTATATGATTCTATTCACATAACATTCATTATTTTTAAATTTTCTTTATTTTGGCATATTATGGGGGTACAAATGTTTAGGTCACATATATTGCCTTTGCCCCACCTGAGTCAGAGCTTCAAGCATGTCCATCCCCTAAATGGTGCGCACCACACCCATTAGGTGTGTATATACCCATCCCTTCCTACCCCCTCCCATCTGCCCGACACCCGATGAATGTTATTACTGTATGTGCACGTAAGTGTTGATCAGTTAATACCAATTTGATGGTGAGTATATGTGGTGCTTGTTTTTCCATTCTTATGATACTTCATGTAGTAGAATGGGCTCCAGCTCTATCCAGGATAATACAAGAGGTATTAGATCACCATTGTTTTTTATGGCTGAGTACAACTCCATGGTATGCATATACCACATTTTATGAATCCACTCAGTGTATTGATGGGCACTTGGGTTGTTTCCACATCTTTGCAATTGTGAATTGTGCTGCTATAAACATTCTAGTGCAGATGTCTTTTTTATAGAATGTCTTTTGTTCTTTTGGGTAGATGCCCAATAATGGGATTGCTGGATCAAATTGTAGTTGTACTTGTATCTCTTTGAGGTATCTCCATATTACTTTCCACAGATGTTGTATTATTTTGCAGTCCCACCAGTAGTGTATGAGTATTCCTAACTCTCTGTATCCATGCCAACACTTACTGTTTTGAGACTTTTTGATACAGGCCATTCTCATTGGAGATGAGTGATATTTCATTGTGGTTTTGATTTGCATTTCCCTGATGATTAGAGATGTTGAGCATTTTTTCATGTTCCTTGGCCATTAGTCTATCTTCTTTTGAAAATTTTCTGTTCATGTGTCCTTTGCCCACTTTTTGATAGGTTGTTTGATTTTTTTCCTTGCTGATTTTCCTGAGTTCTACATAGATTATAGTTATCAGCCCTTTATTGGATGTGTAACGTGGGAGTATTTTCTCCCATTTTGTAGGTTGTCTGTTTGCTCTCATGATAGGTTCCTTGGCTGTGCAGAAGCTTTTTAATTTGATCAGGTCCCATTTATTTATTTTTGTTGTTGCTATGATTGCCTGTGGGGTCTTCTTCATAAATTCTTTGCCTAGGCCAACGTCTATAAGAGTTTTTTGAACATTTTCTTCTAGGATTCTTATAGTTTCATGCCTTAGGTTTAAGTCTGTTATCCACCATGAGTTGATTTTTGTGACAGGTGAAAGGTGTAGATCCTATTTCAGTCTTCTACATGTGGCTATCCAGTTTGCCCAGCACCATTTATTGAATAAGGATTCTTTTCCCCAGTGTATGTTTTTGTCTGCTTTGTCAAAGATCAGATGGCT
>NW_012153174.1:11225854-11229473 GCF_000956105.1 Propithecus coquereli
CTGGGTTCTCAGTTCTGTTCCATTGGTCTATGTCTCTGTTCTTGTGCCATTACCATGCTGTTTTAGTTACTATAGCTTTGTGATATAGCTTGAAATCTGGTAAATGGATGCCTCCCAATTTGTTCTTTTTGCTTAAGTTTGATTTGACCATTTGGGCTCTTTTCTGGTTCCATACAAAGCATAAAATTATTTTTTCTAGATCTTCAAAAAATGACATTGGTATTTTGATGGGGATTGCATTGACTATGTAGATCACTTTAGGTAGTATGGCCATTTTAACAATGTTCATTCTGTTGATCTATGAGACTGATATGTTTTTCCATTTGTTTACATCCTCTGCAGTTCCCTTTTTCAGTGATTCATCGTTCTCCTTGTAGAGATCTTTCACCTCCTTGGTTAAATATATTCCCAGGCATTTTATTTTCTTTGTCCCTATTGTGAAAGGTCTTGAGTCTTTGATTTCATTCTCAGCTTGACTGTTTTTGGTATATAGGGATGCTACTTATTTCTGTACATTGATGTTGTAACCTGAAACTTTACTTAATTAGTTTATCAATTCCAGGAGTCTCTTGGCAGAATCTTTGGGGTTTTCTAGGTATAAGATCATATAGTCAGCAAAGAGTGACAGTTTGACCTCCTCTTTCCCCATTTATATACCCTTTACTTCCTTCTATGGCCTAATTGCTCAGGCTAGGAATTCCAGCTCTATGTTGAATAAAAGATGTGACAGTAGTCATCCTTGTCTTTTTCCAGTTTTAATTGGGAATGCTTTCAAATTTTCCCCATTCAGTATGATGCTGGCTGTGGGTTTGTCATATATAGCCTATATAATATTGAGGTATGTTACATCTACGCCTATTTTGTTAAGAGTTCTTGTCATAAAATGGTGCTGAATTTTGTTGGGTGCTTTTTCTACATCTATTTAGATGATCATATGATCTTCATTTTTGCTTCTGTTTATGTGGTATATCACACTTATGGATTCACGTACGTTGAACCATCCTTGCATCCTTGGGAGGAAGCCCACTTTGTTGTGGTGGATTAATTTTTGGATGTGCTGCTGAGTTCAGTTTGCTAGAATTTTATTGAGAATTTTTGCATCTATATTCATAAGGGATATTGGTCTATAGTTTTCTTTGTTTGTTGTGTCCTTTCTTGGCTTTGGTATCAAGGTGATACTGGCTTCACAGAACCAGTTAGGGAGGATTTCTTCCTTCTTGATGTTATGAAATAATTTCTGCAGTATGGGTACCAATTCTTCTTTGTAGGTATGATAAAATTTGGTTGTGAAACAATCTGGTCTGGGATTTTTTTTTTTTTTTTGGAAAATTTTTTTATTGCTGTTTCAATTTTATTGCTGTTATTGGTCTATTCCAGAGTTTTATTTCTTCCTAATTGAGCCTTGGGAGGTTGTGTGTTTCCAAGAATTTGTCCAATTTTTCAACATTTTCAAGTTTATGTGCATAGAGATTTTTATAGTATTCAATGATGATATTTTGTATTTCTGTGGTATCAGTTGTAATCTCTCCTTTCTCACTTCTGATTGAGCTTATTTGGGTTCTTTCTTTTCTATTTCTGGTTAATCTAATGAGATATCTATCAATTTTGTTTATCTTTTCAAAGAACAAAGTTTTTGTTTCATTAATCTTCTGTATAATTCTTTTCCTTTCAATTTCATTTAGTTCTCAAATCTTAGTCATTTCTTTTTTTCTGCTGGGTTGGGTTTGGTTTGCTGTTCTTTTCTAATTCCTTGTGACAATTCAGTAGACTGTTTATTTGTGATCTTTCTGTGTTTTTGATGTAGGCATTTAAAGCTATGAATTTTCCCTGTAGGACTGCTTTTCCTGAATCCCATAGATTTTTGATAACTTGTCATTTAGTTTGAAGAATCTTTTCATTTTCATCTTAACTTCCTCCTTGACCCATAATCATGCAACAGTAGGTTGTTTAGTTTCCATGACTTTGTATACGGATGAGTGTTTCTTTCGGAGTTGATTTCTAATTTTATTCCATTGTCATCTGAGAAGATACATGGTATAATTTCTATTTTTTTGAATTTGTTGAGAGATGTTTTGTGGCCTAAGATGTGATCAATCTTAGAGAATGTTCCATGTGCTGGTGAGAAGACTGTATATTCAGTAGCTTTTGGATAGAATGTTCTGTAAATGTCTTTTTGGCCCATTTGCTCTAGAGAACTGTTTAAGTCCAGTGTTTCTTTGTTTATTTTCTGTTTGAAGGATCTGTCTGGTTCTGTCAGTGGGGTGTTGAACTCCCCAGTTATTATGATGCTGCTATTTATCACTTTGTTTAGATCTAGTAGGATTTGCTTTATGGAATCTGGGCACACCTGTGTTAGGTGCATAAATATTTAGGATTAAGATTATTTATAATTTTTAAAATAATATCTTTCATTATTTATATTTCGAAAGTATTCCTCTTTTACTCTCTAGAAAAGTTTGTATAATCCTGGATTGACTTTTATCTTAGAACATTTATGAAATTCATCTGTAAATTAACCCCCAAATGTTTTTACTCCTTTCTTACCTTTTATTTAAACAAGTGATTCATTTGTTTTCTAATTCCATCCTTTTACTTTCTGATTTGAAATTTATAACCTACTTTTATCCTTTGCTATTTATCCTTGGTATCTTTGGTATTCTTTCAAAAGCCTAAAATTAATAAAGTAAGCAACCTATTAACTAACACCTCAACTCAAATATATAAGATTATTATACCACTTTAATTCCAGTAAACATTTTCCCAACTGATATTCCACTGTAAGCTTGTATTTACCTATTTCATTTCATGCAATGTCTCATCTTAATGATTACCATTATTATTGTTGAATACAGAAAATATTTTAATGTTACCTACATGTTCACCAGTTTCTTTGTTGACCATTGTATTCTTTTTATTTTAGCAACAACCCTTTTCAAATGAAACTACCACATTATTTTTTGAATCTCAGTCATTGTCTCAAGATTTCCTCTTTCTTCAGGGAGTATAACCTTTAGAAATTTCTCTAGAGTAGTATTGTTATTGGAAAATTCTGTTTACCTGAAAATATCATGACTTAATTCTCATTCTTGAATAATTTGATGGGTAAACCATATTATATTCTCAGTTTTGTTTTCTAGAATTATCTCTATTTAGCTCCTATCCTTGAAAGATATGATACTTATATAATACTAAATTTACACTTATTTTACTTGAAACACGGAAGACTCAAATCCAACATCTTTTGGTTTCTATTGCTGCTGATAGTCTGTTGTTAGTTTAACTGTTGCCAGTGATTTGCCTTTTCTCTCTGGCTGCTTTTAAGATCTCTTTTTGTCTTTCAAATTGAAGCAATGTGTTTATGTATGTATTTATTTTTATTATACTGCTTTATACATACTGTTCATCCAAGCTTAGATTCCTATGTTTCCTTGATTCTTATTAATTATCAGTTAATAACTCTCTAATACTGTGTACCTTCCAGATCTTCTCTACTGAGACCTAGGACACCTCATTCCATGACCTTGCTTGAATATTTTATACTTCCATTCTGGTTCACTAATTTTTTTTTCTTCGAGGATGCCTAATTTACTGTTAAACACATTTTTAAAATTTTTTATTT
>NW_012153174.1:11229657-11253795 GCF_000956105.1 Propithecus coquereli
TTTATGTTTGCGGGGATGGTTTGTTTCCTTGGGTGTTTGGCAACTTTTCACTGACTGGGTTGATCCTAATCTTAGGCAAACCTAAAGTTGTGAACTGAGATTGCTTTCCCCCGGAATAGATTTGTGTTAGCCCCTGCCATGAGCCCTTAGACGAGCATGCTAGCTCCCTTCCAGGGCCGCTGCCTTATTGAGGGGATCTCAGCCCTGCCCTCCCACCACCTGCTAGTTCTGCAAATCTTACTGTCCGCACTGAAGTCATGGTGGGCTGTTTGCTTTTTAGTGACCCCTTTCCTCTTGTCAGTGCTTACCTCTCAACTCTCTGATTTTGAATCAGCCCTCCTTCCCCCACCCCCTTTTCTTTTATGATGATCACATCTTGGAGAATAACTCTCACCTACTTCCTGGTAGGCTAGCCATACAATATAAATTATATTTGTATAATTTTTAAAAACTGCTTTGGTATCAGAAGAATTTTTCAGAGTTCCTATTCCTTTATAGTGCCAGAAGTCCATCTAATTAACTATAATTTATTCAGTTTTTGCTGACTTCTCAGATAACCTTCACCTCATGAAGGATTTTGCCCATGTGCCTCTACTTACACTCTCACCTCATGAACAGCTGTTGGCTGACGCCTTTGCAAACACTTCTCTGGGCTTGCACGTCATGACCTGAATTCCCCACACCTCTGAGATCTCTTCCTCTCGTCAACACCCAAGCTAGGGGGTTGCTTAGGGCTCGCTTCCCTAGCCTTTTTTCCACCACTGGATCTCTAAGTGTGATGTACATGCAATGACCCCCAATTTCTATGCTAATCAACATCTCTATGTGGAAATATAGATTTATATTCCCTACTGCCTGTTAAGCATCTTTGAGAATTGTTTTATACCAAACATGTCTAAAAGTCGGTTTTGCCCCAAATCCATTCGTGTACAGAAACTGGCAAAGTCTGAGTTCATCACGTCACTGCCCTTCTACAAGCCACCACTGGCATCTACTGCCCTTTGGCCAAAATCCCAAATCTCATTTTGTTCTTGCATGATCACTCTTGCACAGCTCCAGCCTCAACGAAGCTTCTCTTTCTCTCACTAAATTGTATACACACTGTTTCAGTTCTTGAAACATGCCAAGTTCTTTTTCTTCTCAAGGACACCACACTCTTTTTTGCCTTAACTTTGCAGCCTTTCCGTATTATTATAATACTTTACTAAGTCTTAGTCATCCTTCAGCTAACCCATTACATTTACTCCACTCAGCTCAAATGCCATGTCCTTCTAGAGGGCTCCCTGACCACTCTCTCTAAATGACACATCCTGAAACATTTTTCTGGCCCCATGCTTTGCTTGGCTTCTTCATCACAATTATCACTTGCTGGCATATATTACATTAATTTCATTTTCCTTCCCTTCAGATGAAGAGCATCTTCTCCAAGAGAACAGCAACTTTTCTGCTGCATTTACTGCTAAGTCCCCAGTGAGTAAAATAGTGCTGTTACATTGTTGGTGCTCAATAAATATTAAATATATTTCATGCTGGGTAAGAAAGGGCTCCATAACGTTTACTAATAATCTTTGGGAACTCTTGGGAAATAGGAAAGTTTAAAGAACACTGGAATTAAGACACTATGAATTCCAGTGTGCTCTGAACACTGCAGATGAGCAACATTGATATTATTCCCCCCAAATTACAGTAATCATTAACATTCATTA
This sequence comes from Propithecus coquereli, assembly GCF_000956105.1. Lineage (NCBI taxonomy): Eukaryota > Metazoa > Chordata > Mammalia > Primates > Indriidae > Propithecus > Propithecus coquereli. The sequence continues at coordinate 11,231,364 of NW_012153174.1, forward strand.
GATGAGGAGACTGAGTCACAGAATTATGACAGAACATAAGACAGATCAATTTGCCATAGATACAGTATGTCTTGATTTTAGCCAACATTCCATAGATCACCATGGTGTGGAAGCAAGGTGATAAGCATGTAGAATGGAAGAAAGCTCTCTTTTTGTTTGTTTTTTTGAGACAGCATCTCACTTTGTTGCCTGGGTAGAGTGTCGTAGCATCATCATAGCTCACAGCAACCTCAAACTCCTGGGCTTAAGGGATCCTCCTGCCTCAGCCTCCCCAGTAGCTGGGACTACAGGCGCGTGCCACCAGGCCCGCCCGGCTAATTTTTCTATTTTTAGTAGAGATGGGGTCTCGCTGTTGCTCAGGCTGGTCTCGAACTCCTGACCTCAAGTGATCCTCCTGCCTTGGCTTCCCAGAGTGCTAGGATTACAAGTGTGAGCTGCTGTGCCAGGGCAGGAAGAGAGCTCTTTAAAGAGGATTTATAATGACTGAACATCTATACCCAAGCAATATTGGTTAATGGATCAATGTCAGCCAGGTAGAGAGATCTGTCCTTTCCGCATTTTATCAAAGATATGGACAAAAACACACAAAAAGTTGGATGTGACATATTTGGAATAGCAAATAATTGCACTGGACGACACAGTCAAGAATACAAAGGTATCTTTGCAGCCTGGTAGAGTGGCTGAAACAAGCAAATTATAGTATTAAAAAGGTAACTATCAGAATTTTTGAGACTATGGAAAATTATCTTTACACACAGAGGATGTAGGTAATATGAACGAATACTCATGCGGCAGTGATCTCCAGGGTTATCATTGTGAAATGTCATGCGTGAGCCCACAGCATCCTCCAAAGCGACCCACACTCCAGCTGTCCCAAGCCACTGTGCATGGTTCGAACACACACCGCCCTTACCGACTGCACACTTACTCAATACTTACCTTCTGCGTATGAAACATTTTTAAATCAACACAACAGCTAAAGTATATCGATTTAAATAATACCCAAAGTAAGAGGACACCTAAAGTGTAATCTTTCAATAAGGAAAAGAAGTTACATCTTTGGGTCAGAAGAGAACCATGGAGAGAAACACCTGAGACCAGGGAGGGTCCGACAGCACAGGTAACAGGTTGCTCACAGGACTTTTCCAGTCGTCCCGGGATCGCTGCTGAGGCTTATAGCAGAAGGAGAAAGGTGAGCTGTGTCCCAGCGGCAAGGCGCAGAGGCCGGCAGGGCGGCCGCCCGAGCTTGCTGCACAGTCAGTCTGGGGGAGGCCTGTGCTCCGCTCAGCACAGTGCTCCCGGAAGAGGCCCTTCCTTCTCTCGGATACCGAGGGGACAGCTGTCTCCCACAAGATTGACAGTGTCTTCCAGAAGGGGAGATCAGCATTTAATTCCCCGTTTGGAGAACTGCTTAGTCAGGGGCCCTGATGACATGAGAGACGTGAACAGCAGCAAAGAGAAGGGGAGAGAACCGGAAGCTGCGGGGCAAAGCGGCTTGGCGACCCGCACGGGTGCGCACGCAGGGCGTTCATTTCCCTGGTGACAAATGGTGTCCACAGAAGGCAGGGGCCCAAGCCACCTTGCAGGTAACACCTGTTGGACCGTCCATTGCATGAGCAACCCTGCGCGCTGGGGCTGCAGAGTAGACCGGCCGTAAAAAGAGATACGATTGGCTGAAAGGTCGAAGGCTGAAAGGTCAAAGGTCGAAGGCTGGAGCTGGGTCTCCAAGCCAGGAAACAGCAGTGGGGACCTACTATGGCCTCTGGATAATCCAGACACGCGTCTGAGGGCTGCCGCGCCGCTCCCGTGACCAGGCAGGAAGGCCAGACCCGGCAGCAGCAGCAAGCACAGGCCGCTCGGTGCCGGCGCCCTCCCGAGCTGTCGCTGGGGGGCAGATCCCCAGAACGAAGCCCGGGTGACTGACGGGGACAGGGTTACGTCTCACGCGGCTATCAGTCGTCCCCGGCTCTTTCATTATGGAATTAATGTCTTTTTCTCCACTGAGAGGAAATGCCACCTTTTCACACATTACGGTCCCAGATGAGATCAAATCAATTTATAGATCATATATTGTGTTTTAATAACCATCTGGGTACCGTTTTATTTACTACAGGCTTATTATGTACTTTACTATTTAATACGATTAGTCCTCCTTAATTCGGGTTCTTTTTCAGAATTTCCTTTCTGAAATTCCGAAATTCTTCTTTCTTATGTCTCTTTGCTCATTTTAATGATTTGTCGCTCCAAACCTGTCTTGAATGACAGTGACGAGAGTGGAAATCCTTGGTCTATTTCTTTCTTTGATGAAACCACCATATCATTTCTCTATGAAGCAAGATTCTAGTGTGAACTAAAATAAAATTTTAAGACTCACCCCCCACCAGCTGACTAAATGGACCCCCTCATGGCCAAAGGAATATCCTAAAACTAAATTGCCTGCCAGGAGGAAGGAGGTCAGACGTGCCTTACCATGACCCCCTCCCTTCTTGGGGACATCCTTTATAACCCATTAACAGGCCTAAGGGTATGCAAGACACACCTGCAGATGGCTTGTCTCTGATAAACAGCTCCTTATGTTGAAACATTCCAAGCCTTTAGACAAAGCTTCTTCATGTCTTTAACCAATTACAAGCCAAAGAATCTTTAAACCCACCTATAACCTGTAAGGCCCCCCGTCTCCCTGAAATGTATAAAACCAAACTGTGACCCAACCTGAGCGAGTCTGCTGCTCAAGACCTCTTGGGCATGGCTCCGGGTCATGGTCCTCAAATTTGGCTCAGAGTAAATCTCTTTAAAATTATTTTACAGAGTTCGGCTTCTTTTTTCCCTTGACACTAGCTAATGAGTTCAGTAGATCTATTTTATCATGTTAAATAAATGTTTACTCAGACTTATGTTATTAAGAGTTTTCAAGGAGAATGAATGTTTAATGTTGAATTTAACAAATTCCTTTTTATAATTTATGGAAATAATCATAATTTTTCTCCATTAATCCAATAATAGGATACAATATATTAATTGCTTTCCTTCTGTGGCACCATCCTTGAATTTCTAGAATAAACACCAGTCATGTTGTTAATGTGCTACTGGAGTCTTTATGACCTATGGTTATATATACTTATTTCTATTCATGAATTTTTTTTCATAAATATATGAGATAGGTTTTCTTTTTTTAATGAATTCTTAGTATTTTATAAAAAAGATTGTTTGTTTTTTAAAAATATTTTATAGCATTTATCATTTTCTAACCCCTGAAGCAATTTAAATAGAATTAGAATTGTTACTTAAAGGAGTAATAGCTTTTCTAGGAAAGCGCCAGACCACATGCTTTTGCTATCAGTAACACTTCACAGGTTTAACACGCGGGATAATTAGCAAGCTGTAAGGCCATGCCAGAGAGTAATATTTGAGTATCTATTCTGCTCTGATCTTTGGCAACTTCTTTTCTCCCTGGTATATACTGTTTAGATTTCTATCTCTTCTGGAATCAGTTTTCATTAATTACATTTTTCTATAAAATTACTAATTTTATCCATTGCGTATTAATATTTGCATATAGTTGAGCAAAAGACTAGTGGAAAAAATAAAACAATTGCATAACTAAAGATGAGAAGCATATCTGGAGTGAACAGACACTGTCAAAAACATGTAAGGAACATAAGGACAGATATGAGAAATACAAGCGAATGACCTAGAAATAAAGAGCTAAGAGGGATTGAAGAGAAAAATGAGAGAGCTAGAAATTGGGTGAACATCAGCAAATGATTGGCTCTCAAACAATTTGGTCTCAGGAACCCTTTACTTTTAAAAATTATTGAGAAGCATAAAGGGCTTTTATTTATGTGGTTATATGTAGTTATGCTTACCATATTATAAATTAAAACTGAGCATTTTAAAGTTTATTTGTTCATTTTAAAATTATAAACTCAATATTTTTATATCAATAATGTATTTTTATGCAAATTAACTATTTTCTAAAAATAAAAATAGTGAATACAGTAGATTGTTTTATAAACCTCAATAATATAACTGCTTTTGAATTCAAGTTCTTACAATTAGTAGTTTTGGTTGAAGTACATGAACAAAATACTACCTCACAAAGATAAGTGATTAGAAAAAGTATAGGAGCATTTTTAAAGATTTTTCAGATAATTGTAAAAATTCTTTCATATTATACCAAAATTTGACAATTGGTAGTTTATTTTGCCAATTTTTTTCATCACACATACAACCAAAACGATATATACTCAAAGGTAAAGATTTAATAAAAGAAATATTTTTCCCTATTTCATCAATAACATTCTTAAGTAAAATTATCTTTTTCTTTTTCCATTGCAAGCCAAAAATATAATGATCACTAATACCATTTGGGGCCACTGCCTTGGTTCATGCTAAGGCTCTAGCAATGTTACCCACCATGACTTTTGCACCATCAGTTCAAATGTCAACCCAGTGGAAAGGCAAATAACACTGTGATATTATTATGAGATAGGTTTGACCTAGGAAACTCCCTGAAATGGCCTTGGGGATCCCCCCAACTAGGAATCCACAAAACACACTTTGAGCAGCATTACAATATACACAGAATGTGGGGGTTCCCAAAACAAATAATGAGACACAAGGAAAATTAAAAGAATTAATTAAAAAGAACATTCCTTAAATAAAATAATATTTGAATGTCCATAGTAAAAGAACACACAATACCATAAGGAAATTCAACACTGAGATAGATACCTTAGACAGAATGAAACTGTCATAGTATATAAAATTCATGAAAACTTATGCAATATGCCCAAATATTGTTGAGGATGCTGATTTCCTACAGGAAAGATATGAAGTTTTTGCAGAGTATTATTGGGAACAGGTATTAAGGAAAATATTGTTGTTCATAATCTCAGAGGTAAAATGGTTTCACCTGTTACATTTCTTTCTTGAATTCATTCTCTTCCGTTCTCACCATTGTGATGTTAATTTAGTTCTCATGTTCCTTGGTAGTTTCTTGCATTTAGTGTTTCCCTACTCCAACCTATCCTATTCACTTTGAGTTGATTAATGTTCTAAACAATAGATCTGATCAAGACTTTCAGTAGTTCCATAGTCTGAAGTCCAGATCTGAATGTTCAAACTCAACCGCCACTCCAACTTCCTCCTCCCACACCGCCCCCACCGCCCCACCGTTCATTCACACAACCCGGCGCCACACTCAGGGCTCTCTGTTCTCTAGAAAACTTGTTTCCACATGCCTGCCTATTGCTAGTGGTATTGTCTCAGCTATGGATATCTGACAGATTTATCAAATTCCTCTACATCTGTCAACTATGACATCAAATGGTGTATTCTCATGTTAATTTCAACCGGTGCAATTTACAGTGTCTTAGAGATTGAGGAAACTTCCTGGGAAAGTCAAACGGTTCCTGTATCAAGATCTGAAGGATCACAGAGCAAGTGGCAGCATTTGGCAATGGGGCAAAGTTAAGATCAGTCTCTTAGCATCCTCACGTTGTATTTGGTTTGATTAATATTTGTTGATTTAATATTTTTCCGTTTTTAAAGATATTAATATAAAAACTTCCTGATTTTTAGATTCTAGTCAAACATCAATTCAAAAGTAGCTTGAAACACTCTGCAGACCAGCTTTTGGTATTTCCTCTTAGGCGGAAAGGGTCTACGAAGGCACGCCATAGCCCTTCCTCTTCCCACAGTTGCATTTTCAGATCTTCCCAGCCGTTGGAGCTGCTATTTATACATCCTCTCTAGGGTCCCTGCTGCCCTCACAGAACCACAACTTCTATTTTTAAAATATGACATTTGAAATGTTTAAAATATAGAGACGAAATGATGGAGAACAGACCACACATAGATAGTTGCTTACTGTGTCTCTGTGTTCAGGCATCATGAACACCAGTGTCACAATTTTTCTCACGCTTGTGTTGCTACGTTGGCTAAGCTTTGTTCCTGCTTCTCGTATGCTCTTATCTAGATATGTGTTACCTCTGAATTTAGATCTACTACATTAAAACAAACTATAGCAAATTTGTGGAGAAACTTAGGAACTTATATGGAAATGTAAAGCAGTGCTGAAAATGCAATTTAGGTGCTGTGTGTGTGTGTGTGTGTGTGTGTGTATATATATAGTAACTAAGTTCTATCATTTCAGCATAAACCAGAACTAAGCAGAAATTTCAATAGTAATTAACAACCATTTTTTTGTTTTTATACTGGAATTATCTCTAAAAATCTAGACCTTGAATTTTCTCTCCTTTTATATTTGTTGACAATAAATTATGGACAAATAACATAATCTCTTTCCAGGATATGTACCATTTAGGAGAAACCTAACTACAGCTGTCACTCGAGGAGCCTGGAGGAGAGTATGTGCTCTGTGTCTCCCATAACCCTGAGCACGGAATATGGTCCATGGGGGAGAGCCAGCCCGTCAGGCATGGGAAACTGCGTTCTTGTGTAAGGCAGGCTATGTAGGCAGGGCTAATTAATCAATGATTAATTATTAATTAATTAATAATTATAAAAAATTATAAGAAAACATGAAATAGCATTTTTGAAAGAAAACATTATCATCATTAGCGTTAATAGTAATAAAATTCTGAAGTAAAAAAATGAAGTTATGCAAAGGCCTGATTGGAAGAAGGTATCAATTTGCAATTTCTTAGATCCTATAACATAAATATATATATATAAGTCATAAGGTCCCTGCCTGGTGTGTTGAAGGCACAGAAAAAGGCACTCGCTTCACAACATGTTTTACCTTGGGTTTTACAGTCAGCGGGACAGACGCCTTTTTCACCCCCAGTGGACCGACTGCTTGACATTCATATTGGCCTTGATCATGGGGTGCCGAGTGTTCAATTCTCAAAGTGCCAGAGGAGGGAACAGTCTGCCGGCCTTCCAGAGGGAGCTGCCCTCCTGCAGACGGGGAAAGAAAGAACTTTGTATGGTCCGAATCCCCGAAAGCCAGAGCAGCGTGACTGTTCCGGGTACAGGCTGAGACCCGTCTTCCAGGAAGTCAGCGGTGTCAGGTGTACCGTGCCGGCTCCTCCCCAGCTCTGCAACCCCAGAGACACAGCCCCCCTGACCTGCCCGCCGACCCCTGCCACTGCGCGGCACGGGAGTACCTCTCCCCAGGAGAACAGCTCAGTCTCCTCCCCAGTCCCCACCTTCACGTTGGCCCCCTCGGTCCTCCCCACCACAATCAGAACACAAATTTCAGAACCAACCTGATTCCTAAATACGATTTTCAAATACCTCCGTACATTTGTTCATCGTACGTGTGCAATGTTGGGAATATGAAAACGCTATTGAAATCCATCATTTAATGTGCTGGGGCAACATACTGAGAATGGTGATTTTGTGCCACTCATGCTGACACTCCTCACAGCCGAGCCCAGGCCATCGTTGTAATTCTCACCTCTGAGCTTATATGAGCCTCCGAATCCTTCTTAACGATTTATTCCTTGTAGTCACTAACAATTAAAGGAGATTATCATTTTCAATTAGTTTAGTGAAGACGTGTATCTTACTGAATGTCTTGTCATAGACGGGAAAAATAATAGCTAAGCTTTGCCGAGTGCACACACCATGTGCCGGCTGCTGTTCTACAGGTTTAAGAGCATAAACACACTGCGATCAGTCTCCGCAGCCACCCTGTGATGTAGGAAATCTCGTCACCACCAGCACAGAGATGAGGACACTCTGGTAAACAACAGTTAATTAACTTGCCCAAGGCATCAGAACTAGTAAATAAAGGAGCGAAGATGTGAATCTTGGCTTCGTGGTTCCCAAGTCCATCTCCTACCAACTATGGTGCCCTTCTCTGATCTTATAAAGAATGAAGCAAAAATTTTAGTTAAAGAAATTCATAAACGTAGATGTATTTTTAATTTAATCTAGTACCAGAACTAATGTAGAAGTTAGGATTTCCAAGCCCATAGGAATCTCAGACAAGCTCTCATCCGGCCAATTGTCAATCTGGTCCTACAACGTGCCCAGGCTCCCTGGAAGTGCCTGGGCCCCTGGGGGGCGCGGAGAGTGGACCTGCCCGCCAGGCCCCACTCCCTGCCGCGCGCACCTGCAGGACGGCAGCTCTCTGTGAGAGCTTCACTTATGTTTAATGTTCATATGTTCACTTGTGATTGCATTTCCTTTTGTACTAACGGAGGATTCTGCCACGTTAAAATGTTTAAAAGCGCTAAATTTTCCAATTTATCATTTTAAAAATCAGGAAACGAGTCCCAGGGAGGATGAGATCAGATACACTCAAAACATCACAGAAACCACGAGTATCATATTTAAATCAAAGACTACTTTCTGTGTGGTGTTTTCATGTCCACGATATACCTCTGAAAATTAGTTTCAGCTATTTTTTTACTCTCCACAAGGGCAGGTCTTTATTTCTTCCTGCAGTCGCCTGCTTTAGTCCAGACGGTTACTGGAGGGGGGCGGCACGCGGCACGTTCTTCCAGCACCACCTGGCCTTGGGGCTCGCTGTCAATCGCGGAGGAGCTACGAGGAATGGAAGAGTCCATCAAAACTGAAAATTACTTTATAACGTTTTAATACCAAGAGAAAACAAAAAGGGAATTCATTTAAATATGTCGCGCGATTAGAATTTGTTTCCAAACGTTTATCACCAAGGATGTGAAGAGCTCGTTTATGCTTGTTGTGCCCGCTTGCAAGGAAACCAGAAACAGGCACATCTGCTTTGAAAAGCAGAAAAGCAGTGGCCATGAAGAAGATAATTCTAAGTTTTACAAGAGCTGTTCCATAAGATTCAATCCTCTTGGTTGTCATTTTACTAGTTGTGATAAACATATTTAAAAGTAAAAATCGTATTTGAATCATTAACAAAATAGTTTTCTCCAAACTTTCCTATGCAAAATGAAATTTGAAGCAAGTTGCTCTATTATTTTCAGAAAGAGAAATATGTTCCTTAAGATAAATGTTCCTACAACATATAAAATTATACTTTTGAAAAGTCACATTTATGTCAACATTGAGAGTTCTAGACATTCAGATTATATTTCAGATATTCATATTATAGTTGATTTTATATAAACAATGGCTAGATCAGTAGATGCATATACCATTTATAGAAAGGTATTCTATTCATGACTCTTTGGTTAAATAAAAAATAAATCAATATGGCCATTTAAGAAAAGAATAATGATCCCCAATAATACCTAAATATTAAAAGACCTTTCCCAGATGACTTGACAAATCATTTCTCTGTGTCGCTAGATCTTTGCACAATTCCTACCACCCCTTGCTCCCACCTGCCATCTGAAAATACAAGAAACACGATAAAGTAAATGTTAACTATATTTGACAAAGTGTATATGTTGCAAGTTTCATGCTGTGTGCAGGTAATAAAAATTTTTTAAGTATCTTTATCAATTCTAAGTAACGTGTTTATACCACAGTTATTCACATTTATAACTATGGTATAAGATAAATTGCAAAATCACACAAATTTGTGAAAACCCCCAGGAATGCCTGCAAGCTGTTCGTAATGCAGTTCTAGAAAAGTCAAGCTGGAAAACTGCCCACAGATCAGCAGTCTCAGACTGCTCACTGCAGAGGAGAAAATTCAGACTGGAAGAGCTTGGACTGAATTTCTCTCAGTCAGAACTAATCGGGAAAGAGAGAGCAGAGAATCTAGGTCACTCGCCCCCAAGCCTGACGTTCTTTCTGGAACAGTACACTAACTCCTAAAATTACTAGGGATGACTTAAAAAGAACAAAAATATTTCTACGTTAAAAGATGGATTCATGACACAGTACAAGAGCTCTATAATAAAAGTAGGTAATAGTTAAGACAAATAATTTAGTCAGGGTTCCAATGTGAAGAAATTCGATTTCAACTTTTTAATAATAATTAAAATTCACAGTTAGCCAAATCTAGGTGGAAAGCATTGTTTTAGTTCATGTAGTCTCATAAAAAGCAAGATTCCACATTCTAGCAAAGAACAGAAAAAATGTAAATAAACGGTCAGTTTACATTTGTTCCTAACACCAAAGTGAGCAGCTTGCTAGATAAATGAAATTGTGATCCAATGCGGAGAAAACCGGAAAGACCTGAACATCACCAAGGCAGTCAGTAAGGTGGAGGCATCAGGCAGGAATGATGAGGTTGACATTTCTGGGCCTTTAATTTAAAATGGTGACTGTCTGAGTCCCACCTCCACTGCTAAAATCGCATGTGCTAAGATGAAGTGTTTTGCTATTTTGTTAAAATCTACCTTTCTGGCTACTCATGACGGTAACGTGCATATAAAAGGCATTCGAGTTGCATTATTGATGATCACAGGCCGTTCACGTAAGCGTCCCATGCTGTGATTCGTACCTTTCATGGAAGATCTTTTTTTTTTTTTTATCATTTTATTTATCCATTTGTTCCATCCAGTCTAAGGAAGGAAGTTTATCTGTGAGTAATTGTTATTTTGGCTTTAATGGACACTAAAAGAACTAAAGAAAATTGATAGACTACCTGTTAAAATGACACAAAAAGGGCACATCTTAAAATAATCTATGACTAGGCAAATAAAATAAGCCTCTTTTATAAATGTATAGAATGATTAATGGGCCATTTCAAGACCAGCTAAAAATCCGAACGCACAGATCCACAAGTGACACAAGTACACAGTTGCAAATGAACAAGGACAAGCGGATGCTGATTTCAGTGCAAACTGACTGGAAAAAAGAAATGGTTAGCATCTTGTGGCATGAGAAACGAGCAGGATGGTAAATGCTACCAGAGTTTAGTTAAGCATCAGTTGAGGTGATACAGATAACAAATGGAAGACTAGGAGCCACATGCAAGAAGCTGAAAAACAAAAGACCAGCACAGTGTGAAATACGGGAGACTGGGGAAGTGTTCGTGTTTGATTAGGCATTGTGTTTCTAAAAAACACAGACAGTCAACATAAAATGATGCGAGAAAAACAAAACCCAAACATCATTTCTTCGAAAGCATTTTTCAATCCTAGCACGTTGGAAATTTAAAAAGAATGCCTGGGTGCTTTAAAAGTAATTTCCCCCAGGAGTTACCAAAGACTTCAAGAAAACCATTTCATTTCTACACCTTTTTATTAGAGCAAGGAAAGTGTTTTCGTGATATTAGCAATTCTAGGCGAAAACACAAGTTTTTCCTCGGACATGTTAATACGATTGAGAAATTATCTATCTATGGCTACTTACGGAGTTGATGCTAGACAATTCCATTCAGAAAACATTTTGTAAATGCGAGAAACCTGGGCTGGATGAAGTCCCACACCTTCTGGCGTGGCAACACCACTCTTGGGGCAGCCGGGACTCACTGTCCTGAAGTTACCCCAGCTCAGGCACTGCGCTAGACTGGTGGCTTCCACATTTCTAAATTGTCTTTGCTCTGTGTTTCTCAAGGTCCAGTGTTTTGAAAGATAGCAACCTATGCAAATCTGAAAACAATGACACTTCTTAACTCAATTAAAATATTCATAACTCCAAGAGGTCCTTAAAATGGATAACTACAAATGACTGTGCTCTTGTCAGCTGATGAAAAACTGTCTCAGATAGAACAGGACTTTTGGCATCACTACAACACTTATTATATGTTGCTGTTTACCAAACTCTAAACCTGCAGGAGGTAAGCGCATACACACACACACACACACACACACACACACACACACACACACAACAACAACAGAAAAGAAGGGGCAGCCCCAGATTAAGAACCAAAGAACAGGAGAAGAATGTGCCTTCTTTACAACTCAGTCGCGTGCCCACGCATGAACGTTATCTTCTGGGTTCAGAATAGTTTTACAAGTGCCACTGCTACACAGCCTGGCTACTTGTAGGGGCCGTCAGCATGTCCTCACGCTGCGTGGAGTGGACGGCTCGGTAAGTGACTCTGAATGGAGAGCACGCCCTTTTCACTTCCACGGCTGGAGCGGAGTCTTTCCTGCAACTGTAAAATATTCTGACGCACAAATACCTTTTAACAGTTTGCTTCCAGATTAATGACTTCATCTCGTTTAGTGCTAATGGTTGATTCTGATCTTTGGAAAAAGATTGAAATGGGAAAAAAAAAAATCCAACTTTTAACTTGCAGCAGATTAGTTTTGAAAATCCTATTGTTTCAAAAAGAAAATTGGCAAGTAAAAATATCTCTGCACTGACGCACGTGACATGATTTAAGTTGAAAAATAACTCTCTGAGCGTGGCAAGAGGAACATTTCAATCATGACCTTCTGCTCCCGTACCGTGCACAACTACGTTTGCTGTAGCCTGAATGGAGCCTTTGCGCTGTTGGCGTGGCAGGTGACTCGCCCGTGGCCCTGCAGGGTGATGTTTGGCAAAGAAAGCCCACTGGAAGTTGCCACGTGCCTGGACCCATGCAGGGCTTCTCCATCGCCCCTGGTCCAAGTAATATGGAGGTGCAGGTGGCCTGTGGCCGTACATTCCAAAGTTGTGCTGCTGCCAAGTAAGACCTCCGTGTCCTGGGGCTGGATCACAAAACTAAGTTTGGCCGAGGGAAAGAGGGAACAGAACACACAGCCAGGAGCAGTTAGGGAGCTTTATTTACTCTGCATTGTGGGTTTAAGATTATCATCACTTTTAAAACACTTTAATAATAAAATATTGTATACACATTAAATTCTTAAAGAATTAAATATAAAATAAATGGAATGTGGATTTGACATAAATACGTAATTTTTTTTAAAAGATCTCTTGCATTGGTGCCGTGATGTATCACAGACATTGCCATGTGCCCACCCAATACTTATTCCTTATTTTAGGGGCTAAATCTTCTCATGTTCTCATTTAAAAACATCTTTTTTTAAAACATGTTCTGCCAATGAGATGCAGGCACCTGGCACTGGGAATAAAGTAAATAAAAAAGCAAAGTCTTCGTTCTTCTTCCTCTTTGCTACCTGGACTTCAGGCATCAGTTTGGGTTACAGCAGCCACTTTGTGACCAAGATGTGACAGTTATGAGGGGAAAAAAGGAGGCTTTCGTGACAGTGATTGAAAAGTAGAAAGAAAACTATCGTTGGCTCACTGGGGGAACATGGCAGCTCCGTACAGACTACACTGTACCACCTGTGACACGCAGTTAACACACACACACACACACACACACACACACACACACACACGCTGTACATTTAAGCCATGTCTAGTCAAGTCTTTGGTTACTTTAAGCTAAACATATCACAAATTGACTCGTCAAGTATCCATGCACGTAGAACATGCAGACGTCCATGTAAGGCGCTCCACTCTATTAACTCATAAGAGTTCTGTCTCTTCTGGGACTCTCAAGCAGAAATTAAAGACTTAGTAAAATGCTAAAATGCCTAATGATTGAGTCTACATTTGGGGGGCTCCTCAGTTCCTGACACGAACATACTCGGGAAAGTAGAGATGCATTGATTTAATTTAACTCAACGATCAAGATTTAATTCAATGTTTAACAATATTGAATGTCTTAAGTATGTGAGTAAAATGCTGGATGTTGGAAAGCTACAGAGAAGCGCATGTTCCTTTCCTCGTATGCTCACACTCCAACACGAGGACGGAGGACAAAACGCACAGTCTGTGAAAGTACACTTACCTTGGGAAGAATTATTTTGGAGTTAAGGATAACATGCTGGCAGGAGGAAGTGTATGGGGAAAGCTATTGCAATAATTGAAGCAAGAAGTGTTTTAGGAGTCAGTCAACGTCCGTGGAAATAGAAAGGAGGATGATCTGATGCAGCTTGGAATTAAATGTTGGAGCCTCATGAAGGAAGAGTAGAAATAGCAAATGAATGTGAGGTTATTGAGGATATTGATAATGTCGACAGAGACAGCTTTGGCAGGATGAAGCGTGTAGCGCGGGCAAGTATGCTGGAGGATGTGACGATTTACACGTGAGGATGAGCACGAAGGTAACGGATGGAGATGTCGATCCAAACCTCAGGAGGGATTTCAGCAATAAAAATGGCTAACTAATGAAGTATTAATTATTTAGTGCTTATTGTTTAATGAAGCATGAAAGCCAAATGTTCGGGAATTGTTTTAAAATTCAAGGAGAGCTGGAGGAGGAACAAAAGTGTGCTTAGGGTGGAGCAGACTAGAGGAAGAGAGGGAGGGGAGAGCGCTGAGGGTCCCACGGTGCAGGCAGAGGAGATTGAAAAGGAGGACGCAGCGTGTCAGGAAAGGACCCGGAGGAAGCGGTGTCCCCAGAGCCAAAGGAGGCACGCTCCCGTGTGTGCAGCCAGACTTTACCCAGAGGCGGGAGGGAAGGAGGCTTTGGAAGGAGTTGGTGGGTTTGTCAATTAGAAATGACGTGGGAACTATGAAAGGAATTCCCATATTCAATTAACCCCTGACTCAAGTGCATTTTTCTCCCTGAATATGTCTTGATTCAGAGCAGTTGTCCCTATTTGCTTTGCTCCTGCCCTGCCCACACCCTCACCAGCCCTCTTCTGCACCAGGGCAATAGCCTGCTCACCTCCCCTCTTACCACACCCTCCTGCTCGCTCTCTGAACTGTCACCAGAGATATCTTTACAAAAGAAAAATCTAATTTTGATCATGCCCAGCGTAGAGTCATGAGCAGCCTGAGTGATCTGACCCCCACCTGACGCCGAACCAAACCTCGTGTTCTTCCCACTTCCCTCCCCTCCTCCAGCTTCTCCACCTCTTGCATGTGCCCTGCTCTGTTCTCCCTGCACTGCCTTTTCGCCTAAAATAATCTTTCAGCCTACTTATCTGGTTTCTCCCACTGGTTCCTGCTTTCAGCACCGAGGTCTCTACTCCCAGGAAAACCCTCCTTGAGTGAACGCAAATCTCCAGAACTGCTCCAAGGCCTCCCCCTCTCGGGATGGGCTGGAGCTGGCTCTGGAGAACCACGTGTAACATTTTCAGTATTTTACAAGCTGGTCGTTAAGCATAGCTATTATTAAAATAAACATAAACATTACATAAACTTACAATCAACTAAATTTTATTAATATCAAAGTTAAATTCTGCAATCCATCCCTTCTAGTTATTTTACCACAGTTTACTATTGTCTTTAGTCTTGTGGTTATCTGTGTCTGCACGGTAGAAATACTATGTCATGGTGAGCTACTGACACGTCTTCCCGACTCCACATTCGGCGACGCCATGTTGGTAACTAGAAACTGGCCCTGGTGGGATTACGCATCCTACAGAAATCGGCAAATGCTGTGAATCAGGGCGCCCTCTCCCCAGACCAAGTTTTGAATATTTGCTAGCACACAACTCTCCTTATGATTCCGTTCCCTCTCCTTACAAATCCTAAAACTTACCATTTTGTTGAATTATGGCTATCACCTAATAGACTATAGGCTTAGTAAGGTAACAGACAATGTATTTCCATCATCTCAAAATAATATTAATAAAGATTTGTCAGAGTCATTGTGTCTGGTTTATATAAACCATTTGAAATTATGATAAAGCAAAGCTCCTGGAAAGTCGAAGGAGCATGATTGTTAATCATGAAATCCTCAACAGCTGGCTAAGTGGGCATTCCATAGGTATTTGCTAAATGAATTCGCAATGAGTGAATGATTGAATGAATCTGAACAGGGCAATATTCCCGTCTAGGTTACTACTGACCCCACTCCGCCTCGGGATGCGGGAAAGCCGCCTAGGGAACAAAAGGAGAATAGCAAAGTCTAGGAACCACCTCTGTGCTGTACCAGAAAGGAACAGAACTAAGACAGGAAATAGAAATAAACTTTAAGTTTCTCTAAAACAAGATTAGAAAAATAACAGGCAATGGTAATAATTTCACATTGAAGCATTATATACTTTAAAGAAGCAATATAAGATCGTTTTCTAGTGCAAAGAACTGATAGATAACTGATGCATTAACATTAAGTTAACCAGAAAATAAAAAGTTTTACCAGGGAGACTGGAGTATCTGAGCACGGCATTCGGTGTCTTGGCTTCCCTGGTGGAGTTTCTGGCCATACACTGATAGACACCTATCAGTGGTGTCTGACTGACACCACTGGTCTGACTCTCTGGTGTTTCTGATCATGAGTGTCCCGTCATCAAACTTATTAAGTCAAGCATCATCTTCCAAATCCAATGAATGGCTGAAAATATGTTATGCATATATATTATTTAATCTCACTCATATTTAAAACTCTTAACAAAAATGAGAATGTATGACCAGACTTTATAAATGCCTTTCATGGATGCCAATTTGTTAAATTTATTTTGTTATATGAATAATTCAAATAATTTTGCTTTAAATCCTGTTCTCCCCTTCCCATTTCTGAGACTATATCCTGAACACAGACTGTGAGTCAATACAGGATAGAGGGGAAGGAGGCTTAAATGTCCTGCATTTCTGGACGGCATGAATTTAGACACAGAAGCAATCTCTCCCGTATGAAGGATACTTCAGCACATTTTTGTACTTTTGAATTCCTATTTTTTTTAAAAAAGTAATCATAAGATGGTAATGTGTGATCTTTTCACCTCCTTTCATGAGTCATTCAGTATACTGTCATATTTTGTCAAAGTGTAAACGAATTATTTATATTCAAATCAGCATGGCATAAAGTCAAGTCTAATTATATACTGAGCACTGAGGCAGCACACCCCACTCACCCAGTTGTTGGATATTATGCCCTCTTAAGTGACCTGGACCATTTTGGATACACTGGGAAAATGCCATTTATCAATTAAATGGAGAGTCCATCAAGCATAAGTAGGTTCAGATGTGTAACATCACACTACATCGATAAGCACAAGAAAGGGAGTGCTTCTGTGGATTATTTTTGGCAATAAATGCAAAGCTACTGACACATAAACATATGCTGGAAATTTTTACAGAAGTGCTTTTCTGGACAAGATTTTTTTTCCTTTAAAAATATTTAATGATCATGTCTGGGGAGGTATATATTAAACAGATGTTCACACAAGTATGCTTAGTACTACTAAATGCATTAGGCATAGAAAAAGGAAATCTACCTCCCCCATCATTTATTACTTGATAAACATTTATTAAACACCTACTCTGTGTCCTCCTTCTAGAGGAAAAAGTCCATTGGGAGAATCCCATAGATCTCCCTTTAATTTGTTTGTCAGTTTTACAAAATCAATACGTTGCAGGTAAACATTTGCCCAAAATGTAATTCCAAAATATGCTTACACTGAGGAATAACCCCACCTATCCTCATATATGTAAAAATAGGAAAGCATATTAAAGAGATGGAGAATCATCACCCTTATTCAACATTTTTTGTCACGAAAGATAAGAAATAAACAGAAAATCATCATATTTCACATTTACATTTTAGAGTGTAGCAGAAGAGAGACAAGTTTGATGGAAGCAATCTGTTCTTCTTCAGCCATTGGGTGAGAAAAGCCCAACGTGAAGACAAAGGTCCAATTAGCCAAATGAGAACTTTAAGTTGTCATTTTTGAAGAGATTAGGGTCAGGGAAACAGCTAGTTCTCCAGGGCCACAATGCCAGGCACAGGCGGAGGGAGCGGGGACTGGACAGCCCTGAGGGTATGAGCCGCCCGAGCTGCTCGCCTAGCAGCGCAGAATGGACGTCAGGAAGCGTGTCTTTGTAAAGTGCGCCACCTCAAAAGGCTCATTTAGTATTAAGCAACTTAATTATTGTAAATGCAATTCTAAAATTATCTAACATTGAACCCAATTAAGACTATTTGCAAAGGAATATGCCAACGATAATGGAACCACATTTTTCAGAAGATGATTTAGTTTCCTAAAATTTTGTTTCAAAGCCCTGCAGCCCAGAATTTCCAAGGCTACCAGAGGTGTGCATGCTATCTATCATCTGGTTACACAAGGTAATAGAATCCACTGAGATTCACTACGTTAAAAATGATATAAAATGGGCAGCAGCACATCACACCCATAAATTCAAAATGCATCATTCCTTTTTCTGGTTATTCCCCTCTTTGTTCATATCTTCTTCATTATGCTCATAAAACTTGCTTGCTCATAAATCATGATGCTCCTTCAAAAAATCAAAGTAAGTTTTCATGGTTCAATATATTCTTTTCACATTGTCAGTTTAATGCAAATTGAGTAGCAATCATGTGTAAAAACACAAAGTTTTGCATAAGTAGAATATATTTGGCGTTTTTTTCCTTGAAAAGGTGCGAATAAACACATTTGATTTAATGAAGAAGTATTAGTAACCTCTATTAAGGTAATTCTTTGCAACAAGCATTTATTAAGTGCTTTATAAGAGCTGGGCTCTGTGGCTAGACACCAGAAATACAAAGACAGGTAAGTTATCATCACACGAATTAAAAATATCTTCCAAATACAAAGCCATCTTCCACCATAAGTTAGAATATAACTGAAAAGCTTGCTTATAATCTACTGGAGCCATTATAATCATATTTATCACAGCATTTAAATTTCTTTAGAATGGACTAAATTTCTACGGTCTAGACCTTCAACATTAAGAAAAGTAGGAATATTTCAAAAATCTCTTTCATCACGTCACCATCTTGGTCAACATATTCTGGTGGCTTTTAAAGATTGCAAACAAAAAGCCAAGGTAATTAGCTCTCCAGCTATTTCACAGTAATTTTCTATTTCTCCCCGAGGTAAAAACTTTATTCTAACAAATATAGTGCACTCTCTTTCCTGAATCTAATCTTTGTTCATTTTCATCCTGTGCCTTTATTCATTCTTTCTCTAGCCTGGAACGTTACACCTCCTCTTTAAATTCCTTCAATTAGTTATTTAAAAACTACTTATCAAGTGCTATTCCTAAGTGCTGGTAATCACTTCACTCTCCTGGCTGAGAAGTCTAAAGAATCTCCAAAATCACCTTAACAAATGGTTGATTTCTAATTTTTAAAAAATTATCATCAAAGAAAAGGGTCTTTATGAAGTTGAATCTTCACTATGATTTAAGATTTTCTGTCTTTATATGTGATCAATATTGCTAAATGTTCCATAGTTGCTTGAAAAGATAGTATAGTTAAGCTTTTCATGTAGCAGCTATAAATATCATCAGGGTTCTAAACTGTGTTTAGCTATTCCTACTAATTTTTGTTCTTAATCTTCTTGAAAAAGTATTAAAATTTCTCAGTGTAAATGGGTTTGTGCTAATTTATCCTTGTAATTCTCTCATTTTGTTTTAATTTTTGGCAGCTACTTTGTTAGGTATATAAAGCTTCATGAACTTCATAGAACTTACACATTTTAACATCAAGTATAGTCTAATGACAAACGATTGCAATATTGCCTTGAAGTTGACTTTGGTTGATATTAATATTGCTATATCATCTTTATCTTGATTGGTATAACTCAGTTGTAATATCTGTTTATCTGTCAACCTTCTACTTCTCAGTGTCATAATGTTTTAGATCTGCCTGTTATAAATAGTTGGATTTTTTAATCCAAACTTATAATGTCTTTCAATGGGCTATTTACTGTTTTTACTAATGTATTTACATTTATTTTCCCCATTTATTTTTATTTGTATATATTTATGGGATACAAGTGCAATTTTGCTACATTGATAGATTGCATTGTAGTGAACTCAGGGTCTTCAGTGCATCCATCACTGGAGCAACACACATTGTACCCACCAAGCAACTGCTCATCATCCACCCCGACCCCTCCAAGTCTCCACTGCCTATCATTACACACTGTGCTTCCAAGCGTATGCATTGTTTAGCTCCCACTTATAAGTGAGAATATGTGGTTTCTGCGTTTCTGTGTCTGAGTTGCTTCACTTAAGATAATGACCACCAGTTCCATCCATGTTGTTGCAAAAGACGTGATTTCATTCTTTTTAATGGATGAATAGTATTCCATTTTATACACACACACCATTTTCTTTATCCACTCATTTCATTGGTTGATGGGCACTTGGTTGATTCCATATCTTTGCAATTGTGAATAGTGCTTTGATAAACATATGAGTTTAGGTGTCTTTTTGATATAATGACTTCTTTTCCTTCAGGTAGATAGCCAGTAGTGGGATTGCTGGATTTAACGGTAGTCCTATTTTTAGTTCTTTGAGAAATCTAGATACTTTTTTCCATAGAGATGGCACTACTTTACATTCCCACCAACAGTATATGTGAGTTCCGTTTTCTCTGCATCCCCACCAACATCTGTTTGGTATTTTTTTAAAAATAATAGCCATACTGATGAATGTAAGATGACATCTCATTGTGGTTTTAATTTGCATTTCTGTGATGATTAATAATGTTAAAGATTTTTTTCATATGCTTGTTGGCCATTTGTCTTCTTTTGAAAAATGTCTATTCATGTGCTTAGCCCACTTTTTAATGGGGTTATTTGGGATTTTTTTGTTGAGTTATTTGAGTTCCTTATAAATGCTGGATATCAGTCCCCTGTCAGAGGTATAATTTACAAATATTTTCTCCCACTCTGCACGTTGTCTGTTCACTCTGTTGATTATTTCTCTTGCTATTCAGAAGCCCTGCAGTTTAATTAAGTCCCATTCATCTACTTTTGTTTCTGTTGCCTGTGCATTTGTGGTCTTAGTCATGAATTTGTTGCCTAGACCAATGGCCAGAAGAGTTTTCCCTAGGTTTTCTTCTAGTGTTCTTAACAGTGTCAGGTCTTACATTCAAGTCTTTAATCCACCTTGACTTTATTTTTATATATGGTTAGAGAGGGGGGCCTAGTTTCATTTATCTGCATATAGAAATACAATTTTCCGAGCACCATTTATTGAAAATGACATCCTTTCCTCAGTGTGTGTTCTTGTTGACTTTGTCAAAGACCAGTTGACTGTAAGTACTTTATTTAGTGGCTTTATTTATGGGTCCTCTATTCTGTTCCATTGATCTATGTGTCTATTTTTATACCAGTACCATGATGTTTTGGTTACTATAGTCTTGTAGCATAGTTCTAAGTCAGGCAATGTAACTCCTCCAGCTCTGATCTTTTTGTTCAAAATTGCTTTAGCTATTTCGGATCTTTTTTGGTTCCATATGAACTTTAGAATTGTTTTTTACAATTGTGTGAAAAATAATATTGGTGTTTTGATAGGATTTGCACTGAACTTGTAAATTGCTTTGGACAGTATGGTCATTTTATTGATATTAATTCTTCCAATCCATGACAATGGGAAGTTTTTCAGTTTGTGTCATCTACACTTTCTTTCGTTACTGTGTTGTGTTTTCCTTGTAGAGATCTTTCACCTCCTTGGTTAAATATAATATATTCCTAGGTATTTTTTGTAGCTATTGTAAATGAGATTGCCTTCTTGATTTGGTTCTTGGTTAGATGATTATTGGTGCATAGAAAAGTGACTTATTTTTGTACATTGATTTTGTATTCTGAAACTTTACTGAATTCATTTATCAAATCTAATGCTATTTTGGTGAAGTCTTTAGGGTTTTCTAGATATAAGATCTTACCATCAGTGAATAGGGATAATTTTACTTCCTCATTTCCAATTTGGATGCCTTTTAATTTTTTTCTCTTGCCTGAATGCTCTGGCTAGGACTTCTTGTACTATGTTGAAAGTGGACACCCTTGTATCATTCCCGTTCTTAGGGGGAATGCTTTCAACATTGCCCCATTCAGTATGATATTGGCTGTGGGTCTGTCATATATGGCCTTTATTATTTTGAGGTATGTTCCTTCTATACCTGGTTTATTGAGGATTTTTATTATGAAGGGATGCTTAATTTTATCAATGTTTTCTCTGCATCTATTGAGATGATCATTTGGTTTTTGTACTTAATTCTGTTTATGTGATGTATCACATAAACTGATTTGCATATGTTGAACCATCCTTGCAGCCCTACTATAAAACCCACTTGGACATGGTGTATGATCTTTTTGATGTGCTGTTGGATTCACTTTGCTAGTATTTTGTTAAGAATTTTTGTGTCTATGTTCATCAGAGATACTGGTCAGTAGTTTTCTGTTTTTGCAGTCTTCTTGTCTGGTTTTGGTATCAAGGTGATACTGGCCTCTTAGAATGAGTTAGGGAGGATTCCTCTTCTGTTTTGGGGACAGTTTCATGAGGATTGGTATTAATTCTTATTTGTATATTTGGTAGAATTCGGGTGTGAATCCATCTGGTTCTGGGCTTTATTTTCTTAGGAGATTCTTTTATTACTGAATCAATCTGATTACTTATTATTGGTCTATTCAAGAGTTCTATTCTTCCTGATTCAAGACTGGGTGGTTATATGCTTCCAAGAATTTATCTCCTTCCTGTAGTTTTTCTATATTGTGTACGTATAGTTCATAACAGTCTCTGATGACCTTTCATATGTCTGTGATATCAATTGTAATGTCTCCTTTTTCATATTTTATTTTATTTATTTGGATCTTCTCTCTTCTTTTTTTTTTTTTTTTTTTTTTTGGTGAGTATACCTAGTGGTTTGTCATTTTTTTAATCTCTTTGAAGAATCAACATTTTATTT
>NW_012153174.1:11253845-11299392 GCF_000956105.1 Propithecus coquereli
GTTTGAAGGATTTGTCCATTTTCAGTTATCAAACTTATTGCCATAAAATTGTTGATAACATTCCCTTATCATCCTTTCATGACTGTAGGATGTGTAGTGCTATCCTACACATTGGTGATATTCGTATTTTATTTGTTGTATCTTCTTGAATAATCAAATAGTTGCATATCAATTTTATTAATTTTTTTGAAGAACTAGCTTTTGATTTCATTGATTTTTGTCTGTTTTATGTCTATTTAGTTTGCTCTGACCTTTTTTTTTTTTTTTTTTTTTTTGGTGAGTATACCTAGTGGTTTGTCAACTTTTTAATCTCTTTGAAGAATCAACATTTTATTTCATTGATTTTTGTCTGTCTCTATTCTATTTAGTTTGCTCTGACCTTTGTTGCTTCTCTTCTGCTAATTTTGGGTTTGGTTTGTTCTTGGTTTTCTAGTTCCTTAAGGGTAACTTTAGGTTGTTCATCTGTGATCTTTCTACTTTTTTGATGTAGGCATTTAATGCTATAAACTTCCCTATCTGCCATACTTTTACTATATTCTACAGGTTTGTGTATGTTGTATTTTCATTTTCATTTGTTTCAAAAAGTCTTTCAATTTGCATCTTAATCTATTCATTAACCCATTGATTGTTTGGGAGCATGTTGTTTAATTTCCATGTATTAATAGTTGCATAGCTTCCAGAGTTCCTCTTCATATTGATATCTAGCTTTATTCCACTGTGGTCTGATAAGGTACTTGATATGATTTTGATTTTTTAAAATTTGTTAAGCCTTGTTTGTAGCCTAACATATAGTCTACCTTAGAGAATGTTCCATGTGCTAATGAGAGGAATGTATATTCTGTAGTTAGTTGTTGAGATAGAATGTTCTGTAAATGTCTGTTAAGTCCATTTGGTCTAAAGTACAATTTATGACCAATTTTTTTTTGTTAATTTTCTCTCTCAATGATCTAGCTAGCGCTGTAAGTGGGATGTTGAAAACCCCCATTATTATTTTATTGCTTTCCGTCTCTTTCTTTAGGTCTACTAGTATTTGTTTTGTGGATCTAGCTTCTCCAGTATTGGGTGCATATATATTTAGGGTTGTTATATATTCTTGCTGAATTGATTTATCATTATATAATGAATTTCTTTGCCTTTTTTTTTTTTTACTGTTTTTGATTTAAAATCTGTTTTACGTGATATAAGTATAGCTTCTTCTGCTTGCTTTTCATTTCAATTATTATGGAATATTTTTCCACTCTTTTATTTTCAGTTTACTTGTATGTCTTTGTTGGTGAGGTGACTTGTAAGAAGCATATAGTTGGATCATTTTTTTTAATCGATTCTGCCAATCTGTACCTTTTAGGTGGAATATTTTATCCATTTATGTTCAGTGTTACTATTAATATGTGAGGCTTTATTTCTGTCATATTGTTAACTGTTTTCTAGATGTTTTATAAATTATTTCTTCATCTCTTTTTGTCTTTGTAGTTGATGAAATCCTGTCATGTTGCCATTTGATTCCTTTCTCTTCCTCCTTTGTGTGATTGTTTTATTACACCTGTGTTATATTTTCATATTTTTGTGATGATGAATATTGACCTTTCATTTCAATGTTTAAGACACTTTGAGCGTTTCCTGTAGGGCTGGTCTAGTGGTGACAAATTTCTCAGTGCTTGCTTGTCTGGAAAGACTTTATTTCTCCTTCTTATATGAAGCTTATTCTGGCAGAATATAAACTTCTTGGCTGACAGCTTTTATCTTTCAGCCCTTAGAAAAAGCCATCCCATTCTTTTCTGGCTCCTAAGGGTTCTACTGAGAAGTCCACTGTTAGTCTGATGGGGTTTCTTTTATAGGTGACTATATGCTTTTCTCTTGATAATTTTGAAATTCTTTCTTTCACTTTGACTTTAGATATTTGAATATAATATTCTCTGGTAAAGTCCTTTATGCAATGTATTTGCCTAGTGATCACTGGGCCTCCTGTATCTGGATGTCTAATTCTCTCACTATACTTGAGAAGTTTTCATTAATTATTCCCTTAAATAGTTTTTGTAAACTTTTTGATCTCTCTTCCCTCTCAGGAATATCAATAATTCATAAATTTAGTTATTTTTTGTAGTTCCAGATGTCTCAAATGCATTGTTCATTATTTTCTATTCTTTTTTAAAAATTTTAGTTTGACAGGAATATTTCAAAGGGCCTGTTTTTAAATTCTGAGATTCTTTATTTTGTCTAGTCTTATTATTGAAGCTTTTGAATGTGTTTTGTCTTTCCTTCAGTGAATTTTCCAGTTTCAGAATTTCTGTTTTTGTTTCTTTTTTTAAAGATATCTATCTCCTTGGTAAATTTATCATTCATCACCAGAATTAATTTTATGATTTCTTTGTATTGGTTTCAAGATTTCTCTTGCATCTCATTGAGCTTCTTTAAAATCATTATTTTCAATTTTTTACCTGGCAATTTGAGGAGTTCTTTTTGATTAGGATCTATTGCTGGGCAATTGTTGTCGTCCTTTGATGGTGTCTTATTTCCCTGATTTCTTATGTTTCCTGTGTCTCTCCATCAACATCTGCACATCTGGTGTAACAGTCACTTCTTCCAATTTTTTGAAATTGCTTTTATAGGGGAGAACTTTTTCCTATAGATGTATATATGTTATTGGTTGAGTAGGATACATGGGCTTTGATTTTGTCTCCTGTAGTAGGGTGATATTTGTATGATTTCTTTGGCCATACATGAGTTCAGTGTTATCTGTGATTTCCTTGATGGCTTAGGGTACGGTTGTTAGTTGAGGCTCTGGTGAAGTTTTGCTGGAGACTTTTACACCAAGTCTGTCTTCAGGCCCCTGTAGTGGTGGCAGTGGGTTGAGCATGCCTGTTTTTAGGCCCCAGAGCACCTTACGTTGTCCTAAAGGGACAATTCTTGGGCCTCTAGATGGCTTGTTCAGAAGCTAGTAGCAGAAGCCGTGGCCTGGGTTTGTGTGTGAATTCTCAGTCCCATAGGCAGCTGGTGTGATGTGGGTGATGGCGGGAGCAGTAGTGGAGCAACCCACCAGGACCCAAATGGTCCTTGTTGGTGTTGCTGGCAGTTGTGATGGATTGGACTGGCTAGTGCCCAGTCCCCAGCTTTCCAAAGCAGGGTGGTGGGTATTGTCCTAGGAGAGCTTGGTCTCCCCTGTCTCTTCCCAGCTGGTGGCAACTGCAGCCACATCACCTCAAACTTGGCCCAAGGGTGGGGCCCAGCCCAACATTAAAATCTATAAAATGGAGCCAACTGCGGGCCTGTGAGCAGAATGGGGTGGGGTACCACTCAGGTGAGCAGCATGGGCAAGAAGATCTGGGGAGTGGGATCTGCCCAAGTCTTGGCCTTGCAGCAGCCCATTGCAGGGCCGTGCCTATTATCCTCAGTATGCAAAGGATAGCCCGGTGTCCCTGTCCCTCCCCAGCCCAGCAGCAGCTGCAAACAGGGCAGCCTGAACTTGGCCTGAGGGTAGGGCACAGCCCAGTGTTAAATTCTCAAAATTGTGCCTTGGGCCTGTGACTAGAGAGGGTGTGGCCCCTCCTAGGCAAGCAGCGTGGGTAAGAAGCTGTGGGAAGTACAATCCACTCACATCTCAGTCTCATCAGCAGCCCACAGCAGGGCAGGGGGGACCTTCCCGGGCGTGTGTGGAAGTACGTGGTCTCTCCTCTCCCTCCTTAAAGCAGCACAGTGGTCACTCCTGCATCTGTAGATCCCCAGTCTCCGGGCTCTCAGAATGGCACTCAGGGGAAGCTAAGCTCACATGCACGTTGGTTACCTTTCTGGAGCAACCCCTCTGTGCAATCTCTAGGCAGCTCCCCTTGTTATGTCTGAGGCCCATGTGGGTCTAGGGGTCCTCCAGAAGCCAAGACTGTAAAAGCCCGTCTTAGAGTGTGGAGACCTGGGGGATTTTCTCTTACCGAATTCCCATATCCGGGAACTTTTCCCGGCTCTCCACCAGTCCTCAGCTGGGCAAGTTTCCTGGAACCCTCCCCGGACTTTTGGTGCTTCCTGTCACTTCTCTGGTGAATCCTAGTGTTCTTTTCTAGACGATCTCTTTGAATGTGAGTATATACTTACTATTCTGGTTCCTCTCCTAAAATTATTTCTGGTAAGTTATTTTATGTTTTCTCCTTTCCAAGCCTTTTTCTCTGCCTTTTAAATTCTCTCTTCTTTTCTTTTGTTGGATTCATCCAGTTTTCTTTATCTACCTTTCCCCTTTTCCTAGTATGGAAAACTCTTTCTATTTATTAGTATTTCACCTTAATTTTTAACGTACATTCTTGACTTAACAAAATCCAAAGTAAATATCGGAAATGAGCCATGTAAAATGATCTAACTATGTCCTCTCTCTTTACAACTCTTCTATAAATATTGTCTAACATTTTACTTCTCACTTACTTTAAAGTTGTTCAGTTCTTAATTTAACAATCTCAGTTTATTGGTATTTATCAACATGTTTTAAACTTACTTTGTTCACCTTTGCTCCCTGCCTACACATCTTCCTTAAGGGTCAAATTCCTACTTACTGAAGCACATCTATTTGTAGTCCTTTCAGCAAATATTCCTGAGTAAAGCTCTGTTCTTTGTCTAAAAATCTTTTTATTTATTTTACCTTGTCAAATAATTTGACTGAATATAAAATTACAAGTTATTTTTCTTTAACACTCTAAATATATTTCATTGCCTTCTGTCTGATGTACAGTTTACTGCAAGTATAACTGCTATGCATTTGAAGGTATTCTGCAAATTACCTTGGAATGAAAGATTTTATCATTGACTTTTCATGTTGTGATCATAACGAACCAAGTATAGATTTCTTTTGTAAACCCTATTTGGCAATCAATATAACTCTTAGTCTGAAATTGCATGACTTTTTTTATTTTTTTGGAAAATTTTCAGTCATTATCTCCTCAAATGTCACCCTTAGCTCATTCTTTCTTACCTCCCTGGAACTCCTACTGGATACATGCTGGACCTTTGCATAGTAGTCTTCAGTCCCTTAACCACTCTGAAATCTAGTTTACTGCCACAAATCTACCTCCTAATCCTCTAATTCTACGTTTGGTTCTATCTAATCAGTTCTTAACCCACTCCTCTAAGGACCCTAAAGTCAGGATGGAGGTTCCATCCAGGGAGAAGAAAAGGATGGTGACAAGAAAGGGACACATAGTGGGCAGTATTTTTTTCAGCCTTGGTCGTGTTAAACAAATGTTTGTTTCAAATTATTTGCTGAACCATACTTTATGCTTCATGTACTTTCAATATATGTATTATCTTTCTATAAAAAATTCTCAGCAACAAGTAATCAGTAGGTTAAGATTTGTTGATGGTAAACATTTCTTGTTATAAACTCTTCCTTTTCATTTTTAAGTTTTCTACATGAAATGGTTAATATTTTAACAGGCATTTTTACCTGTACTCCATTTTCCCTTCATTATTTCCTTCCTTTTAGACTTTTTTGTTTTCTTTTTAAGTGCATCTTTCCTTCTTTAGCCACTATATTTGAAACATGTATGCCATAAGTTCTATCAGGCAATGTGATTTTTCACTTGTTCCTTTCTAAATACTAGTCAGTACCTTTGTAACCTTGAACACATCATTTTTTAATTTAAACTGTAAGAGGGCAGAGCAAGCAGTTTTAAGACATTAGAAGCAGCAATTTCTGTTTCTCACATGCCCTTGAACAATCTCAAGATGGAAATAAATGGAACACTTCTACCAATTGAAGGCTTTCTCTTGGGTCAGTTTCCAGACTTAATGGTATTCATAATTGCCTTCCATCCAAGCTATTTTTAACCTACAGTTATTAGTTTTTTGTAGAAATTAAAAACACATTTCACAAGCATGGGTGAGTTTCTGGCTACAATTAGAAATACAAATTAGAAACAAAAAGCATACGAACTATTTATCATTTGTTTAAGAGTATTTTATAGAGATAAGCAACAAATATCAGAGTTGATTATACACATGACAGAAGAAAATCAACTAAATTTTGTGCAAGAATGAAAAGGACACATGAAAACCATGCTAGTTATCAATAATGTAACTAATGATAATATAATTGCCCAAGTACTAGCACTGAAGTATATAGGTATATAGTTCATTTTGTGTATCTATTTTATGTTACCTACTTGTTCCTTTTTTGGCACTTTCATTTTAACTTTTTAAAACTATGTTATGACAATTTAATTTTACATTCAGATTTTGAGATGCATAGGTTTTGTCTTTTATCAAACAGTACCATGAGAATAAAATAAATGATTAGCATTTTAAATAATCTTGTGTATCATTTATTGCCAATTCACTTAAACAATTCTACAGTGTTTTACTGTAGGTAAGTTACAATGTGGAACATGAAATATGAGTTTAAACCTAAAATAACTTAGATGGGGCTATATCAAATTATATACAGATTTAAAACAAACTACTCTGTTATCAATCAATATTTTCTTCTAGAAATAACACCAAATTATTTTAGTCAGTTTCAGAAGCATTGATGTCTAGAAATGTGCAAGTTTTAAGAAGTCCTTTAGATAGCTTGAGCAAATAAAAATATAAGAGTTAAAAGACATTTTTATCTCCTAGAAATTCTAATAATTTTAGTAATTTTTTCTATAAATAAATTAGTTGAAGTGAGATAAAAGGATTACTGAAGTCAGATACAGAAGTACAACCATGCACATGCTTAGTATTTGCTTGTTATGTATCCAAATAATCTTAGGTTTGGGATTTCCTTCAGCCCGGCAAGTGAAGTAGACAGTATTTCCTGATGGTACCTCCACATCTTGGGGTGCAAAAGTAATTCGGGGACTCTCTGTAACAAAAGAATTATTAATATATATTTTTCAAAGACACAAAATTATAACATTCTAAGATATTGTTGAGAAAGAGCTGTAGGTATTTTTTTTTTCTACATGAATGTTTTATACATCAAACTGTGTGTACTTAGTCATACACATACCAGGTAAGATATTAGACATATGCTTGACTTAAACTTTAGAAGTGTGAAAGATTCACTGCACAAAGGGATCACCAATGAAGTAAACTAACTATCCCTGTGCCTTTAGCTCTAGTAGTTCAATACAACCATATTTATGGAAGGAGTTTGATTTTATGGGTCAATTTTTCAAACCAAGTACTCAAATTCAGCTTGCAATTCTGCAGGCGCTCTCCCTAGACAATTAGCCATCTAACTACCCACTTCGTACAATTTACAAGAATTGATATGTCTAGACTTTAAACTTGGTTGAGCAAAATTACTTATCAATATAAATGAATGATTCCATTCTCCAATAATAAGTATTGAGTGATAAAACATGGAAACATTTAAATTATTTTAATAAAAAGAGGAGTGATTGATTTTTTTAATGAATCAAATAATATAATTGAATTTAAGTTACAGAGAACAAAGCGCAAAAGGGACTTTCACTTTTTTATGGTACATTTCACCTAATTCTCTTTAAACGTTTCTAAATAAGAAAATTCTTCTTTTTATAAGAAGATTATTTGAGATTTCCTATCATTAACAAGTAACCACGTCCATTATATCTGCAGCACATTCCACAGAACTTGAGTAATCTTACCTACTTCATTAAAAGTCCATATAATCAACATCTTGGCTGTACCCTTTTTTCTGAGAGAAAAATAGTTTTATTCATTTGTGTATTTATTTTTTAAAAATAATTCAACATTAGCACTGTGCCAGGCAAGGTGCTAAGACAAGTGATGAAACAGTGATCAAAACAGACAAAGTCTCTGTACCCAGGGGTTTCAAGTTTCATAAAAACAATTAAAATTAAAGAAACAGGCCAGGCACGGTGGCTCACACCTGTAATCCTAGCACTCTGGGAGGCCAAAGCGGGAAGATCACTTAAGCTCAGGAGTTTGAGACCAGTCTGAGCAAGAGCAAGACTCCATCTCTACCAAAAAATAGGAAAATTAGCCAGAAGTGGTGGCTCATGCCTGTAGTCTCAGCTACTTTGGAGGCTGAGGCAGAAGGATCACTTGAGCCCAGGAGTTTGAGGTTGCTGTGAACTATGATGATGCCACAGCACTCTAGCCCAGGCAACAGAGTAAGACTCTGTCTCAAAAAATAAATAAATAAATAAACAAGCACAAAAAAAAGCATAATAACAAATTGTGACAAATGCATAGATGGAAAATAAATGAAACAAACGGACCCGATTCAGGGTGGGTATGGTAGGGAAGTGGGTGGGGCAGGGGTCAAATGAAGCCATTCCAAGTAATTAACATTTAAGAAGAGGACTACTAAAAGAAGAAGCAGAAGGAGAATATTGTAGGCAGAGAAAACAGCATGTGGAAAGCCCTTGAGCTGACAAAAAGCTTGAGAACTTCCAAGAATGAAAAGAACATCTTGGTGGCCGCATCACTGAGTAAAGGAAGAGTAGGTGATCTGACAGGTGGAGGGCAGCCAGGACTAACCGTCCAGGGCGTGTTGACCACAGTAAGTACTTTGTGCTTTATTTTAAGGTAGGAAGCTACAGAAGGGTTATGGGCAAAGAATGATGCAATCAGATGAGTGTTTTTAAACAATTTCCCCACATGTAATAGATCGGAGAGAGGAATGAAAGCTGGGACACCAGTTAAGATTAATATAATCCAGGCAAAACTTCACTGTGGTATGAACTAGAAGTTGGTAGTAAAGTTAAGAGCCATGGACAAATTTAAGGCTATTTTGGCAATAAAGACCAAGTGAATTTTCTTCTCAATCTGAATGGAACAGAATTATATTAATAAGATTTTTGAAATTACCTGTTTAAAGAAAATCAAATAACATCATAAGCAGCCATGATCAGTTCTTCAAGTAAAGCCTCCTGCTTTACTAAGGGTGTCAGAACATAACTATATGCTTATTAAATCCAAGGTTTGCATTATTTAAAAATTTACAAAGAGATAATAAAACTGATTTTCATTACTTTAACTATGTTCATGGTCCCATTATATATGAAAAAACTCAATGACTGCATTTGTGGAGGGGTTTTCTTAGCAGTGAAAATTAGCAATTACTTGATCTAAAGTTAAAAAACCCAAATTATTGATTATTAGCACTAAGCGATACTGAGGTATAAATGCATACTTTAATGCTAGACACCATTTCCTGTGACCTTGTTGAAAAATCATTTTTCTCAATATTTCTGTAAAATTATGGAGGTTAGATTAAGTGATCCTCAAGGACTCTCCCAGCTCTTATAGTTGAAGATAATTAAAATTTCCTTAAATGAAAATGTACATGATGTAAAAGACATTGGCCATACTTTCTGCCACACCCCTTAAAAACACTTTCTAATAATGTGCTCTTGCAAATGCAGCATCATATAATAAACCTTTACAGAAAGAGAACAAACCAAAGACCGTCCTGTTGTGTGCACACATAGAAAATGCCATACCGCACTTGAATTCCTCTGCTGTTACTGAAGCAACTGAGCGCCGTGGAGTCTTCTGGGATATTCGCACACAGCAACAACCTGCGCGGCCACTTTGGGCATAGCCTCCTCGTAAAAGCTCCCCCAGCCACAGTTAAGTCGCAGTCGCAAACTGGAGCGTTGGAGTCCAGACGCCTAGGCACGCAGGCAGGAATTACAGCTGTTGCAAGGGACTGTTAGTTTCTACGACGAGTCTTTGGAGTGGAAACACTTCATTTCCGATGCCCTACCTTGGCTGTCACATCTTTGACTCCAGGATTTCCAGTCACCAATAAGCAGATTTTAAGAATTGCTTACTTAGTTGCATATCTTGCGGAGAGTAGATACCTTTTTATATTCACAATTTTTTTTGCGGGGGAGTGGGGGGAAGCCACATTGACACCAGAAAAGCAGTTTCCCCTTCACATGCACTATATTGATTATACATAAATAAGTGTAAGATAAAATGGACACATCTGCTTTGGAGAAAACTTAGAATTAAAACTGTAAGTATTGAAATGTTAGAGTTTGTTTACATGTTAAAGAACAAGGAATCATTGTGGTTTTGATTTGCATTTCTCTAATGATTAGAGATGTTGAGCATTTTTTTATATGTTTGCTGGCCATTATTCTGTCTTCTTTTGAAAAGTTTCTGTTCATTTCGCTTGCCCATTTGTTGATGGGGTTGTTTGATTTTTTCTTGTTGATTTTTTTGAGTTCTAGATAGATTCTGGTTATCAGCCCTTTATCAGATGTGTAGAGAGCAAATATTTTTTCCCATTCTGTGGGCTGTCTATTCACTCTAATGATAGTTTCCTTGGCAGTGCAGAAGCTTTTTAATTTGATTAGATCCCACTTATTTATTTTTGTTGCTGCGGCGATTGCTTTGGGGTTCTTCTTCAAGAATTCCTTACCTAGGGTGATGTCTGAAAGGGTCTTCCCAACATCTTCATTTAGAATTCTTAAGGTTTCATGCCTTAGGTTTAAGTCTGTTATCCATCTTGAATTGATTTTTGTGAGAGGTGAGAGGTGGAGGTCTAGTTTCAGTCTTCTGCACATAGCTATCCAGTTTTCCCAGCACCATTTATTGAAAAGAGATTCTTTCCCCCAGTGTATGTTTTTGTCAGCTTTGTCAAAGATTAGATTACCATATGCAGATGGTTTCATCTCTGCATTCTCAGTCCTGGCCTCTATCAAAAAAACACAAAACAACAAATGTTGGCGAGGATGTGGAGAGACAGGAACACTTTTACACTGCTGGTGGGACTGCAAATTAGTGCAACCTCTGTGGAAAAGAGTTTGGAGATACCTCAGAGAGCTAAAAATAGAAATACCATTCGATCCAGCAATAGCACTATTAGGCATCTACCCAAAAGAGCACAAAACATTCTATGATAAAGACATCTCCACCCGAATGTTTATGGCAGCACAATTCACTATTGCAAGAATGTGGAAACCACCCAAGTGCCCGTCAATCCATGAGTGGATTATTAAAATTTGGTATATGTTTACAATGGAATATTACTCAATCATAAGAAACGACAGTGATCTAGCACCTCTTATACTTTTCTGGATTAAACTTAAGCCCATTATCCAAAGTGGGGCACCACAAGAGCAGAAGAACAGGATCCATTTGTACTCACCATCAAATTGGTATTAACTAATCAACACATAAATGCACGTATAAGAATAACATCTATTGGATGTCGGAGAGGGGGGAGGAGGGAGGAGGGGACGGGTATTTGTATGCACAAGGAGTGCAATGTGCACCACCTGAAGGATGGACATATTTGAAACACGGACTTGGCGGGGGGGACCAAGGGCAACATACGTGACCTAAACATCTGTACCCCCATAATATGCTGAAAAAAAAGAAAAAGAAAAAAAAAAAAAGAACAAGGAATCTATGATGTGGTGGTGGCATTTTAATTTTTCATAGGGATTACTTCAAAGAAATACTGGAGGCTTGATTGCTCCAAGGAGGCTCATAAATGTGCTTGCATGTGGTTCATGCAGCTGCCCCAGACCACTGGCTCTTCGCCCTTTAAACCTCCTTAGCAACAACATGGACAGGCACGTGTTCATGGGTTTTCAATTTTCCCTAAAGGATAGAAGCAAAATGTTTTTTTACTATGTTCAAAGGCCTGGCTAAAAGGTCCACCTCTCGAATTGTCACTTGCAGATTGTAACAGGAAGGCGATGGCCCTTTTCATTTCTGTATGATATTTCCTAACCTAGGCACACAAGTTACTCACTTTTGCCAAGTTTCATAATATTTCCCTAATTTTTTTCTAGCATTTTTTCTCATGAAATAAAAGGGATAGACAGCCAAAGAGATTTATGGTGTATGTTCCATTCTTGCTAAAAGGGCACAGAAATGATGAATTCTCCTTGTCATTCCTCTCAAGGGGTTAAAAAGGGAGTAGTAGCTAAATGGAATTCACAAGTCTGTCTACAGTGGCAATCGGGTCACACTCTACACAAGACAACTCCAATGATAAAAGGACAATAGGAACATATTTATGATAGAGAGGAGGGTTAGGTTGCTTAATACCTTTATGTAATAAGTCCTGTTCTATGTGACTTGAGCAGAATACAAAATGCTATGATTTTTAATAACTTTCAATCAAAATTATACATGTATGGGAAGTTCTAAAATAAACATTTGGGAAAACAAACACACAAACAAAAATGAAATCTAAAGGAAAGCATCTGCAAGTAAAATAAAAAATCACCTAGCTATATTAATTTAGAAATTTGCATGAATATCAAGTTACTGGAACAGGTAAACGGCAAAGTAAAGAAATCATGCTGTTCCTTAGATTGAGAATTTAGAATACTTCCCAAATAAACTACATGCATGTTAATGAATTTAAGAGAGATTTATTGTCTGAGAGTTTTGTGAAGTATATTGTAAGATGATCAGTTCGTAAGATTGGTATATTGTATTTAAATTTTATTATACTAAAAAAGATAGCTATATTTAGTAGCTTTAATTTGCTAAATTAAACGAAAAAAAGTCATACTCACTAAAAAGTCAGTTAATGATACAGATATTTGCTTAATGTTTCCAATAAGACTTCATACTAAACTGAGAAAATAAAGCCACAGTGAAAATAGGGAATTTTTTCAGCCTTATCCGGAGTGATGTAAAAAGCATAAAAGTCAGTTAACACTTGTTCAGGACTGCATTGTTGGTTCAGTTGTCCTTGGCTATTCTTTATTTATGACTGACTTATTATGTCAGCTACTTGGCTAAAAAACAGATCTATTTCAGCATTATTGTGCCCAAAGTTCACATTTACATTTTGAGTTTAATTTCTGGTAATTTTGTCAAAAGGAGTTTACAGTGGCTAGGTATAAAGGAGTCACTTCAGTACCAGCATGACATTGCTCTGCGTTGAACACAAGCAAGGATGTCGATACGAATCCTTCAGAAACATCATGGGCACGGGGCCCTAACAGTCCGGAATATTCCATTTCCCAGTGGTCATCACTGCTTACTCATTAGTCCTCCATTAGTACATGGTTACATGTTCCCTCATGGGTCCTCATGGTTGTGTGTTTTGCTAACAGTGGAGCACAAGATTTAATTTCTTCTTATTATCACTATTAACTTCAGTTAAGATATTCACTCATAGCGGAGATAAAAAACATGAACAAAACAACTTAAGGATATATATTTTCAGTCGCCAGTTGAAAAACTCCTTTTATATTTGAAAAATAATAAAGTAGTAGATGTATACTTTTCTACAATAATCTGTTTGGGGACCCTTTATAAATAATTTCCAAACTTATAATGAGAGAACATTTTTTGAAATGTTGCCTGTAATTTAGAGCCATGAATTTTGAAAAATAAAGACCAATAGGGTCAATCAATAAGAAAAGTGATTCTTACTACCCCTTACTAGACTATAGTAATACTAGTGATACACCATGTTCAAAATCATTACCATTTTACTGTTCTCTATTTTGAAAGTGTTCTTACATCAAATATCACATCAAGTGTACTAAATACAAGACAACTGCCTTCTGATAATATTCATTTGAGAATCACATCATTAAAATAATTACTTGGGCACATTTGCTGCTCAATGGACAATTTCAAAGGAAAAAAATGGCACCAGGTTAATGAATCTTTTCCATTTGAAGATAGAGTAATGTTATCACTCGTCTGATACTTGCACACTCCCTTTCACTTACAGATCCAAAACCACTTTATAAAAGAATTTTATTAATTTTCACATACACATGTGAATATGGTTGTCATGAGTTAGAAATGGTATAGTACAATAGAGAACCCAATGTTAGATGACCCAAAAGGTGTCATCCCACACGCAAGTAGTGGTGCGGCAAACGGAATTCACACTGGTTTCTCTGTCCCCATGTGCTACTGGTAAACTGACATTCCCAGCTGTTGAAAGCCTTCATTGTTGCAGGTGGAATTCACTTGGTAATAGGGCTTATTTATGAGCCCTCCATCACTCTTCTGTATTCTGTTGTTCTCACCTACATTGCACCCTGAATAGGACAAAAGTTTGAGGATTTGGAATAACTAGGTACCTGTGTCCACTCTGTCTCAGACCTGTCAGGATCTCATGGACCCTGGAGCAGTTTGCTCAAATTGTCAGTATGGCAGTTTTCCACAAAATAAATGTGTAAAGATACCCATCAACATAACATACTAACAAATTATCTTAAAACATCTGAAATAAATACAGTGCATGCATCATAGACAGACACTGGTACATCACTGTAAGTGGGGCCTCTTTCAGCCTTCCTAGCAGCATTTGCTTTTGCTCCATGTGCTCCAATGATGTGGTAAATGCTGTTTCAATAACGTAAGAGGTTGGAACAGAAAAGCTGCTACTAAGATGTAACAAGAAAGAGTAATGAAATGAGATTAGAAAAAAACTGAGGAATTTAGCACTTCAAGACTTTTTGAGAGTTGTAGAAGCTGAGAATGATACCCAGATAGAAATCTATGCAGACAAGAAGCCCTGTATGGGAATTATAATACACAAACACAATGACTCTAACCATAAGTGATGTAACAAAGCCAACAGAAGACAAACAGGGCAAGTAAAAAATAATACACACTATCTCTACCACCAAAATGAAGCATCCTATGGCACTATTACAAAATGTCTTGGCATTTTGCATTTCCCACAAAAGACTGAAAAGCAAGAGTAGGTCTGTGTATTACTCCAAATGGTTGTGGTGCAACCAGTGCTGACAAGTAAGAAAGCTTTGGTGAAAAAGTGTCATCAAGGCCTTTGTGGGTTTGAATTCAATCACAAAACACCAAGGAAAAGACTGTGGGGCAGCATTATGTGCGTCTGACGTGAGAATTACCAAGAAAGTAGGAAACAGGGAAGGCAGGAGCGGGGAAGCCCCTCGAGAACAGAGCCCATTAAACAAACTGTTGTTTCGTTTGTTTAATGTAGGGAGAAATGAATGGAATGGAAAAGTCCATGCGCAACAAGGGAAAACTGAAGCCTGGCCAGAGGAGTCAGACTTTCTTTGGAACTTCTCACATCTCTTTTTTAATAAAAAGTTAAAGGAAAAAGAAGTCTTGGGAGTCTTTAGATTTGACCAGCAAGGAAATTGCAGAGAAGTGAGGAAAACTTCTATCTTCAATATTCCTTTTGAATGTCACTTCTAAGAGAATACATGAAAGCTCAGCAGACTATCTGGGTCCGCCATCGCTCTACAGTTAACAAAACCGTTTTCTCTTGAAAACGCTAGCGCCGCCATGATCTCTCACGGCACGAGCAGGCAAAGGCAACCACTGTCGGGGATTTATTTATTTTGGAGAAAATTATAAGGTTTCTGTATTTATGAACTTGCTTTCACTTACAGTCTTTTTAATGAATCCGGATGAGAAAAGCTCCCAGCTAGGATTTTAGATAGTTTGTTGTTATGCAAAAATCTGAAAAATAAAAGATAAATTTTAATCATCACACAATAAAGATGAGTTTACAGAACAAAAACATTTTTTCACCTAATTTTGAATCCAATAATTTTTTTTAAAAAGTATTTCAGTGAGAAAGGGCAAATAGAAATCAGTGTCGCTTACGCAAGCATTTGTTTTAAAGATTTACACGTATCTTGCACTATAGGAGTATTTTCTCATCTGTGTACTCTAAAATTTTTTAGTTTATTTAATTAGAGATTACAAATGCTAAATAAAGAGCAATCCATAAAAAGAAATATTTAAGCATGCAAGGAATCAAGGTAAATAGATCATTCATTCATCATCAGCACACAACTGTATACATCGATTAAATAAATCAGTGTGTTGTACGCCTTGAATATATACACCTGTTATTTGTCAACTAAATATTTTTAAATGAAACAAGAACGGCACGGTGAAAAATGGAGGACAACAGACGCCTGCAAATGGACGGCGCGCGACTGAGCTGCACGTGCAGCCCCCTGCGGTACCGCTCCCGCCGGGAGCCCACTGGGTGCGGGATCGGCCTGGGGGCTCGAGCCAAGCCCGGACCGGGCGGGCCGGAGAAGCACGCTGCAGGCTCCGGTGCGGGGAGGCGGCGGAGGGCGCCCGGGCAGCCGCCCCCACGCCGCTAGGCTGGTTTAGGCAGAATCCCCCCTACCCCCGAGGATTCCTCTGAGCCGTTTTCCATCCCCAGCTCCTACCCTGTTCCTAGACTATAAATCCCAGACTTTCTTCCTCAAGGCAGAACCCCTTCGCAGTGGCCCCCGTCCCTACTGCCATGGCGCACCTTGAATGAAGTCCTCCTCACTGTGCTTTACCAAGTGTCATTGAATAATTTTTATTTAACAGTGTGCAGTGGATGCCATATAGTATAATAGTTCTCCTTTTCCCAGCAGGCCCTGAGCCCTGTGCCATTTCCTTACCCAGGAATTTTGGAACAGAGTTTCCTGACGGAGAAATAGCTTGTAGTATATCGCACTGAACCTTGGGAAACGCCACATAACCCGCACAATTTAGGCCTGTTTATTTTTGCTAGGCTACAAGCTTATTTAATTATTTTACAAGTAGTGTAGTTCTGCATGATAACAACAGTAGAAAGGCTGCTATTCCTTCCTTAAACATATTTAATAGGCTGGAAACTGCATCAATAATTGGATATCGAAAGATGTTATCTATTTTCCAAGCTAAGTAGACCAGAATTAATTATTTAACAGGCAAAATAAATCAAGAGAAAAGCAAAACATTTCCATAATAACAGATTTGGAAGCAAGGTTTGTAAATATCGAAAAATCATTCTTAAATTTTTTCTTAGTTTTGTACAAATGGTGATAAAATATCCAAATGAATGTTATTTTAACATTAGTTCACATCAAACATATTATATAGTTCCCAAGTCAGATATCATTGCTGCTTGATATTTCTATAACTGTTTGTTTTTAAGCAGATTAATGTCTCCAAGCCTCAGCCCCTTTATCTATAAAATGAAGAATTATTACAATAGTAACTAACATTGTTTTATCTCCCAGAATACGATCCCAGCGACACTACTAGAACAGTAGCACTGTTCCAGCCGTGCTGATTTGCAGGGGTGCGAAAATGTATTCTCATAGTTTCTTTTTCTCCTTTCTTCTTTCCAGCTTTCTTTTTTATTTCTTTCTTTCCAACTATTATTCTTCTAAAACAGTTCTGCAATATATTTATTGATTTCTGCTTGTAGAATCCCTTTAATTGCTTTAGCCCCAACAAGAACCTAAGAAGCACTTCTTTTTATATTGAAAAGTTTATATAATTATTTGGTTCTGATGTCTTCTGTCAAAGATGCTTGGTACAAAAAATAATATTTTAGCAGTACCTACTGCAGGGAATTTGATACGAAGACCTATCTCTTTCCTGTGACAGAAATATACATGTTATCAAAAAGAGCAAAGTCATGAATGAAGTTTTCTCCCATAAATGTTCTGCGGGAAAGAGAAAGTAAATATTCTGCCTGAGGTTTAAGTTAGTGTTTCAAGATATATTCCTTGAAAATCCAGGAGATTTCTGAGAAGTACAGAAAACTTCATATTCAGCTCTGACTTGTTCAGAAAACTTCTTGGAAAGGCCTTGCCCTTAGTGGGGTGCATGCCTGATGAAGAAACCTTTTCTGTCTGGGTGAGCCCAGGCCAGCGCCCGCCTGTCCACAGGACGCTGTTCAGAGTGCGCATCCTCCCCAAGCTAGCAAGGCTGAGTGTGTTCTCAGGAACCAGGTATGTCCTTTCTGGGCACAGAATACCAAGGACTTCCTTCCTTTTGATGTATTTTGTTCATGTTTTTTAAAGACAGTATCACTGAGGATTCCAAAAGAAGCATACAAAATGGGAATTATTGCTGATGACGTCCGTGTGCCGTAAGAGACAAACACAGGAGCTGCTGTACCAAGAATGTCCGTGGTCTCACTAATTTGAAAT
Organism: Propithecus coquereli; assembly: GCF_000956105.1. Lineage (NCBI taxonomy): Eukaryota > Metazoa > Chordata > Mammalia > Primates > Indriidae > Propithecus > Propithecus coquereli. Next base: position 11,271,677 of record NW_012153174.1, read on the forward strand.
TTGTAAATGGTATTGGATAAAAATACCACAGTTGTAATTTTCTTCAGTACCAATCATGAGTTATTGGCCCAAAGATCCTAATTCTGTAATGTTTGGCATACTTTAACAGCACTACTTCAATCTCGTGCCTGTGCACCAAGCTCTGACTCAACTTGACCATTTCAACCCACATGGCCCCTCTAAGTGTGCACGCATTCTTTCGCTTGGCAATGTAACAATAAATGGTTTATTATGTTTCAAGATAAGACTTATCTATTGGAGAAAAATTTAACTTTGATAAAGTGCCAGGATTTTCAAATCAATCTTTCTATTTGTAGAAAGAAGAAGATGCAGGTCTCCCTCTCCTGTGTTGTCATCACGCCACCACTGAAAAGCGTCAGGGTTGGTACTCACGAAGGTAACACAAGGGGCCTTTGTCAAATCATACCAATAAGGAACTGCCGTAGACATCATGCTGTGGCTGCTAAATGCACACACTCGATGAGGTGCCGTGGTGGCAAAGCCACACCGAATTTGTTTGGATTGAGAGGTACCTTAACAGAATACTATAATTTTAATAATGAAAATATTATTTCAGCAAACAGATTTCAAAGTTATAGAGAGAAGAATTCTGGTTCAAAATAGTGAACTAGGCACACAAATTTGCCTGAATCTCTTTCAAGTCTCTACTGAAATAATTGCCCAGATGCTCAATATAAATAAATAAACCCACAACGATCAAGAGGACAGAATGTGGAAGGTCACTGACAGGTAAGAGATTTCAGCAAATTCTGGAAACATAAAATGCATGGGAAAGAGTTAACAGATGAAATAGACAGAGAAAGTTACACCCCAGAGAATACCATGAGGCAGGAACAATCAGAGTGTTTTGTCCCGGAGACTTTAAACAGTTGGGGCAGGGACAGGAGTGAGAGGTGGGATGGAAAACAAGGGGCTCCCAAAGATGTGGAGGAGAAATACAGTAACTGGTAGCCACCAGCCCCATGCAGGACATGAACTGCAGAGAGGAGAAAGTTATTTATGTGTAAGTGTAGATGAGATAGAGTCAGAGAGAGTTTTCTAAAGAAATTGAAAAAATTGAAAGAAGAAAAGTAACAGATTTTTGTGGAGCTGGAACTTGAGAGAAAAAGCATTCTTCATTCTAGCATTTTAGGAAGATAAATCTGCCATTGACACCCAATTGTCCAGACTAAAATTCCCACCAAAGAGGAGATTTTTGAAGAAAACAGACCTACCTAGAGGAGAGCAGGAGAACCAACACTACCTACCCAATATTTTCAATATGAATAGGCAACCAACAATCAAAAGGCATAGGAGGTTGATTGGGAGCATGAAAAAAAAAGATCAAGATAAAGAGAAGGAAAACAATTCTAGATAAAGAGAGGGAAATTCAGCAAACTAAAACAAGAAAATAGAAAATAAGAGAAGAGAATACAATTAATATATGTACTCAAGTACTCAGAGATCTGAATATATATTAATATTATACCTATAAAACAAGAATCAGATGCTATGGAAAAGAAACAAATAGGAAACAAAAAAGATGTCTTAGAAATTAAAATATGATTAAAAATTACAAAAAGCAGTAAATTTTAAAAATGAAGTAAAAATTTATACCACATTATGAATCAAAATGATAAAATAATACATATTAAAAGAAAAGATAAAAATGTGGAGATCCAGATAGTCTAATATTCAATTAAGGCATCTCTAAAAGAGGAGACAGAAAGAATAACAGGAAAAAATTCAAATAAATAATTAAAGAGAATCTTTCAAAACTGGGGTTGAATTTGAATCTTCAGAGTGAAAGAATACATGAAGTACTCACCCCAATAATTGAAAAGTCTCATTCTTTGATATAAATTTATAAAATGTTGAAATACAAAGAATAAAGACAATTTAAAATCTCCCTATAAAAATAAATTTGATTTCCTATAAAATAAAAAGAATTGTAACGGGCTAGAAGAAATAGAATGCATTATTCAAAGATCAAAGGAAATTGTGTTTGAACTTATAATTTTGTACTAGATGAACTATCAATTATGAGAATAGAATACATATATTTCCAGGCATTTAGGGGTTATCAAAACTGTCTCCCTTAAGCCCTTTCATAGTAAGTTACTTGAATATGTATTCCAGTGTGTATTCCAGCACAGCAAAGGAGTAAACTAAGAAAAAGGAAGGATACCAGAAACCATGGGCTCCAGCCAAGCAGTTAGTGAAGGAAAAGTCCATGATAGCTGACACTAAGCCTAATGCAAAGCCAGTTCAAGTTAGAAGACAGGGGTCCCTGGTGGAAAAAGGAAACAGCAAGGTTTATATAATTTGGCAGTATGAAAAATGTGAAGATATTGCTAAGACACATACTGCATTTAGAAATAGGTATAATTTGAATGTCCAGGAAATGCAAAAAATTATATAAGAAAGTAATAGTTCAAATATGAATCAAACACATAGGACATTATTTTAAGTAATTTAATCCATAAAAGAAAAAAAGTGGCCTTTTGTTAAGAAAATTCTTCTTGAAATAGCCAGATTCATGATATTTACACATTGAAAAAGAAATAAAATCTTAGCACATTTCTTGAATCTACGATAATTTGGTTGAAAGAATATATTTATATTTTTTAATTCATAGAGGTCGTTTATGGTCAACAGCAAGAAGTATAGTTGTAGTCACAGGATAGGATAAATATGTTAAATATATAAGTAGTGTAAAAATAATAATGCTTTTAACAGAATGAGGATGTAAAATGAAAAGAAAAATGCAAGAAAGAGTAAGGGTTTAGGTAGTAGTTTCAAGTTCTTAAGTGGAGAAGCAAGAGGGGCTATCAAAATTAATGGGACAAGATTAGAAGGTCAATTATATACCAGTAGATGAACTAACAATAAAATAATGTAGTCTTTGGACGTGGATTTAAGCTAAGCAAGGGCATTAATCTATTCATGAGGGATTCACCCCCACTCCCATTAGGCCCCACCTGCAACACTGGGAATCAAATTTCAACATGAGACTTGGTGAGGATGAACATCCAAACCAGCAGGAGTACAACATACTTTCCTGCCCTGTTTCCTGTCCACCATCACATGCCTCCAGCAAAAAAGCAAACAAAAGCAAACTGTAATCGCATGCACTCCTATACCTCTAGAGGCAAATAGGGGTAGTGACCGCATGGGACCGTGGTTGACTAGCGCTTCTCAGCTTTTCATTTTACGAGCGTATTTTGTGTATTAATTAAGGGCATCCTTTTTGAAACTCATAAACTCCTAATTCAGATTTTTTTTTTTTTTGAGGAAAACAGATTCCTGATTAAGTTTAGCTATGTAATTCTGCATTTTCTTTCTTTTCAGAAAAGTATTCTATGTCATCAGCTAAAGACACAGTAAGTTTGTTAATATAAGGTATTAGAGAAACTGCAGTAGCAGAGCGTCTTCATCCAATAAAAGACAAAACATAAGGAGTCTGCCCCAGTGTCCCTTGGTTTGTCACTGCTTATTCCATAAAGCTGTGTTGAAATAAAACATCCATCTGAAAAAGCGCAGACGCTATGTCGGAGAGCACAACACCTCGCCCAACACTGGACGCGGCTGTGTAACAACCAGGAAAACAAAAAGGCAAAACCTTGTCAGGACTGGAGAAGCTCCTCCCGCCACACCCGACGACCCCCTTCTCACCACAGGTGACCGGAATCTGACTTTTCAATGCTGCATGTGTCCCTGCTATCTGTTTTAGAAGATATTTTAAGAATAAAGTAGAATTATGCAATTTTCAGTGTTCATATTTATTTTCTCAGAATGTTTCTGAGAGTCATCCATGTGGTTGCACAGTGTTCTATTTTATGAATATACAAACAGCATATCTCTCTATTCTCTTGTTGCTGGAGACTTGGGTAGTTGCCAGCATGGAGCTCTCAGAAATAACGCTGCTGTAAACACAAGACACGTTTTCTGATGCACACGCGTGTGCATTTCTGTTGTGTCTGCAACGGGGAGTGGAAGGGCTAGATCACAGAGATGTGCATATTCAATTGTAGCAGACTCTGCCGTGAGTTCTTTAAGTGGTTTTACCTCATTTGTGAAGTGCCTGTTTTTAATTAGATCATTCACCTTTCCTCCACTGATTTCACACTATAGAAGGTCTCACAGTAATGTTTCATAGTGCCAAGGTGCAGGCGCTGCTTCCTGCGCCTACAGCAGTGTCCTGACCCCCGGGGCAGCCTGACGGGTTGCATAAACAGAGTATGCACAGCAGAAGCAGAGGACACCTAAGGGATCAACACTTACAGTCTCTAATTTCAGAAGATCTCCAGAGGTCTCTGGCTGCAGCATTTCTAATTGGTTGAAGTGAATATACCTGGAAGGCACAAAATCAAGTTGGTTATTCCTTGTGCTGGTTAGTAAAGTGTTTGAAGAATTAGCAGTAGTATCAGCTGAAATTACAAATTTCACTGGCATCCACCATTATATATCAGATATAATAATCAGAAACTCTGAGCTATTTTATCTCTTCTGCTGTTCACAGCCCTGGGTGTGAGGATGTTCCAAAGGGGACCTGAAGCCCAACCAGAAAGGGTCACAATGCCACCCTCTTCTCAGGGAGCCTAAGAATGCTAAGTGGTTGGTTAAACTACCCTTCCACTCATTAAAACTTTTAAAGTAAGTGAAGCTGGAGTAATAATTAAGATCACAACCATAATAAGACACATTGCAAGTGACCACATGCTTATTATATTTCAGAATAGGAAGAATTTTCCTATCCAGAGGAAGCAAAAGATGACATATTTTATGTGATTTTATAGAATACTTGAATTAATTCTAATGCCGAGGGATGGATGAGAAGTAATGTGTCTTGTTTTAGTCCTTTAGAATTAGACCTTTTCATTCTTCCATGTCCCCTCTATGCAATTGATCCAGGAGGTACTTCCAAAGCTGCCATTTCAGAAAGGCTTCTCTTCACGCAGCACAACTGCGGACGGAAAGGTTTGCGTTTCCCTCAGAAATCCTGCGATGAAACGGAGGAAAGCATGCTTCCAGAGCACAGAGCCACGCAGACCTTTGCAAAGCAAATCTTACTAGTCAACAGCAGGATCCCTGGGCGGGTCTGCGTACTCCTCTTAGAACATTTGAATATGCCCTACACCTGACCTCTGAACACAGCTTCTTCAGATCGTCTCGATGACACCAACAGCGACAGACAGCACCGCATAGTGAACAGCAGAAAGCACCTCAGACACAAAGTCGCCATGAAAAAGAACAAACCAGGTTTCATACCAGATTGGGAGGAGGACGGTAATTGATATATCCAGGTGGAAGGACACAGTAAATGCTACTTGACTTTGTCAGTGGGAAGCTATTTTACTTGAAGTAAGGGCACACAAAGGGAGAAGATTTACATCTCATGTTTGCATAAAATATATTTAATCACAACCGGAAATATTCTTGAAAAAAGAAGACAAAAATCTTTAAGGAAAAGGAACATTTCTACTATTTCTAGGCTTCTTTCTTATAAAATCATTGTTGTAGGAAGAGCACTTCAGACACCTAATGAAAAAGTATAATTGTAATAGAATAAAAAGGATGCAGTTGGAAAGAAATGATCATTTCAAACTGCCTTAGGTTGAATCCAAAGCCAGGGCTGCACCCTCCCAGCCTCTGAAATTTGGTGTCCTGGCTGGTGGTCCGCCGCCTTCCTCCCAAGCTACAATGGCAGCACTGTATAAGACACCACAAGGACACGATTACCCAAGCATTGGCATAAAACAGCTTTACCCTTGTTACTTTGAACTACGTACAGGCACACACACATTAACACGCACACACACACACACACACACACACACACACACACACACACACGGTACCCTACAAAATCGTTACCTTCCATCATGGCCTAGCCCCAAGCAAAGGAGGCAGAGCCTGGGAGAGTGACAGGAGGAGATGGGGAGATTGGCTGCCGGAGGAGGGAGGGGAGAGAGAGAAGCTTCCATAACTGCAAAGAGTGAAGATTTCGAAAGAGATCTATTACAGGATTTTTCTTTTCTTTCTTTCTTTTTTTTTTGACACAGAGTCTGTCTCTGTTGCCCTGGCTAGAGTGCAGTGGTGTCATCACAGCTCACTGCAACCTCAAACTCTTGGGCTTAAGCGATTCTCCTGCCTCAGCCTCCCAAGTAGCTGGGACCATCACGCCCCACTAATATTTTCTATTTTTAGTAGAAATGGGTCTCACTCTTGCTCAGGCTGGTCTCGAACTCCTGAGCTCAAGAGATCCTCCCACCTCGGCCTCCCAGAGTGCTAGGATTACAGGCGTGAGCCACCGCATCTGGCTTATTACAAGATTTTTCTTACCAAGTGAAATGTATCACGTCATTGGATTCCAACCTGTGTATGTTATACATGCTCAATAATGTAGAGTACAAATAGAATTTGATGATGAATAAGAATCAGTGCTGATGAGGGCTTCAAATTTAGCATGATTTAAATAATAATAATGGGAATGACACAAATATTCATTGTCCTAAGTACTTTACATGTATTTAGTCATTTTTAATCTTCACAACTACACTGTGAGGTAGGTTCTATAAGTATTCCATTATTTAATTGGGAAAAATGTGGTATAAAGTTGTGGTCCCCAACCCCCAGGTCACAGATGGGTACCAATCCATGGCCTGTTAGGAACTGGGCCGCACAGCAGGAGGTTAGGGGCAGGTGAGCTAGTGAAGCTTCATCTGTGTTTACAGCTGCTCCCCACGGCTCACATCACGGCCTGAGCTCCGCCTCCTGTCAGATCAGCAGTGGCATTAGATTCTCATAGGAGCGCAAACCCTACTGTAAACTGCACGTGAGAGGGATCTAGGTTGCGGCTCCTTAGGAGACTCTAATGCCCGATGATCTGAGGTGGAGCTGAGGCGGTGATACAAGTGCTGGGGAGCAGCTGTAAATACAGATTATCATTAGCAGAGAGGTTTGACTGCACAATAAATGTAATGTACTTGAATCATCCTGAAACCATCCCCACACCTTCCACCCCCCATCCCCAACTCTGGCTCTGCAAAAATTGTCTTCCATGAAACTGGTCCCTGGTGCCAAAAAGGTCGGGGACCTCTAGTATAGAGAGATGAGGTAAGTTGTTCAGTTTTGCACAACTTGGAAATTCCAGGACCAAGGATCAATCTCAGAAGAGGTTTCTCTTAACACCTGGGCTCAACAGCCTCTAGCAGCAAAGTGAAAAGCCACACACAGGCTCAGCTGACACACAGGTCACACAGGGATGACCCAGGGAAACCTGATCCAACAATCCTGGGAGTAGAGCCTTTCTTGGGTATGGAAACAGATACTTCCCTGGGAGAAGTGCCCAAGGCCACAGAGCAAATCAATGGTAAATACAAGCCACGAACCCAGCAAAACCCATGCTCTCAAACACTCCTGGAAGCAGCTTCTTGGTTCATCTGCATTAATGCTTTCCTTTATCTGAGGCTGCGGCTTTCTTTTCTGAAGAAAAGCAATGCATTCCAGCCACGCAGCCACCTCACAGGTCACAAGCCAAGTTTGCAGGTTAACCAACTTGGAGACAACTAGCAGATTTTATAAGTGAATATTCTAGCATGTGAAGTTTTCCCTCCTTCCTACTTTTTTATACTTTTGAACAATTTCTTTGTTATAAAGAAAACTTGAGTTTAGCATAAGCACTTTCAATTGGTACTAGTACCCCTGCCACCGTGCAGCAAATGTGTATCCTCCGTAGTTTGCACAGGTGTCTGGTTACTAGAGCTAGAAAGGAAGACAGTGATCTCTTGGCAGAGCATCTTATATACAGAGCCAACTAAAATCAGGGCAAAGAACACAAGCTAAGGGTTAAAATAACATAAAATAGTTTCTTCAATATCATAGCTACTATGTGATTTATGCTACACAGTAATTAAAGTAATTGTTAAATATTGATTTAACATTTAAATATTTTACAGGTAGCAATTCACATTTAATAATTCATAAGAAATGTATAATCTCTTTTCCAGAAGGCACCCACTGAGAACCCACTAATCACAGAGCCCTGTTTATTCCTCATTCCAGCAATATTTCCCTACAGTAAATCACACCAATTCTAGACTTACCCAGAGAAGCCCTGCAGGTCGAATAAACAACTGGTATTTGAATTCAGTACTAATGAATGTGGAAAATACAGGAAAATAGGACAGCCCAGAGAGTTCTGTTTGATTATAGTGCAAGCATATTTAAGCTTTGTGTCTACATGGTTTGACAAATTTTTCTAATAAAATTTTTTCAAAAATAATTTTTTTAAATCTTTAAACCAATTCAAAGCAGTAGGGTATTTGAAGTCAGGTCTGTTTGATTTACGTGATGGTTTTAGCCCAGTCAAAGAGGGAGTTAGCTTTGATTCCATTCACTTCTGAATCTTGATAATACAGCATGTCTCTCCTCTCTGACACCTCATTTTTATGAGGCTGTTGATAACCTTGACATTTTTGGAGATCTATTGCAGGTAGGTAAATATGAATGATTACTTGAGAGGATTTTAAATCTATTTACATCACTTCAAAAAGTTTAGACATAAATGGATTAGTAGCTATTTCTTCATATATAGAAGGCAGAAAACTATCACCATTGTCATTTCATGTTTACCTACACACAGCCTCCTAGAGGGTTTCATCAAAACCCACTGCATCAGTTATCATCTCTATGCAGAAGGCTTGAAAATTACATCTCCAGCCCAGATTTACCTCTAAGGACTAGATCTATACACCCAATGACTTTTTAAATGTCTTCCAGATGTCTCAAAGGCACCTCAAACCCAACCTATGAGCTGCCACCACTGTATGTGCTCTCCTCCACTGCTGCTCATCCGAATGCACCAGTGCAAGTCAGAACAGGAGCACTGACACCTCCATACCACTCACTCCCTGTGCCCTATCCAACTCAGAGTTCTTTTGGTTTTGCCTCCTGTCTCTTGAAGTTATTCCATTCTCCCCTCATCCACTCCCTCCACACTAGAGCAAACAAACTATGCCCCCAGGTGCTGGGATGCAAACATCCTGCAACTGGTCTGCCTCACCCCCTGCTCTCCCCTCTATAGCGTGCTTCTTAAGACCCTTAAGTGGAGTTGTTTGATTTTTTCTTGTTGATTTTTTTGAGTTCTAGATAGATTCTTGTTATCAGCCCTTTATCAGATGTGTAGAGGACAAATATTTTCTCCCACTCTGTAGGCTGTCTATTCATTCTAATGATAGTTTCCTTGGCTGTACAAAAGCTTTTTAATTTCATCAGGTCCCGTTTATTTATTTTTGTAGCTGCTATGATTGCCTTTGGGGGTCTTCTTCATAAATTCTTTGCCAGGCAATGTCCGAAAGAGTCTTCCCTACATTTTCTTCTAGGATTCTTAAGGTTTCATGCCTTAGGTTTAAATCTTTTATCCATCTTGAATTGATTTTTGTAAGAGGTGAGAGATGGGAATCCAGTTTCAATCTTCTGCATGTAGCTATCCAGTTTTCCCAGCACCATTTATTGAAAAGGGATTCTTTTCCCCAGTGTATATTTTTGTCTACTTTGTCAAAGATTAGATTACCATATGCAGATGGTTTCATCTCTGGATTCTCATTCCTGTTCCAGAGGTCTATGTCTCTGTTCTTGTGTCAGTACCATGCTGTTTTAGTTACTATAGCCTTGTAGTACAGCTTGAAGTCCGGTAGACTGATACCTCCCAGTTTGTTCTTTTTGCTTAAGATTTCTTTGGCTATATGAGGTCTACTCTGGTTCCATACAAAGCTTAGAATTATCTTTTCTAAATCTATAAAAAATGATGCTGGTACTTTGATAGGGATTGCATTAATTATGTAGATCACTTTAGGTAGTATGGACATTTTAACAATGTTGATTCTATTAATCCATGAGCAAGGTACATTTTTCCATCTGTTATATCTTCTACAATTTCTTTTCTTAGTGTTTCATAGTTCTCCCTGTGTATGTCTCTCACCTCTTTCATTAAATATATACCTAGATATTTGATTTTCTTTGGGGCTATTATAAAAGGTACTGTTTTTTTGATTTGACCTTCAGCTTGACTGTTATTGGCATATAAGAATGCCTCTGATTTCGGTGTATTAATTTTGTATCCTGAGACTTTACTGAATTCATTTATCAATTCCAAGAGAACAGAAACTTTTCAAAAGAAGACAGAATAATGGTCAGCAAACATATAAAAAAATGCTTAACATCTCTAATCATCAAGGAAATGCAAATGAAAACCACAATGAGATATCACCTAACTCCAATAAGATTGGTCTTTATCAAAAAATCCCAAAGCAACAAATGCTGGTGAGATAGGAACACTCATACACTGCTGGTAGGACTGCAAATTAGTGCAACCTTTGTCGAAAAGAATTTGGAGATACCTCAAAGGGCTACAAGTAGAACTACCATTTGATCCAGCAGTAGCACTATTAGGCATCTACCCAAAGGACCAAAAGTCATTCTATGATAAAGACATCTGCACTGGAATGTTTATGGCAGCACAATTCACTATAGCAAGGATGTGGAAACAACCCAAGTGCTCATCAATCCAAGAGTGGATTAATAAAATATGGTATATATATACAGTGGAATACTACTCAATTACAAAAAACAATGGTGACCTAGCACCTCTTATATTTTCCTAGATAGAGCTTGAGCCTATCCTCCAAAGTGAGGTAACACAAGAATGGAAGAATAGGCATCACATGTACTCGCCATCAAACTGGCACTGACTGATCAACACTAAGGTGCTCACACAGTAGTAATATTCTTTGGGGTTTGGGGGGTTGGGGGGGTATATTCACAACTAATGGATATGGTGAGCATTGTAGGGGGGAAGGGCACATCTCAAAGCATGGTTGGGATGTGGCAAAGTCATAACATGTAACCAAAATATTTGTACCCCCATAATTTTCTGAAATAAAAATAATTTTAAAAAAAAGACCCTTAAGTGGCTTTCCATTTCTATAAGAATAGAGACAGAGCTCTTTAACAGCCAGAGTCCCTGCCTGGTCCCAACTGGAAGTGTCTTTCCAGCCTCCTCTTTAACATCCTCTCCATGCCCACCTCAAGCCAGCACTCCTGCATTCTCCACCTTGTACTTGCCCACAGGAATCTTTGCACGATTGTCTTCTCAGCCACCCTCCCCACCTCATCTCGCCTGCTGATTCCTACTCCATGTCTGGATCCCTGCTGTGCTCTTCCCTGGAAAGCCTTCCCTGAGCTCCTTGTCCAAAGCTCCCACTGTGGCTCTCCCAGCACTGCACTGCTGCAATTTTATATTCATTTGAGTGATATCTGGTCCCTGTCTGCCTTCCCTAACTAGACTCTAAGGTCCATAAGGACAGAAACAATATTGGATTTAAGGTAATTTACACATTCCCAGTTTCCTAGCATAGGGTTTGACAGATACATAGTCAATATAGAGTTGATCACTGAAAGAATGAATGACCAGCCATTATTTCTGCATAAGCATTGTCTTTGCAAACATAACATGCAGAACTCTTAGCATATTCTATGGCAGAAAACAAAAGATGGGAGTATGAGCCCTAAGAAAAGCTTTCTGAATTAACATTGGCTCAACATCTTATAAGGGCATCACATTTCATTGGGAAAGAACCAACCCAAACATTGACACAAGCCTGACTTTTGTAAGATCTCTAATAACATAAGTCTAATTGTACATCCTACAATCTCATGGAATCATTAGGCACTGACAAACGTAGGGGACATCTAGCAAATTCTTCCTGGGGTTCTCAGAGAGAAACCACCTCATTCCAAAGGGATGTTTTAAAAATCACATATTTTTGTGAACATTGACAACGCATTTGACAGCCCTTACCCGAATATTTGTTTACTTACACAACCACCCTCAGGTATGAGGCCACCAAAGTGAGAACAAATACCTTCCTAAGCTCTCTAAAACATGAAGAGCAAGAACGTGTGGCCAGAGAATGACAACAAAAATAATAGAGATAGAATGATGTGGATGCAGGGTGAGAAGTTGCTGGTATTGATTCAGCTTTCACATGAACTCACTGAGCCACATAGAAACAAATTTGCTGCGCCGTACGATCACCCTGGCAACCCCGCTCGATGCAGCAGCAGAGATGGGAGGAGATCGCTATATTTATCTGTATCTAACTGCACAATCAAACTAGAGTATAAGTTCAATGTTCCCAACCTTTTTGTACAAAGTGGCTGTTTTTTATTTCCTCAAAAGCCTCAAGATTATAAAGAAAAAAGGAGTACTGTCAGGAGAAGGAAGTAGCATGTGGGCGTGTGTGAGTCTACATGTGTGATTTCACATGTGTCTCTATGTATATGAAACATAAGCTTAGGACATCTGAACCTGAAGCATGCAGTTGAGGGGCTGTTTAAAACAAGACCTCAGCAATCCTAGAACACGAGACACAGCCCACACACCAAGCAGCTTGGTGACAGCTGACTTGGAGATCCACCTTGTCCTGCCTCCACATCCCGTGCCGGGTGCAAGACAATGATTTCAACTCCCCATACACATCAGCCGAGATAAAAATGTGCACTTTGTAGCTTCACTGCACAAGAGCAAGCAGGAATGATCTGTTAGACCAACAGATTATTCATACAGTTTAGGAATTAATTAAGCATCTGAATGGAGATCTTTATTTCAGAGAACTGTAAATTATTTTAACTGATTTTAAAGGAAAAATGACTGCATTACCATAATCCATTAGGTTCAAGAGAAAAGCTTTCCAGTAGCTTATTTGCATGCCATGCTAAAGTCAGTAACAGTGTATTTTACCAAAATCTATTATACAGATAATTGTTTATTCTTAAAGAGTTAAAACCAGTTAAAAATCATATTGCACAAGCTTCCTCTTCAAGGAGTTATTTCAATCCTAAATTATAATAGTCATGGAAAAAGACAGGTTTCTAAAACAGTTTAGATATGGTCTGATTGAGAATTATAGAAAGTTTTTCACTAAGAGAGTTTGAACTAATAGCTACAAATGGTCTGTCTAAATCCAGTCTCTTCTTCCCAATGTAAATGATATGATTACTTGAGAGTTCTTCCTGAAAAAATGCCGATCATACCAGCCCCTTCAGTGAGGTTTATTAATGTCTTCCCACGGTCTCAGTTGCAGTTCAAGGCTTTCCAAGATTGTCACCCTGTGACTTTCCTCCTCCCTTAAGTCTGAGCACCCTCCAACCCCCTGTCCTATCTCTGAACCTCTCCTATTTTGTTCTTGGTGTCTAACGTTCAGAGCGCTTTCTCACCCACTTGGGCTCAATTTAAATGGTACTGTCCCCACTAAGGACTTAGCGATTGCTCATGTCAGAAGTAACTTCACTCCTCTGGGATGAATAAGCACTTATTGAGTGTCTAAGAAGTGTAAAACAAGATCCTCGACCTTCTCAGAGATTAGAAGCAGGTTAGAGGTAAAAGACAAGAAATCAATGACCACAGTCTGGTAGGATATGTAATAAGATGATGATAGGCAAGGAGTACCATGAGAGTGCAAAGGATCTGAATCAGATTTAGAGACAAAGAGAAGCCGTGCAGGGAAAAAGATTCTCTACCCAATTTTTATGGACAAGCTGCACTTACCCAGGTGGGAAAGAGAAAGGACAGTTTAGAGAGTTGGAAGACAGATGTATGCGAAGCACAGAGGCATGAAAACACAGGACTCTTTTACAGAACAGTAAGTAGCTGGGCAGGACAGAGGCACTGGAGCCTGCAGAGCTTTGGGAAAACAGCGCGAGGCAGGAACCGGATCACATGCTTCCTTTGTGCTCAAGAAGGAAGTTTAAACTTTACATTAAAGATACCAGGACACATTACAAGATTCAAAAAAATGAAATTTCTTAATGAAATTTTCATTTTACAAACATTGCAGTAACGATGTGAACACGGCAATGGAAGTTAGCTAGAGAGCGACAGAGAGAGAGACACAGAGAGAGGGAGAGAGAGACGCTCCTGCTAGAGGGGTAGTTTGCAGTGGATTTCAACCCAGGTGATTTTGCACCCCCCCTCCTAGGAATATTTGGTAATGTCTGGAGACAATTGTGATCGTCACCGCTGGAGGTGGTGGTGCTACTGGGCTCTAGTGGGCAGAGGCCAGGGATGTGCTCAATGTCGTGCACTGCACGGGCCAGCCCCCACGACATTACCAAGCCAAGAATGTCAGCAGTGCCCAGGGTGAGAAACACGAACGCCAGCCCGGCTTACTTTTTGAGCAGGGAGCGGTCATGGTGAGTGTGGCCACCACGTGGAGCAGAGGTTCAAGGCTGCAAGGGCAGAAGAGCCGCTGCAGAGCCAGGAAAAACAAAACGATGAGAGCCAAGGAAAGGGGTGCCAGAGAGGAAGGGGAAAGAATTAACAGAAGCAAAGTGCGGAAGACCCTGTGAGGACCGGAGGGATTGGGCGGCATCAGAAGCACTACTGGAAGATGCCAGTGTGAAGAGGGGGCAGGAAAGTGTCCCAGTGAAACAGGCTGGAACAAGGGACACGGGCACCAATTCCTAATCGTCTCTTGGTGGCTGGGAAAGCTAGTGGGCTGTCTATTGACTTTGCTCTAAATTTTCTCCTTAAAGTAAAAGGCAAAGTCAACTGTGGAACGTAAGAGACATGCATGAAAGGACAGAGGGGCATATTTGGAATTGTCACGTAAGACAAGCAGCTCAGCTCACTTTTGTCATCCCTGCTGGAGCTGGCGCTCAGTTTTTAGTCCTTTCCTTAACTGACTGACGTTCAGCAGCATTTGACCCGTCAGTTATTCCAGTTACTCCCTTCTCCCCAGGGTGCTTCCTTCGCTGTGTGCGGGGTGCCGTGCCCTCATGTCCTCTACTAGCCCTGTTCTCAGGGCCCTTCGCTGCTTGCTTCTCCCGCCTCACGAGTTGGGATGCCCGGGCTTCTCCTTTCCTCTAGCCACACTCAGTGCCATCCAGCATTAGGGCCATGGACACTGCCAGACGCCGATGACACCCATGTTGCGCAGCCGGCCGACCGCGGTCTCACGCTGTGGAGCCCGCCCCGCTGCTGCCTGCCCCGCATGTCCCGCGGCTGTCTCAGGCATGTCTCGCGGCTGTCTCAGGCATGTCTCAGATTCATCCTGGGCTGGCCTGCATCCTGATGAGCCCTCTGCAACCCACTTGGCCACAGCCCGCCATCGCAGCGATGACACTTCCTCCAGTTACCTAGGCCGGGAATCTTGACACCATCCTTGACTTTTTTCTTTCTCCAACACTCTGCATCCAAGGAGTTAGTTTCAAAATAGATCTGGAACCTGCACCCCTTCAAAACCTATCCTGCCACTCCCTGGTCAGAGGCCAGCTCTGGCCTCATTACAGCAAAACAGCCTAATTGCCCCAGCACTTGCCAGGCCACCGTCTGCTGTCAGCATGCTCGTCCTTCTGAGACAGACTAAATGTTCTCCCCACACACAAAGACAGGTGTGTGAGGTGAGGTCAGCAATATGCTAATTAGCTTGATTTAGCTCTTCCACAATGTATACATATATCAAAACATTATGCTGTACACCGCAAATGTATACAATTTTTAATTGTCAATTAAAAATAAATTTTTAAAAAGAGGAATGCAGAAAACGCTGAAGTCAGAGTGATCATTTTAAAACCTGTTGGGTCAGTCATGTTGTCTCTTCCTTCAAAACCCTCCAGTCTTCACTCAGAACAAAAAGCACATCACTCGTCGTAATGACACAAATCAAGTCTGCTTCTCTGATCCGTGAGGTCGCGTGCTAACTGGGCCTGTCTCTCTGCTCCAGCCACCCTGGGCAGTGTCCATGCTGGTCCTCTCACATGCCATGAGGTGTCTGCAGGGGCTGTCCCCTGCCTCAGATGCTCCTCCCGCATGCACACGCCTCCTCCCTGCCACCAGGTCTTTGCTCTAATGCCACCTGCCCAGTGAGTCCTCTCTGACCCTGCCTCATCCAAACTGCAGCCACGCGCCCACTTCCCGGCACTCCTCAATGCCTCCCTCCCCAGTTCTGCTCATACCTATATTTTTAAATCTTTGTCATTGACTTGCATAATTCTATGCGATATGTTTACTTATTTCTTAGTTTTAATGCTTGTCTTCCTTGTTAGAACGTAACTTTCTCAAGGTTGGGGATCTTATATGTTTAGGGATACAGCTCAGCTCCAAAAGGAGCTCTGGCATGCAGAAGGTGCTCATTAAAATTTGTGGAAAAAATTCAAAAAACAGCAATATTATCTATACCGCAGGGCTGTTACAAGAGCACAGATAATGCCCAAGAGACCATTGGCACAAGGTTCTAGAAAATCGAAGGCCAGATCACCCTGGCGTGCAAGGAAGGCTGGTTCCGGGGCAAGCGGGAGAGGGGACGCCACTTTACTCCGCCATTGCTGCTCAGCCACCGTCAAGTTTCGGTTTTCACCTGAATTGACCCATTGATGCCACTGAGAAACTCATTTCTCCTGGTTCTAGAATATCTTATTCTCTTAGAGTGTCTCCTACCTAACGCTAATGTCCAGAAAAGCTGCAGAATTATTTGAGGGTCTACCTGAGACTCGAGATAGATTTGTTGTGAGTCAAAACGGTTCAGCTATGCAATTTTGTGGTTTCCTCCAACACGACGGAGCAGAAGGTAGAAATAAAGAAAGAGAAGTTGAGGTTACTTCATATCTGAGTCTAAAGGACAGCAGGAGCACAGACAGGGCACATGAGAGGAAGCAACCAGAGGCTACAGGCAGAATAGATCACACCTGGAAGGAATGGGTAGATCTGAGCTAAAGTGACACTGTTCCCTGAGGGGAGGTCTGAGACAGGACCCAGGAAGCACAGGAGATCTGGGGCTGATCAGGTGATATTTTTGAAGTGAAGATTTTCACATGGCAGGAGCTCCAGAGCATTGCAAGGTCCAGTGCGGAAAGATGGGGGCGGGTTGCTAAAGTGGAGTAGCGGGGAGAGTTGTGGGAATGGAGAGAGCACAGCCTGCGAACGTCCCACCCTGCAGAGGCGAGTCTTCCCCCTGCTGGAGGAAGGCCGCGGCGTGCTTGTCGGGTAAGGACTCCGTAGCAAGCGCCCTGTTGGGTGTGGGAAAGGTAGAGACACAAGTAATTAGCTTAGTGGGTACATGGAGTCATTAAAAGATGTAACACGATAAATGTCATATAGGAAACATCAACTGCTTAAGGATTCAACGAAGAAGAAAAAAAAAACTAAAGTCTTTGTGAGTAAATTGGTGTGCGAGATGGGCCTGGAAGGATGAGGCTTTCAACAACCCAAGGGGAGAAAGAGGGTGGGACAGAGGGAAGGATGTCAGCAGCAGATGAAGGCACAGGCAAAGGAAAGGGCAGGTGCGTCTGCACCTGTGGATGAGGAAAAGGGAAAAGAGCGAAACGTGAAGGGTCTATGCAGGCTGTGCTGCGACGGTCCGTGAACGCGGAGAGACGTAGAGGAGGGTTGCATTTGTTGTAAGGAGTCATTGAAGGGTTCGAGGCTCAGGGAATTGATGTCATTAGTGCTGCAACTTAGGGTCACAATCTGGCCAAAGGTGGTGCAAGGGGACAGAACAAGGGATGAAGCAGCCATGAGGCTCCGCGGTGGAAACGAGCGCCTGAGGTGAAGTGGCAGCAGGTATGACGCGAAGCAGAGGCAATCCCAAGAGAAAATGCAGAAATGGGTCCCACAGGCCTCTTACAGGGGCAGGACGGGCTGCGGGAAGAGCACGAGCTTTGGGCACGAGGAGGCCTGACTCGCCCTTGCCCGAGCCGTCACGAGGAGGCCTGACTCGCCCTTGCCTGAGCCGTCACTCGGCTGCGATGTCGCGCTGACAACAGCCCTCCTTTCAGGGTGGCTGGGGGTGGAAGATGACCTTCCCGGTAGACTGCAGGTGTCCGCGGCAGTTGACCGTAAGTTGAGGGCGGAGCCGGCTGAGAAAAGGCACGTGGCGCAGCACGTTGGCCAGGGACGGGGCAGAGGGCCTGGCCCAGTCTCCTCCGTCGCGCGCTAACAGCACGCGCGGGCGCCAGGGCCCACTGCCCACGGAGACGCCGCCGACACGCACCGGCGTCCTCGACTCGGGCGCAGGGCTCCCCGGGGAACACCGAGCGCACGACGCGGTACAGCGGAGGCCAGCGCGGGCCGCCTCCTGCTTGAGTCTCCGTCCCCGGGTGCCCCTCCTCAGTGCAGAGACACGCCAGGCCCGGGGAGCGCCCTCCAAAGCCACTTCCGCGCGGACGCAGGGTGGGGGCTGAGGCCAGCCTGGAGGAGGCAGCGCAGAGAGGGCGTGACCCGTGGTTAGCCACCGCCGCCGGCACCACAGAGCCCCCGGCCAGGGACCTCGGTCATCAGCCGGTCGAATCCCTCCCCTTCCTGGGGCAGGTGCACCAGGGAAAGGGGGAAATGCCCGGGATGAGAACGCAATGCTCACCTCTCTGGGGTGCAGTGGGCTCGGGAAGAAATGTCAGAGAAACACGAGGAGGGGAAATGTAGGCACGCCCGTCCCCAGTAGCCGCACTGACTTCGTTTCCTCTAAGCCCGGAGCCCAGGCAAGGTACTTGCTAGAGGACTTCGGTTGAATTTGAAACCGAGGGAGTAACTGCCTGATCTCACTTTTCCTTCCCGCACCGCAATTTCATGGCGTGCGGCGGCGACAGTATGCACGGAGTATCACCAGCTCCGACGGCCCCTCCCGAGACCACGTCCACAAAACCCGAACTGGGGAGGCGCGCACGATTTACACCCCTGACATTCTGAGAATGGAGGAAGTGGAGTATTTCAGATAAAGCCGCGTCATGTGGGCGTTTCGGCGCTCGTGCTGTGAAGGAAAGAGAGCAGCAAAGTTAGCTCCGACGGAGGGAAGAAATGCGCCAAGGAAGAAAAAAGCCTAAACCCCCCAAGATGTGAAGACAAAGGTAAGAAATAAACCCCTTGCGGTGTAGACGACAGGATTTCTAAGATGTACCGTGGCGCAGACAGAAGTCAGACAAGAAGCACCAAATCCAAAAGGAGGAGCCACTGCAGCGCGTCGCTCGCTTGGCCCCAGAGTGGATTTGGTCGCGAGGAGCACGAAACGGGGACGCGCGGGAGCGAGTCTAAGGGGAGCGCGAGCCGTGCGGGCCGCGCCGCGTGCTGTGGAAGGACCGCCTTCGCTCCACCTCTGTTGTTTTCATACAAACAAGATCAATTTTTTATAAGCACCAGGAAGTAGAGATCTCCTCCAGCAGAACCTGACCGCGGCTGGGAGGAGTGCCGAGCTCCTGGATACGAAGGTGGGGGAGGACCTGGGTGCCAACGGCCTGCAGGTCGCCTGACGGAGGCCGGGGTCGGGGCAGAGAGGAAGCGGGAGGGCAAGGGGTCCACGTCCGGCCCGGCCGCGCCTCTCTCCTGGGAGCGATCTGCCGGCTGTCTGCCCCGGCGAAAGTCGCCTCAGAACCTGAGCTGGCCGGGAGGAGGAGCGTGGAGGCCCAGGTCAGAGCTGGAGGAGCGTGGAGGCCCAGGTCAGAGCTGGGGACGCGGGACTCCGCGGGGAGGGCGTCAGAGCCGCCTGGGCCTGCACGCCAGCGGGGCCTCGCTGCCTTCTTTTCAGGACTTCGGGCGAGGATGGGATTTGATGACTATGTCAGCAGAAACTTGAAATAAGAACCGAATTAGGCTATCATGAAAGACGAAGACTAGCGCAGGTCACTAGAGGCACAATATTTAAAAATTTACGGTAAATATATTTGTTCACGATCACGAGAGAGAATAACACACTATAGAACATCGTTTGTATGTGTATATTGCACGTATGCCTTGTTGTGTTTTAACTGGCTTCAGAAATCAAGTTCACTTTCTAAATGCTTACATTGTCAAAGTTTTATTTAAGTTTGCTCCACAAGCAACTCTAAAATTCTGTAATTATCTAAATGTTCTGGCCTGGAAGGTTCTGTCAATGGAACCCATAAATCCAGTTTCCAGACACGGTCGATTGCCACCTCGGAGAACAAGAAACAGCTTTGACCAAAGCTGTTCATAATCCAATATTGTTTTTCTCTCTGTCCCTAACTGCGGTTTCATTTTGCATTTCATTTCTGGACGCAGCCCCCGCACAGTTTCAGGACTGTCGACCATGAATAGACCAGCTTACATTAACCGAGGAACAACACAGAGCTCTCTTCCTCACTGGGAAGTTCCTCGCTGCTTGAAACCCCAGGCATATTAGCGTTGCATTGAGAATAAATTGCTTCTATCTCAGCTGGAAGCATAAGAAATAAATTAATAGTAGGCTTTTAACATTTAGAGAATAATAGGATAGGAAAAGATATGAAGACAAAACCATAGTGACAATTATATGAAATAATTAATGAATAAAATTGCAAAGAAGACTCAATTGTTTCAGTCAGCAACTGTGACATATTTCCAAATTATAATCCTTGTTCCCCTCCTTTTAAACCATTAATTTCATATTTAGTAGAAAGTGTCAGGTTACTACATATTGAATCACCACTACACGAAGCTTTCCAAATGTAAAATTTAAGACTTTGTGAGGTAGATTCAACACATTAGTATGAAAATTCACATGATCCAGTAACCGAAATAATTATGATATAATTATTTGTAATACACTAATCCTTCAGGTAGCCTCTTCCAATAGTACAATCTAAATTCCTTTCAATACATAGGATTGACAAAGGAAGACAGAATGTGAATCAATTTAGGCTGCTGGACCTCTACCATTCCACACTTCTAACAAAGGACACCAACTCATCTATGTCCATGGCTGCGCACTGTGCCACCCCGAGTTGAGTCCAGGCAACTGTTCTCTGTGGAGAGCCCAGAGTCGCAGTAAATACAGTCCTGGAAAATGGGAGAAAATTATCTCCCCACACTGATCCCTGGAAGCCAACAGTAGGGAAGAAAAGAGGCATTTGAGAATAAGCCAATGTCCTTTTTTCTTTTAAATCACTGCTGTTACGTGCAAAATTCCTATTTCATAGCATATGCTTTGGAGAAACATACTTTGAGATATTGTGGTCTAAGCCATCGTGACACTGTCTCAGGCAGAGAAATACATGTAAAAAATAAAGAAAATTGTTAGACTTAAAATCGTAGTAGATGCTGAAACAGCAGCGCGAAGCCGGGAGTGTGCCTCACCCTCACCTGAGCTATGCCTCACCTCACAGGGGCTTGAAGCTGCAGCGTGGAAGCCCCAGAGCCTGGTGCCAGCTGCGGGGGTGGCAAGGGCTGTCAGTGGCAAGCTTGGGGATGTGGAAGTGCTCTGTCCCTGGAGTTTGAGCTCTTCGAGGGCACAGTGGAAGAGGGTTTAGGTGCAAGATCACCAGGGAGGAGGGTCACCTGAGACGGATATGTGAGGTGCTTGAAATCCCCGGCATACTAGCATTGCATTGAGAATAAATTGCTTCTATCTCAGCTGGAAGCATAAGAAATAAATTAATAGTAGGCTTTTAACATTTAGAGGATAATAGGATAGGAAAAGACATGAAGACAAAACCACAGTGACAGTCGTATGAAATCAGGTGGGGGCGGAGCATGGGGAGTGTGCGCCATGAGGGCGCAGGGGACAGGTGTGATGTGCAGAGGTGGAGAAAGGCCCAAGGGAGGAAACGCGCCTTTGATTTCCACCCGACGTTGTTGGTGGCCACTCCTCAGTCTCTCCTGCCGGCGCCTCCTCTCTGCTTTCACTGGTGCATTTGAAGTTCTTTCGATTCATTCCTCATTTCTCTTTTCTTTTCTACCCACAGTCACTCCCTAAATGCTCTTTATCCAGTGCCATGACTTTAAATAACGTTTACACTCTGAAAAGTCCTGACTTTGTATCTCTAGTTCCTATAACTGCCCTGAACTCCGGTTCCGAGTGAGCAACTACGTCATTGACAGCACGATGTTTAGCAGACATCTCAAACTTCCACGGCCCAAACTCTCCAAGCCTTTCATAGTGAACCTCCTTCTCACCTGCCACCTCTCCAGTGAGGGCAGCCCCTCCTTCCAAACACCTGGGAGCTGTTCTTAGCACCTCACTTTCTCACATTCCAAGATTCAGCGAATCTTGGAATCACTTCCTTTCAGATAAAAAAATAATCTGGCCACTTCTCAATACCTCCACCCCTACGCAATAGATCAAGCCACCATCGTTTCTCCCCTGCATGTTATAAGCTACTCTCCCCACATTCTGCCACCGGTCTCTTCCCCAGCCAGCGGCAAGTGATCCTCCAAGTATGTAGACCTTCCAGTGTCTTCCATCTCACTGCTCATAAAAGCCAGGTCACCATCCCGCAGGCTTATTTTTACTCTGGCCTCAAAACAGCCAGCCGGCTTTGTCCCTGGATCTTCCAGGTGGGAGACACGGGTCCATCCTGGCCCCAAACTGCAGCAGACGCTGGAAGCAGCTTTAGAAATAGTCCCTTACCCCAGGGTTGGGTGTGCTCCCTTCCATCCTTCGCCCCTGGAGATGAGGAGATCATAGCACAGCTCTTTCCAGAAAAGGCTTCAAAAATTCCTCTCCTAATCCCCATCTCCGAAGTTTTTAATTCTTCATGCAGATGAATGTTTCTTATTACCTATTTTATAATGTTTTCATTTTGGATGGCACCTCATTTGGGAGTATTCCTCCCTTGTAGCTTCCATTTAAAACACCTGTTCCTTCTGGTTTTATCTGTTTCTCCCCCCAGGACGTCAGAGCCCTAGTGCTGTGGAGCACAGGGCAGTGTCTGACGTGAAGCAACTATTCAGTGTTGGTTGAATGAACGAGTGGTCTGCGGTTTCTTGGCCCGTGTTCCCAGGAGCTGGGCTGGGACTGGATGAAGCCAACGTGCCAGGCTTTGGTGGCCAGGGCTTTGGTGGCCAGGGCCTCCGATACTCACCCCAGCTCAGCCCACACCTGCCTTTACCCTGCCTTTGTCTTGTCTCAGGCAACCTCCCTCCATGGCCTCCCATCTGGGCTCTCAGTCCCCCGTCTTGCTCCAATTTCTCTCCCACATTGTAATGACAATCTCCTAAAAACATGTCCTTTCCCTACCTAAAATCTCTAATGGCCCAACATAAAGTTCACATACAATAGTCCCACAGCTCCCTAGCCCAGAGTTTCATGCTCAGTCTGCAAATTCCCGAGGCTCTGCAATTTAATGAGCTTCATAACAGGACTCTCAGCTCTCCCATCGCTCTCTGGTCCTCCCAGACTAATCTCTCTCGTGGCTTTTCTCATGGGACTGCCTTGGGTGAGGTCCCTTGCTCACTTCTCTACCTGAAAATTTTCTACACAGCCTTTAGGATCCAGTTTAAATTTCTTCTGATTTCCCTAGGATTTTCTCCCCATTCCAGGAATAATTTGTGTTGTTATTTAATCATTCATGCCTTCATTCAAATCACATTTATTGGATATAAGCTGAGTGTCTGATGTGATGCTAGGAGTTGGTAATTCACAAATAAAGGAAATATGTCTCCATCCTCTAGGAACTTATAGACTAGTGGTGATGAAAGAAAGAAAACAGACAAAACATAGTGAGGTTAGCACCACTAGAGAGAGACATGGGATTTACAGAGCGACTCCTTGATGACAAGTGGGAGATCAGGGAACATGATGCATAATGTTTGGTTGGTGTTTTGAAGGACTAATAGGAATTTACGTCCAGATAAATAAGGTGTACATGGGAAAAGGCCATTCCAGGTAGAGGAAATCATCTGTCCACCAATTCGGAATTTGTTCAAGAAGTTCCAAGTTGCCAGGAAAGGCCAGGGCAGGAGTGGGTGAGGTGGTCAGTGCTCTGCACACCTGGGGACCCCAGGAAGTGCCACATCATTCAATGTGAATCCAATCACATTACAGATGTTTCCTTAGATGCTTATCCTCTGTCCGTGGCTAGAATCCTTGGGAGTTGTGAGGAAAGTGTCTTCCTTGTCCTTCCATCCTTTCCTCCCTCGTGAGAACAGCCCAGGATTTATGCATAGCACAGTCTCCTCCCACAGGGAAAAATGTGCTCTTTGTACCACTTGTGTGATTCCTGGCAAGTAACCAGAACTCCCTGAGATCTAGTGTCCTTAACTTGTCGCAAACGAAAATAACAATCTTTTCGAAATTCAATGAGGGTAAAATATTATTCATACATAGACGTGCAAAACACAAAGTACAGGCCATCCCTTAATAATCGTGATCATTTCGCTATTGTACTTCTGTTAGTTTTTTCCTCTTTATTTCGAATTTTATGAAATTTTAAAGTACTCACCTGGTTCAAGTTTTTATATTAATAAAGATATATAATAGTTTTGAAAATCCTCTAAGTAACTTTGTAAGCCACTGAGATGTGAAACTTCAATTTAGGATCATAACTGAGGTATAATAAGACATATACCATTTTAATAAGACAGTTGAAAGGATATAGCTTCAGCTCTGGGTGGATTTTATTTCTCTATGTTTCTGACTCTGAAAGGATGTCATTAAAACTTCCTTTGAAATAAAGCTATGCAATTTTAAAAAGCAAAATTTATGTTTATAAAGATCCTTCTGAGATGAGTAACAGTATCACATAATTTGAATCAAAGAAACATGTTATATTCCTTTTATTCAATTTACGTAAAATGTGTGTGGTGCAAAGCAGAGCTCTGATTGTGAAAATACAGCCTTGCCACTCTGATTAGAAATATAAGTTCAAGTCAACTCTGGAAAGAAGATAATTTTCACTTGGCCTGTATAGCAGATAAACTGGTATTTAAGCCTGAGCCTCTGTGAGAATCTTGGCTTTGACAGACTTAAATTACAGCCTTTCCAAGAATATACTTTCGCTATTATTTCTCCTTCAAAGTAAAAGGATCGATAGTCAGAAAATCCACCATGATAAATAATTAGAATTTTTTCATGGCTCTTCATTTTACTTTAAATTGACATTCTACCCCGTATATGTCTAGATAAAATTAATCTTAAAATATCAACATTCCCTGGAGAGTGCCATGTTATTCTCATTTGCCACAGAGAGACGAGGTGCACAAGGAAATGATGTAACTCGCCTCAAGTCATACAATCCCGCCTGTTCTTGCCATTGGCTACACAGCAAGTCATTCCTTGGAAGTATAGCAAGTAAAATGCTGCCACAGCCTCTTTAACTGTTTCCTGACGCTAGAGATCAATTAAGACACATGAGTTACGCATTTAACAGATAGTGCCTTAAGAGAGTTAAATGCCCCTAAGGCCCTCCATAAATACCAAAGCCTGACAAAGAAAAGAATTAGAAGCTAGCAAAGCCATAGAGCTTGATACTGTTCACTCTTATTATTAATCCCAATTATCAAAAAGTTCTAATTATCTAGTTTTTATTTTGTTTTAACATAGTCTGCATATTCTGTCCTCTTCTTTCTTTGAAGAAAAAGTACCAAAAAAACAAATAGAACAACATTATGGATTTATTTCAATTCATTGCAATCTTTCATCACTGATTCTCAGCCCTGATTGAACATTATAATTGCCTGGAGAATTTCTTTTAAAAAATGTGATGTCAGGTACTCACTCTGAGAGATTCTGATTGAAGTGAGCTGGGTGGGACCCAGTCATTGTTATTTTTCAGAAATTCTTTAGGTGATTCTTATGGGAAGCTCTAGTGGAAAACCATTCTTTATAACAATAAAATATAATCCCATACGATAATCACAATTTACTGAGGTATATTAAAGTACTTTCTGAAGAAAATGCTAATTATTTAGTGTACAAAGTGCTTTTACTACACTCAAACAAGTTTAAAACCAACAACCCAGGGCCGGGCATGGTGGCTCACGCCTGTAATCCTAGCTCTCTGGGAGGCCGAAGCGGGTGGATTGTTTGAGCTCGGGTGTTCGAAACCAGCCTGAGCAAGAGTGAGACCCCGTCTCTACTAAAATTAGAAAGAAATTAATTGGACAACTAAAAATATATAGAAAAAATTAGCCGGGCATGGTGGCGCATGCCTGTAGTCCCAGCTACTCGGGAGGCTGAGGCAGGAGGATCGCTTGAGCCCAGGAGTTTGAGGTTGCTGTGAGCTAGGCTGACGCCACCACGGCACTCACTCTAACCTGGGGAACAGAGTGAGATTCTGTCTTAAAAAAAAAAAAAAAACCAACAACCCAAATATACACAATAATGCTCAGGGAACTAAAGTAGTCAGCAGCAGAACCCTTTCCTCTCCATTTTAGGTACAATTGACTGTGTCTTGCTAAGACTTGGTCTAGCTTCTTCCCCAGAGCAGTGGATTTGTTATTTCTAAAACACCAGTGCAAAATAAAATTCATCCTACTGGCATTCTAAGGCATGTCAAAGATGAGTGATAACACTATTACACGTGCAATTGCTTATTATGTGTTTTATCAAGGGATAATTTTATATGAACTTGTTCCTTTTCCTCACTGATGACAAGCTTTCAACTAGCTTCAGAGGAAAAGCTGAGATTAATTGCAATCTAGTACATTGCGAGTGTTGCTTCCAGTTTGTGAAGATCAGCGTCTAATCAATAAAATATTAATGACTATTTTTTTTAGCCCTTCTAAATTAACAGCTCAAGGCAAAGAGTTGTTTTGTTCTCCACTCTACTCCTTTATAGTTGAGTGTAAAATCAAAAGAAACATAATTTAGGTTTTGATTAATGTTGACTTTAACAGATTGCTTCTGTTTAGTGCAGTTAGTTCCCCAATTTATCTTTATATAACCGCAAGGTTGTATCTGCAACGAACCTCTTTAAGGCTTCTGTTTTTTAACAGTGTTCTTCCTCCACTTCACAGTCAATGTATCTTGTTTTGTTTTTATCACAGGCTTCTTTAACAGGTGATTTTTTTTTTTTTGTAAGCACAAGTAAGAAATATATGGTCAAGTCTCATGAATAAGAGCTTCCGCGGGCATCACGGTATCTCAAAGATGGACTCCAATCCTGAGTTTGCAATTAGTCCACGGGCTCTCCTGGAGCTCCATCTGGGCATAGATCACCCATGCCAGGGCCAAGGACCACCAGAGTCCCTGTTCCCAATAAGCACACAGTAGCCATGAGAATGAAGGCCTGTGCGCATGAAGCAATCACAGCATAAGACAATATACGATATGTTCTAAACTATAGGATACGGCTGAGTGTTTTCATTGGTAAAAAGGGCTGAGATTATTATGTACTGAAGTTATCACAGAGAATGTTAATGTAATCTTGATTTGTGTCTCAAGGATCTCTTATAGAGAGAGGAGCATGGGAAAAAAGTCAATGATAGGAAAATAACATAAATCATAGCAGGAAAAAAAATACTAGCCTTGCTCGAGGATTCTACACACTATGGAAATAGAAGGAGGTGATTTGTAAGTTAGATTACACAGAACCCTGTGGATGAGAGAGGAGAATCTGCTTTCATTGTTGCAGGTTGGCATGGAGCAATTGTATATTAATGAGAAAGATAGTGACTCAGGGTATGTCTGACAGAGAGAGAAAGAATGAGCTAGAAAGTGGAAATCATGGTGGCAGAAAAACCCAGGTAGTTGGGAACAGCAGATGTCACATAATGAAAGGCACAGTGGAGGAAGAGCAGGAGGAAGAACAGAATTAAAGGCTAATATAAAAGACAAAAGGGATGGGAAATAAAAGATGACTCCAGGATTTTTGTCAGAAATTTTTAAAAACAGAAATGGGAACTTTGGAATAAGAAACTGATCTGGGCCGGGCGCAGTGGCTCACGCCTGTAATCCTAGCTCTCTGGGAGGCCGAGGCGGGCGGATTGTTTGAGCTCAGGAGTTCGA
>NW_012153174.1:11300592-11302886 GCF_000956105.1 Propithecus coquereli
ACTATTAGGTCTCATCTGTGGAAATAAGTTGTGAAATGATATGAGTCTAAATAAGAACGATAATTTGCCCGACAGGGAATAGCAAGCTGAGCTCTGGCATTAAAGGGCCCGTTGAAGACATTACAGTGGAGTAGAGGACACTGAAACAAATCACCGAGTAAGTCCATTTTTCATTGAAAATATAATACATTCATTTTCTTCTGTTGTAACTGACATTATAAAGAATGTGATAGAAGTCTTTTCTCATTTAATACAATCATTTTTTGTGAGAGACTTACAACCATTATCTGATTTAGTCTCTTTATCTAGAAATGGAATTACCAACAGCAGTGGTATCTTTTTGAGACCAAACTTCACCATAAGAAAAAGATAATTATTTCAATGATAATTTAAAATTGTGCATAATCATAAAAAGCCAGCTATGCATCCTGCAGTTTAGGAGAAACACAGTATGAGAGGAGCATAGCTAAACATCTATGATGTGTCTAAACAAATGTTATGTGAAAAATTGATCAAGATATTAGGATTTATGAGTGATATACACTTAAAAAATTCTCATATATAATAGAAGTTGTGAAACATTTACCAGATTTACTCATTGCTATTCTGTACTAATATTGGCTTTGGTAATCACAATTATAAACTATATTTTAAAAATAAAATTTTCTCTCTGTACAATTTCTATATGCTGTCAACATGGCCAGGCATCTGGGACATACAGGAAACAATTGACTTGTGGTCTAAAGTCCTGGATTCTAATCTTGTTCTGCCACTGACTTGCCTTGTGATTTAGAGAAAGTCAGTTTTTTCCCAAGTATGAAGTTCTTTTGCAGTAACTAGCTCTCAATTTCAACAGCTAAAAAACAAAACTAGGAGAACACAAATGGAAGGATTGAGCTAGATGATGCCCCAAGTCACTTCCAGCATGATATGAAAATGCTTTTAGGAAAATGGGAGCTAACATCCGAGGAACCTAAAATTACTACAAATCTGCATCAGCAGTCAAGTGTTACCATGGAGACTTCTATACTCATCTTTAAAGTAGACAACAAACAGCCCCATTAAAAAGATATGACCAGAAGCTTTTCAAAAGAAGATAGACAAATGGCCAACAAACATGAAAAAATGCTCAACATCACTAATCATCAGGGAAATGCAAATTAAAACCACAATGAGATATCACCTTCCCCCAGTGAGAATGACTTTTAGTAAAAAGTCCAAAGACAATAGATGTTGGTGTGGATGCAGGGGTAAAGGAATGCTTATACACTGTTGATAGTACAACCTCTATGGAAAACAGTATGGAGATTCCTCGAAGAACTAAAAGTAGACCTACCATTTGATCCAGCTATCCCACTACTGGATATTTACTCAAAGGAAAAGAAATCATTTTATCAAAAAGACACCTGCATGCAAATGTTTATTGCAGCACAATTCACAATTGCAAAGATGTGGAATCAACCCAAGTGCCCATCAATACATGAGTGGATTAACAAAATGTGCTATCTGTACACTATGGACTACTACACAGCCACAAGGAAGGATGAATTAAGGACTTTTGCAACAATTTGGATGGTATTGGAGACCATTCTCTTAAGTGAAATATCTAAAGAATGGAAAAATAAACACCACATGTGCTCGTTATTAAATTGGAACTAACCAATGAGCACACAGGTGCACAGAGGTAAGTAAAACTCAGTGGAAATCAATCAGGAGGGGGGAGGAGGAAATGAGCAAAAACCTACCTAACAGGTACAACGAACACTATCTGGGTGTTGGGCACGCTTATAACCCTGACTCAAGCATTACAAAATCGATACATGTAACCAAAAACATTTGTACCCCATAATATTTTTAAATTAAAAATAAATAAAGTGGACAGACGAAACCTTTCCCCCCTATATAGTAGATCCCTCAGGCCCAGGGGGAGCGTGAGCAACAAAAGGAGAATAATTTTAATTGATTCAAGATGGAACTAGACCACGCTAGATTTTTTTTTTAATTCCTATAAGAAATCAGAAATATTCTCTAATCTTCCAGAGGTGAAATTAGGGCTGGAAAAGGAAAATCTCCAAGAATGTTTAAAGAGAGCAAAGGAGAAAAAACGTTAGTTTTGTGTCTGAACTCTGCCAAGCTCAATCCCTTCAATAAATGCTTTAAGGGCCGGGCGCGGTGGCTCACGCCTGTAATCCTAGCTCTCTGGGAGGCCGAGACGGGTGGATTGTTTGAGCTCAGGAGTTCGAGACCAGCCTGAGCAAGAGCGAGACCCCATCTCTACTAAAAATAGAAAGAAA
>NW_012153174.1:11303351-11312035 GCF_000956105.1 Propithecus coquereli
TTTTAATCCTCTGAAAAGCCATGTTTCATGTGAAGAAAAGAGATAACTGCGAAGTACATAAAGGATATATAATAAATATTAGCTATGAGTAAATTTAAGTTAAAGATTAAAGTTCTTCTTCCTAAGAAGCATGTGGTAGAATTTGGAGATAATAACAAAGATGGCTGGCATGTCATAGACAATTGGACCGGCAGCCTGGTTTTCTCTAAAAGAGCAATGCATTTAAATAGTTACAAGCTTTTAAAAAAAATCCCTAAATCTCTTTCACTGAGCTTTTTGAAAGGTCATCAGAACTCTCAACATTTAGGCAAATTTTCCCACTTAATATAGAATCAAGGATACCACATAAATGTATAGTACTGGGTTATTATTTTGGATGTGAAACTTTTCTCATGATACCACTATTAACTGAAAAAACAAAACCATTAATATAAAATAAATTTTTCTTAATGAATTTTTTACTTGTCTTTCAAAAGGTATATTTTGAACAGTTTGGATGTGTTAGTCAAATGCTTCTTTTACTTTTGTTTGCACCTAAGTTACAGAATGGGAAATCACTGAATTCTAGTATATGGTCACTGTTCCTCTCCAGAAATAGAAACAGCACAATTTTATAGGAAATAGCTCTTGGGAGTTTTCCGACCCAATACTGCAATCTTGAGACTTTTGGAATCGTTGAACAAGTTTAAGGTTAGAAATGCAAAAGTTCCAAACCAACCCAGAAAACACTGAAATTGCTGAAGCACATGCCCTGCCTTGTTGAAACAAAGGCATGTTGAACTGTTCTTGATGAGGTGCCTTCCCGGAAGACCTACAGCTAAACAGAAGGAAGAACAATCTTAAAGCAAACACCGCTTTGCTTTGAAGTTTTAAAAAATTGCTAGTTGAGTTAAAAAAAAAAATCTTTTAAAAGTCTCTACATAAATCACTGTCCTCATAACAGGAGAGGTATAGGAAAGCTCTGTGAGGCTTGTTTTTTGTCTGACCCGCCCATGATTTTTAAAGGCATTATCATTTTGTAAAAATTACATATTGCTTTAAATGGGTGGATTTTATGGTATTTAAATTATACTTCAATAAAACTGCTAAAAATGACATATGGGTTGAGGAAAATTCAAACTATACAGAAAAGTGCATTAAAAAAACTCCTAAAAATCCAACCCCAGTAATTATCACACGTAACATTTTGTCATTGCACCTTCCTCTGCTCCCTTCCCTATAATTACAACACTCAGAAACACGTATCCAAATTAATGTAACATCTGTTTTCACTCATCCATTTCAGGAAACAGAGTTCTAAATACGAAGCCCTTTTTACAAAAGGAAAATCAAGCCCCAGCTATAAGTATCAGCCTGGTCCAAAATGCTAGACAAAAATAAAAAACGCAACCATGAAACCAACGATTCCTGGCTGGCTCGGGGGCAATTCTGGCAGCCTGTCTGTCCTCTAAACAGAGCATCCGCTGACCGCTAAGGAAACCGGAAAGGGGGGTCCGTGGTCAGCGTCGCTTACATGACGGCAAGCAGATGACAAGGCCAGTGTAGAGCACATGATCTGGCAACATGTGCATACTGATAACTTTAATTTTGAGCCTTCGGACAGATCTGCCCTAAAGAGACAAACACCGATTATAAAGCAGAAGAACCAGAGCACCGAGCCTGTGCAAACTGGCATGCCCGCGCACGCTGCTCGGTGGGCTGGGGAGGAATGCTGCCAAAATTCAGGTATGTCTCCATCTGAAATTTTATTGCATGTAAGTTTTTTCCCTCACGAAAATAAAATTTTACTAAAATATCATTGTTGCTCCCATTTTACTATAACCCGGCCTCGGAATGCTCCCAGCGCGCACGCATCGGTCACAGCGTCCTGGCCGGGCGCGGACGGATTCTCGGCCTCCGCGGCGGCGTGCACGCGGCCGGCTGAGTTCACAGCGCCACCTGCAGGACACAGGGCTCGGCGCCTCGCCTGAGGAGCAGCCCCGCGGGGGAGGCGGCGGCGCCCGCTGAGCCACTGCGTTGGTTTTTTTTTTTTTTTTATTATTATTATTCCAGGGTATTGTGAGGGTACAAACATTATAGTTACACTTTATGTCTTTGCCTCACCCAAGTGCAGGTTAAAGGCATGCCCTTCCCTCCCTTTAGTGCTCCCGTGTCCTTTAGTTGTAGATTTGCCCCCCATCCCCCCAATCCCTAGAGAGTTTTTCTTCCAGTTGGGGGTTTTGAATTTCATTTAGTGAGACAGCCTGCGGGGCTGGTGTCCACGTTAATGTTGAACCTGTTGAACCAATAGTGTCTGAAGTTTCAGGTGAGGGGTTGTAGCCAAAGTTATAGATACAAGGGATGTGAGAAAAAAATGTCCAAGCAGTTAAGGAAAATTTCCATTTCTGGGATAAACACTGAAGATATCTATTTTAATATCTCCCCATCCAACCTCCTCCTGCCTCTTCTGTTTGTGTCAGCGCGCAGTTACTCTTCCTGTCACTCAAGCCCTGCACTTCAGACGCACGGCGCATCCCTGACGGAGACGTTCTCGCCGGTGTGCGGTTGCATGTGAATGGCACTTGCCGTTTAATCGGTATTTAAAGACGCTGCTGCTGAGAAAGACGGTGCCACCTCAGGACACCGGGGCTGCCACCAGCTCTCTGCGCTATGACTTTGCAATCTGTTCCCCCACGTCGGACCTGCACCTCCCGCTGTCGGAGACGGCTCCGCCCCGCGCTCCCCACTCCGCAGGGACGCGGCCGCTTCCCGCCACCTGCTGCCACTCAGGCCTCCGCTGCTGGAGCTTCCGCCCTCACGTTGCCCCTTCTCCTCCCCGCGCGGGTGTCTTCATTCGGACTCTTTTTTCTCCCAGCTAATTACTTTGCAGCCTCTTGTTGAGCACGCATGCAGCCCATCTCTTAAACAGGTGCCAGAATATCTTTTCTAAAGTGGAAGTCTGATTCTGTCATTCCTCCTCTGCGCCTCCTAATCAGCTCGACAACTTAGCACTCCACGGAAGGCCCACTGCCGCCGGGAACCTACCCACAGGACTTCTTGCCTTCGCACCCCTCCTGCCTGCCTCCCGGAAGTTGTTCGAATTCCCTAACCTGCAAGCTGTCCTGCCGTGACCTTGTGGCTCACGGTCCGCTCGTATTTCCTCCTGCTTGTTATGCTCTCTGTGCCTGCCTTCCACCCTTGAACTCCAGCCCTGCCTACCGGGTAAATAGTCACTCCTCCTTCAAGACCTCCACCTGAGTCATCGGAAGGGTAACGCTTCGTGGTGTTCAGTGGCTGCCAGGCACTGTGTGGGCTGCTTCCTGTGAATCACCCCATTTGTTCTTTCAAACCACCCAGTGAGGGAAGAATTATGATCACCAGGGGATACTGTGGTCCCGGGGTCAGGACAGTTGTCTAACGGGCCACTGCTTTCCTGAGTGTAAAGACTTAAAGTGAGCTGCAGGCCGTCGTGATGGTACTTGTCAACACGGGTCTGGACCCCATGATCCATGCAACCAGAAATAGAAAAGAGAAACGTCCTCAGGAGCATGAAGAAAGGCCTAGAAATGCGAAAAAAAAAAAAAAAAATTGTGCAGAGGGTGCCCACAGTGGGAACTGACCAGGGAGAGATAGGTTACTTCTACTTGGCTTTGAAGAGAAAGCCAGCCAGGAAAGGAAGCTCGTACAGAGGGTAGGAGTTCATATCTGAAGCCCAACTCCTGGGTTCCAATCCTGGCTCCAACACTTATGGGCTGTTTGATCTCAGCCAAGTAGCTTAACTTCTCTGTGCCCCAGTTTCCCTATCTGTCTAGTGGTTTGTATACAGGATGGTTTGGAAAATGGAGAGATCAGAGGTTTTGAAATTAGAGGCCATTGCAATATTACAACCATGGAGGGATTAAAATATTAACAAAATTGGTCACTTGACTCATCCTTAAGTTTAGACAATTGCTACAGGACTGAAAGCAACAGCTCCCCCACGACCTTGGCAGTTGACAAAATGACTTGCGGATGCAGAAAATGGGGAAGAAACAAGTTCTGCCAGCAAGTTCTGCCTGCTAGTGCAGATAATTTAATTTAATTTAATTTAAGAATATAACCAAAATAAATGAAGGCAAAAAAGATGTTCACCATAGTGCTATTTAAGACAGCAAAATTTAAAAATATACAAATGTCGCAGTTTGGATGAAAGTCTATTTGTGACAGACTCCAAATCGCAAGCATCGTCGACTGATTTCTCTAAAGACCCAACCAAAAAATGAAAAATCAAGACAGTGTGTGGGAGACGGTGAACGGTGAGACGGTCTCATCCCAAGTTCAGGAAATTGAAGAACTAATGTAAAATTTCACAAAATCTGCCCTATGATTGGTTCCTTAGGAATGAGAAATTTACAAATAGAAATTATTCCTTTTAGAGCGAGATGCTATATTACTTTCATCTCTAGTTTTTCTGTTTCATTTTCTTTGGATTCCCTATTCACATTGAGTCCTTTTTGCCCTTCGGAAACAATTTTCAATCATAAGTCATTGTGGCTGCCTTCATCTTTATAACAAATAAAATTACCCTACATCTTTCTGGTCCTGGAGTACTCTTTTAATGAACTTTCTTCTGGTGACCTGGAACAATATTTTAATCACAGAGCTTTGATCAAGTAGTATTGTTTTAATAGAGTTAATTTTAATAAAAGATGAATGGCAGTAAAAATATACACATGTCCAATAATAAATGTTTAAAATGAATTATAGTACATTCATACAGTTAATAACACACAGCCATTAAATTGTATTATCTAAGAATGTTTAATGTTATTGTGGACAGCCCCCAAAGACGTCCATGCGTTAATTCCCTGAATCTGTGGATATGTTACGTTACATGGCAAAAGGGATTTTGCAGATGTGATTAAAGTTAAGAACTTTGAGATGGGAGATTATCTTGGATTATCTGGGTGGGACCAATCGAATCACACTAGTCCTCAAAAGTGGGAAAGGGAGGCAGAAGAGCCCACTGGGAAGAAGTCGCAGAGAGGGGCTCTCTCCACCACCGCTGGCTGTGAACTGAGGAATACCGCGAGCCAAGGGCGCGGGCAACCTCTGGAAGCTGGGGCAGCCCTCAGTTAACAGTTCCAACAGCCCCAAGGAAATGAATTCTGCAACAACCCAGCGGGCAGGCAACGGTTCTCCCCTAAAGCATCCAGAAAGGAGCATCCTGCCAACACGTTGATTTTAGCCAAGTGAGATCCACATCAAAATTCTGACCCAGAGAAATGTAAAAAAAATTAATTTGTGTTGTTTAAGATGCTAAAATTACGGTGATTTGTTATGGCAACAAATACAGTTATAAAAATCTGTATGTTATACAGTTATAAACATTATAAACAATGTAAACTTTTTAAAAAACCCAACATAACATAACACTGCATGTATACTGTAACCTCACACATATCCCAGGTGTGTATGCACAGGCAAGATTGTAAAGAATACACAAAAATACTTTTTCTGAGTTTGGGTATTTTGAGTGTTTTTATTCCCTTCTTAATATGTTACCAGTCGTCACTGCCTCTTAGTCTTGTTCCCACTTGGCATCTCCCTGGATGCTAATCCAGCTGGGCTTCTGCCTCCATATTTGCACCTGGAGTAACTAGTAACTGGTAACAGTTTGCGAAGTCTAATGCTCAGTTTCCATTCTCATCTCTCGTGACTTATCAAGAGCTTTGAACACAGTTTATCACTCCTGAAGACCTGAGAGTGTTGTTTGTTGGGCTCTGGGACACCTTCCCTAGGAACTCATAATTTGCTTGCCATTTATACATCTCTCACTATTTCCTTCTCACCTCCTGATCTCCAGATGTCTGGGTGACTTAGAATCACATACGAAGTCTCTTCTTGTCACTGGGTACAGTCTCCCTAACTTGTCTCACCCAGAATTGGAAGCTATATCTCACCCACACAAGGATGACTCCCAAATAGTGATCTCCAAACCAGACCCCCACTGTAAACTCCAGGTGCGTGCACCCAACTGCCTACCTGATACGTCCCCCTGAACATCTGATAGCCACCTCCATCTAACACGTCCAAGCTGAATTCCTGATGTCTCCCCAACCACACCTATTCCATTCTTCCACATCTCAGTAAATGAAAACTGTTCCATGCCAGGCACTGTGGACCCTTGGGGCTAGCGAACGCTGTCGTGGGGGCTGCCCCCTGCATTGGAGGATGTTTAGCAGCATCCCTGACCTCAACTCACAAGGTGCCCATAGCCCCTACCCTGGCTGTACAACCAAAAATCACTCCAGACATAACCGAATGACGCCTAGGGGGGCAAAATCCCCAAATCTCGTACTAAGAACCACTCATCTAGGCCAAGAACTTTGGAGTCATTCTTCTCTTTTTCTCTCACCTTAACAACCCAGTTCTTCAGGGCATCCTATCTACTTTACCTTCAACCTAGATCTGTAATAGAAGAACTTCTCCCCTGCTCCTCCCCCTCCCTGGCCTCCAGTCTTCTTCCCTTCTCCCTACTGAATAGTTCAGATAAGCCAGAATGATCCTTTTCAAACATAAATCAGATCTGTCCTTGCTCAGCTTGACATCCCCAGTATCTTTCCTCTCGTGGTCGGAGTGGAGCCAACGTTGCCGCCAGGCCGCTGCTCAGATGTCTCCTCCGTTCTTCGCTCACCACGCACCACTAGCTCCCTGCCGTTGCCAAACGCACGGTGCCTACCTAGTCCCTGTCAGCGTTTGCACTTGCCCTCTGCTTGTCGTGCTCTGTCCCTGACGTTCCTTCCCTGCCGCAGGCCTCTGTTCCCCTAGGGGGCCTCCCTCTGGCCCCTGGAGGGTGCCACACTCCCCTGGCACCCTTTCACAGTGGCACTGCCACCATTTCCCTGCTATTGCACACACTGACGCGTTCCTTTGTGTCTCTCTCCTCCCTAAACAGTGAGCACCCTGCGGTCAGTACTTTGTTTTTCATTCACCGATTGATTTTCCAGTGCCCAGAAAATGCCTAGCACAAAGTATTATAGATGTTCAATAAATATTTTGAATGTGCACAAGAATGAATGAATGAGTGAGTGAATTGTAGCCATAAGAAAGCCCAAATAGGGAAAGTTGCAGCCTGTGACTTTTAAACCTTAGAGTATCCATGAGCTTCCAATCTGACCCCAACAGGGGGAAGATGGCGAAAACTACCTGGCGTACAGGCAAAACCATCTCCTCAACAAATGCCCCCCAGATGGGTTAGCTAGAGCCCACGCAGAGCTACCGACTTGCTTGACCAAGGAACTGGATCCAATAGAAGGCGTTCTGACTTTGCCCATCAGGATGTGACAAGCGTCAGAGACCAGTGCAGAACGTGTATTTCAGAGTCCTCCCTTTCTCTGGGGGCATTTGCTCACTCGCTTTCCTCTGTCCTCTTCTTCCTCCCCGGCGTACTGAAGTGGGAGTGGACGACCATCTCTCAGCCGCCAGCCCGCGGTGCAGAGATCCCAGAGCCCGGCTAGGGGCAGGAATGCGATGGGACCCAGGCTGTCCCAGTAGAAGGCAGGTGCGCTCCGCAGCGAGTAGGGCGCGGGGCCAGGCTCTGCCAGGGCAGCAGGGAGGCGGAGTGTGAGACACCGCGAGGTGTGGGTTTTCTGTTGCTTCATCCCAAACGCAGCCCCAGTTTATACAGACACATGGGCAAGGAGGAGTTTAGTCAGGTAAAGGAGACAGGGGTGGGATTCCGGGCACAGCGAAGAGCATCTGCGAAGGCTTGGCGGTAAGAGAAGAGAAGAAGCCTTCAAGGGGAGGACGGCGCTGGCCATCGCGCACCTCAGCGGACGACTCGCACCTGTGAGCACAGAAACAGGGGCCGGCATTGCCAAACTCCGGGCACGGTGTAACGGCAGGAGCTTCCCCACCGCCGCCGTTCGTGTTCAGTGGCAGACGCGTCCCAGGGAGCGAGAACATGCCCTAAATGCAATTGAACGTGTGCCTTCTCTTGACTAAACTTTACTGCCGCAGCTTGCAAATCTTTGCGCTGGCTTCCTGCGCAGAGCGAGGCGCCGCAACAGTGGAGGCTGCGCGCCCTGGTCTGTCTCGGGGCAGAACGCGGATGAGCGGGACGGGTTGAAGGCACACTTCTCTCCAGGCGGCTGCAGGACGGTGAGCCCATTAGAGGTGCTGACTCTGTAAACATCTTTTATCATTACCACTTCAGAATAAATTACCAGAATTAAAAAGTAAAAGATTGTTAAAACAGCAAAGTCTATTATTGTTTCGCAGTATTATACAGTGACAGTCTCACGAAGACCCAAAACTCAAAAGCAAAAGACCTTAATTTTTATTTTACGATACCACTCACTAACTGCACCGATACAGGTGCAGTTAGGAAGAGGAACTCCTTGCAACTGTTCTTTTCTTCCTTAACCTTTATGACAGCAACATTCCCCTCGCAGTTACTAGAGGACGAAATGCCACAACGTGTACAAAAGCACCGTGTTAGAAGGAAGCCTGACACAGGTGTGCAATGCTATTACTATTGTCGCTGTGTGAGTAGGAGCGGGGCAACTTACATCTTGGGTTGTTTTAATTACTTTTTTGGTTTTTAACTTCTCCTTTGGTAAGTCATTGGTACAGAAGACCAGGTTCGACTGAAAAGATGGAGGCAGAATGTAAGAACTTTAGGCACCGGCAGGGCACGGTGGCTCACGCCTGTAATCCTAGCA
>NW_012153174.1:11312341-11345916 GCF_000956105.1 Propithecus coquereli
AAAAAAAAAAAAAAAAACCAAAAAACGTTAGGCACCTTGCTAGTTCAGAGTGTGGCCTCCCAGAACAGCACCAGCATCGCCATGAGCTGGTTCCAAAAGCAGAAACTTGGCCCTGCCCTACAACTTCTGAATCAGAATCTTCACTTTAAAAATATCACCTCATGATACCTGTGCTGACTAAAGTTTGAGAAGCACTGATATAGACTTCTTTTTCTTCTTTCTTTCCCTCCTTCCTCTCTCCTTTCCTCTCTTTTTTCCTTAAAATGAAGTTTAGTCCTTTGAGACTCTCACAGGAGAGGGAGAGTGGACATTTGCTGTTTCGCCCTCCAGCTTCCACTCCCTTCCCTTGTGGCTACAACTACTACTACGTTTTCAGCTCCTGGGATTCGAGCAGAGCTGACTGCAGCCCTGGGCGTCGGGGATGGAACAAGCCATTGAGTTCACACGGACCAGAGCATTTGGACCCCCGGCTACAGCGATGAGAGTCCGTCCTGACCGCCCAGGCTAATCCAGTCAGGGCCAAAGAGTCTCACATCTTAGAATTTTCTTACCTATTTGGGTACCAGGTTTTTTCTTCATGAGCACAAATGGGAAAACATCAAGGAGGCTGCAGCTGCAGCAACTTTATATAGCTGTAAAGCCTCAGAATGAAACTAACACTAAGGATACAGGACCCAGAAATGGAGAGAGAGAAACCTTGTGCGGAGCTTGCTTTTTTTTTTTTTTTTAAGTAAGTCTACATCTAGATTATCAGTTCCCTTTTTGCTTAAGTCAGTTTAAGTTGAATTTTCTGTCGCTTGCAGTTTAACGTATGCTTAATGAAACACAGAAGGGAGGAAGGAGAACAGTAGCTAAAGGGGAATGCTGGCTGAAGAGTGGGCTTGCTTGGTGAGAGACACTTGAAGGTATCCTGAAAGAAGAGAGGAAATGAAGGAGTGGAGGGAAACGCAGCAGGAAGGCCAGGGCCCGGGGAAGAGCGTGATGCAGCACACGGCACAGGAGCGATGCTGCCTGGGATGGCGCTGGCACGGAATTTGCTGAATATCCCAAGTGTTTTTTAAAAAACAGAAATGGGTTTATTCTTTAAAATTTTGGATTCTTCTTTCTTGGTAATATATCACAAATTTTCCTCTGACTCTCAAAGGCTTATGCTGGGCAAACATGAATATTTACTACAACAGTCAACAGAAGTGGATGAGCCTGGCCCTGATGGCTTTTATTGCATCAGGAACAAACAGCAGACTGGGAAAGGGATCCTGCAACACGGGTGCTCTGGGGTGTGGAGAAACAAGTTAAGACGACGTTTTCACGATTTCTACTTCTTCGGTACCTGAACTCAATGTTTATAAAAATCCATTTAAAGCCCAAACCCAATGTGCTTGTTTAGCTGGTCCCTGGGACAGCTTTCATGCCAGATAAAGGTAGACTTTGGATGATGGGGCTTATAAACCACCGCTGACGGTGGTTAGGAGAGGGTCGTGGACAGGAAGGGAAACATAGATCGCAGATGAGATTCGGGTGGTATCTCTAGGACATGTAATACCTTCAAGGTAGAGACAACGACTCTTAACCCTGACTGCACCTTAGACTCTCCGGGGAACTTGCAAAGGAGCGGGCAGCGCCAGTGCCTCCTCACGTCTGACTTGTGCGGTGGGCGGGCGGGGCTACACTGGCCAGCTCCGGGTGATTCCGTCGTGCTGCCAGGCAGCCCTCTGGCTGGGGACTGTAC
Source organism: Propithecus coquereli (assembly GCF_000956105.1). Classification (NCBI taxonomy): domain Eukaryota; kingdom Metazoa; phylum Chordata; class Mammalia; order Primates; family Indriidae; genus Propithecus; species Propithecus coquereli. The sequence continues at coordinate 11,314,071 of NW_012153174.1, forward strand.
CGAGCACCATCACAAGGAGGAGGCTTTACCTCATCCTCAACCTATCCTCTTAAAACATACGTTAGAAAAGGAAATTCAATCAAAAACCCAGGCACAGATTAATCGGCAGCAATTGTTTACAGAGTCCCTTGAGAACATACTCAGGCCTGTAAGTTTTATTCTCCTCTCTAGCCCTTTTCGAACTAGCAGCGCTTGAAGTGGACACGGGCCCCTGCCTCCCTCTGATCCCGGCCAGTCGCCAGCACCTGCGTGCAAGCGAAGAGCAACCGGGGAGATGAGAGACGCCCCACCCCCCGCTGCCCCGCTTCCCCTGTGAGCGTCTGGGCCTTTTCCTGGAAACCTTGAAGACTCCCAGGGATATCACAGAACTTCTGTCTTTAACATCCACTTCCCATTGAAGAACAAACTTGGACATTTTCAAAGTCAAGGTTACTCTTTACATCATACAAATTTTATCTAGAATTGTTCAGATGAGGGAAAGGTCTTCAAACTCTGTTCTTTTCATGTGGTGTCCAAAAAGAGGTTTCATCAGGGTTCGACTTGTGTGGGGGTACGTCAGTGAGGAATAAGGACGGAATAGATTGGAAAGGCCCCAGCACTTCCTTCCACCCAGCCTGACGCTGCGGCCGATCCCATCCCCAGAACCGGATGCTCTCAGCAACAGAGAATACTGTACTATGATTTTCTCATCAAGTGTATCTCAAACTTGTTACAAAGCCAGCTGGAAAGACAAAATCAAATAATGCAAAACAGAACTATTCCTAGAAAGGTGCTTAAAAATTGACTTCTACCGATGCTCAAGAAGGAAGGTCAAGTTGCAGGGCCTTATAACTAACTGCACACCAGCCCTCAAATCGCTTGGTCCCGGGAAAGATTCACATGATGCTGTTCCAGCCAACAATATGCCTTGATTTTACCCAAACTATTTAGATGACTAAAGTTTTGCTTTGATGTAATTCTACCAAAAAATAACCTCTTTCATTTTTCTGGTCTGAATACATTTATAGTACATTTGGTGAGAGAATTTCCAACAAATTGATGCATAGATTCAATGTAATTCCAATCAGAAGTCAGAGGGCTTTTTTTCTTTTGGAGTGGGGGAATGATTAGAAATAAACAAGCTAATTCTAAAATATATATAAGAATGTAAACAATTTTTAATAAGAAATCAAAGTTGAAGACATTTTACTATCTGATTTTAAGACTTACTATAAAACAATATGAGTCATAGATTTAGCTCACAAAAACAAACATAAGGATAAACTCACGGAAATATCTGGTGAATAATAATGAGATATTGATTTGTCTTTGTTTTTTTAAGTCAGCTTTATGGAGGTATAATTTACATACAGTAACAATTCACCAATTTTTAAGTATACAAATAAATTAGTTGTGATAAGTGTATACATCATATGATAAATAGATATAATCATGACATAGACATTTCCATGACCCCAAATAATGCTTGCCTGACTTTTGCAGCCAATCCCATGCCCCCAGCCCTGGCCCCAGGAAACCACTGGTCAGCTTTCTGCCACTCTAGTTTGGCCTTTCCTATTATAGAATTTCATATGTAATCAGACAGTATGAAATTTTGCTTTTACTCAGCAAAAGGCATCTGAAATCCATCTGCGTTGTTGTGGTGTCAGTAGTCTCTTCCCATTGATTGCTGAGCAGTACCCTATTGTGTGAACATACTAAAATTTTTTTAACCGTATGGCAGTTGGTAGATATTTGGGCTGTTCTGAATGCAGGTGCTATAATCATTTAAGTAATATTCTTCTTATCGAAATATGTTTTCATTTCTTTGGCGATAAATACCTAAAAGTAGAATTGCTATGTCCCACTCTTAGTGTTTAACTTTTAAAGAAACTGCCAAATTGTTTTTCAAAGTGACTGTATCATTTTGGATTACCACCAGCAATTCATGAGAGAGTTCCAACTGCTCCATAGTTCTCCCAACACTCGGTATGTTCAGTCTCTTTCCCATGAGCTATGCTAAGAGGTATGTATACACCGGTGTTTCATGGTAGGTTTGATTGGCATCTGCCTAGTGCCCATTGAGGGTGAGCATCTTTTTCTGTGCCTACTCTCACCCGTATTTCTTCTTTATGAAGTTTCTGTCTAAACACTTTGCTCATTTTTAAATTGTTTAAAATTCTATTATTTTTCTTATTGTTAAGTGGTAGAAGTCCTTTTCATATTCTATATTCAAGTTTGTTATCAGATGTGCTATTCAAGTATTTTCATCCGTCCTGTCACTGGCCTTTTTATTTTCTTAGTAGTGTCCTTTAAATAGCAAAAGTTTTTCATTTATCAATTTAATTTATCAATGTTTTCTTTTATGTTTCTTGTTTCTTATGTCCTATCCAAAATATCTTTGCCTAAACACAAAGTCACAAACATATTTTTCTACATTGTCTTCTAGAAGTGTTATAGGGTTAGCTCTTCTGTTTAGGTCTCTGATCCATTTTGAGTTAATTTTTGTATAAGGCGTAAAGTAAAAATCAATTTTTTTAATTTTTATTTTTTGTTGCATATGATTATCTAATCATTAGGACACCATTGGTTGAGAAACTATCAATTATTCATTGAATGATCCTGGTACATCTATCCAAATAAAAAAATCCCAATTGAACATATATATGTGGGTCTATTTCTGGACACTATATTTTGTTCTGTTGATCTACGAATCTAAGGCCAATAGCACACTACCTTAATTTTTATAGATTTATAATGTCTTGAAATCAGATAGTAAAATGCCTCCAACTTTGATTTTCTTTTTAAAAATTTTTTGCATTCCCATGTATGTTTTGGAATTAGCTTGTCCATTTATAATCACTATCCAATACACCCTGCAAAAAACCTTCTGAGTTTCTGATGGGAAATACATTGAATCTTATGGATCAATTTGGGGAGAATTCACATCATAATACAATTTTGTCTTTTGATTTATTAGATTATCTTTAATTTATCTTAATAATGTTTTGTAATTTTCAGTGTTCAAAGGAATAGAGACAGAACTAAATGAGATAAGGCTATCCGACTCCCAAAATGCTACAGGCCAAAAGTTAATACAAATGTTAGTACTGGGAAGTGGGGTGCTGCTATAACAAGTATCTTAAAATGTAGCATTGGCTTTGGAATTAGGTAATGGGTAGAGATTGGAAGCATTCTGAGGAGCATGACAGAAAAAGTATAGATTGCCTTCGACAGCCTGTTAGCAGAAACATGGATGTTAAAGGCATATCTAAAGGAAATGAAGAGCATGTTACTGCAAACTGGAGCAAAGGTAATCTTTGCTGTATAGAGGCATAAAGACCAGCTGAATTGTGTCCTCCAGATGTGTGGAAAGCAGAAAATGTAAGCAATGAATTTGGATATTTAGCTGAAAAGATTTCCAAGTAAAGTGTTGAAGGTGTGGTCTGGTTGCTTCTTATGCTTAAAGTGAAATGAGAGAGGAAAGAGATAAATTAAGGAAGGAACTTTTAAGGAAAAAGGAACAAAAACACTTGATTTGAAAAATTCTTACCCTATCCAAACTGCAAAAGATACTAATGATAAAACTTCACTGGCAGGGAAATGTGCTCTGGAGAGAAGGTCAAGGCTGCGGCTGTAAACAACATTTTCTGAAGAGATCAGGGATGCGCCTTGTAATTCACTTAACCAGCTCAGTAGAACCCAGGACGAGGATGGAATTACCCAAGAAAGATCTACAAAGGACCCTCTCCTCTCTGTAGAGGATCCTCTCATCTAAAGGGGTGAATCTTTGAGACATACGTAAGAGTTTTGAAAATGCTATTTCTGCAGAAACACTGACAGTTCAAATTGAAAGGGACAGAGAGAGGACAAAATCAGAGTTATCGGACTTCCAAACTCTACAGGCAGAAAATAGACAGATAGAGCCACTTGGTTGAAAACATCTGCTACTCTTCTAGAAAAAGGAAGAATGACAATGATGAGGGCAGAGCCTTTGGCCCAGAAGATGGAGTAACAAGTCACAAAGGATTAGGTTCAGGCTATAAAACCTAATAGAATTTTCCATGCTAGGTTTTGAATTTGCTTGAAATTGGTGACCCTTTATTCCTTTCACTATCTGCCATTTGGGATGAAAATATCTAACTCTTCCTATATCCATTCCAGCATTGTATCCTGGGAGCAGACCACTTGTTTTCTAGTTTTATAGATCCACAGATAGAGTGGAGTTTTTCCCCAGGAGGGATCACACGCAGAGTCTCACCCATACCTGATTTAGATGAGGATATTTGGAACTTTCAAGTTGTGAGATTTAGATAAGATTTTAGACTCAGAGTTGATGCTGTAATGGATTGAGAATTTGAGGTACTCAATCTCGGGGATGTTGGGGATAGGCAAAAATATATTTTGCATGTGAAATAAATGCAGATACGGGGGAGCCAGAGTACAGACTGTGGTGGGCTGAATGGTGGCTCCTAACACGATTTTTTCACACCCTAATTCCTGGAACCTGTGAATGTCACATTATTTAAAAAAGAGGTGTTTGAAGACATAATTAAGTTAAAGATCTTGAGATTAGGCTATCATCCTGGATTATCCATATGGGTCCTAAAATTAATAACAAATGTCTTTATACACAGAAAACAGACACTTAGGGAAAGGCACAGAGACGTAGACTGGAGTTATGCAGCCAGAAGCACCAGAAGCTGGAACGGGCGGGAAGAGAATTTCTCCTAGAGCCTCTGGAGGAGCATGGCTTTGCCGACACCTTGATTTCAGACTTCTGGCCTCCAGGAGTGTGGAAGCACATTCCTAACGGAGCACCATTCCCGTTTCTCTGCAGTGGTGCCTACTGGGACGGCCATTCCCAGCTTTTTGGTTGAATAAACTCTTTAAAATGGGAAACAAAATACATTTCTGTTGTTTTAAGCCACCTAGTGAGTGGTAATTGGTCACAGCAGCCCCAGGAAACTATTACAGGTATTCGGGTCTTGCACATATTCTGTTAAATTTATTTCTAAGTATTTCATTTTTGATGCTATCCTATATAGTATTGTTTCTAATATCAATTTCCAACTTTTCATTGCTATATTTGGAAATTCAATATATTTTCCTATGTTGACCTAGGAGTCTATGGCTTTGCTAAACTCATTTATAATTTCTTATTCATTTTTGTAGATTCCTTTTGATTTTATACATGGATGTTTTACTGCTTCCTTCCCAATCTGGATTCTTTCCATTTATTTTCTCTTCTTTAGCACAGTGGTTAGAATCTGCAGTAAAATACTGCATTGAAATCATGTGAGCAGACATTTTTGCCTTGACCTCAACCTTCAGAGTTACTCAGTCAGTCTTTCACTATTGAGTATGAAGTTAGTCAATGGCCCTTCCTACATGTCTTTTACCAGGTTGAGAAAGTTCCCATTTATTCTTAATTTGCTAAAAGTTTTTATCATGAATGGATGTTAAGGTTTTCCAAATGCTTTTTCTGCATATATTGAGATAATTACATGTTTTTTCTTCTTTAATCTGTTAATATAATAACTTATATTTTTGGTTTTCAAACGTTAAATTAACTTGCATTTCTAAACTTAAATTCACTCATGCATGATATATTTATTATCCTTTTTATATATTGCTGAAGTCAGTTTTCTAATATTTGATTAAGGAATTTTGCATTATGTTAATGAGGGGTATTATGTCTGTTTTCTTTTCTTGTAAGGCTCTGCTTTTGGTGTCATAAAATTATTCCAACTTATAAAATGAGTTGAGAAGTATTCCTCTATTATTTTCAGAAAGAATTTATATAGAATTGAATTGGTTTCTTCCTTAAATGTTTGTTAGAATTCACCAGTGAAGACATTTAGGTGTAGAGCTTTATTTCGTTTTTAACTGGAAATGTTTTAACTACAAAAATAATTTCTTTAATAGATATATACTTACGCAGTTTATCTCTTTCTTCTCAAGTGAACTTTATAAGCTTTATCTTTCACAAATTTTTTCATTTAATTTAGTTGTCAAATTTATTGATATAAACTATTCGTGATGTTTCCTTTTAATCTATTTAGTATCTATAGTACCTGTAGTGATGTACCCCACTTCTTGATATTGATAATTTGTGTCTTCTCCCTTTTTTCCCTGATAATTTAGCTTGAGGTCTATCAATGTTATTGCTCTCCTTAGAATCAGTTTTTGTTTTATTGACTTCTCTATATTACTGTTCGGTTTTCTATTTCTTTGATTTTAACTCTTACCTGTATTATTTCCTTTCCTCTGCTTACTTTGAATACAATTTGCCCTTTTTTCTGGATTCTTAAGGTAGAAGCTTGCACAATTGATTTAAGATCTTTATTATTTTCAAATATAAGTATTTAATTTCCATCTATTACTTTAGATAGATCACCAGAATTTCAGTATATTGTGTGTTTTTATTTTTATTCTGATCAAAATATTTAACTTTTCAAATATCTCTTTTCACACATGGGTTATTTAGTAAGTCTAAATATTTGGGAATTTTCATAATATCTTTTTATCATTATTTTATAGTTTAATTCTGTTTTGATTAGAAAAGATATTCTATATCATTTTAATTATTTCAAATTTATTGAGACATTATGTAGCCCACAATATGATCTATCTTGGTGAATGGTCCTTAATACATTTGAAAAAAATGGGTATTCTTATGGTTTTGTGTAGAGTGCTCTATTCATATAATCAGAGTGGTAGATACTGTTGTTCTGGTGTTCTGTATATGTTTATTGACTTTCTGTCTACTTGTTCTATCAGTTACTGAGAGAGAAGCATTAAATTTCAGTTCTATCAGGTTTGGGTTTCTTGTTTTCTACAACTCTGCCAGGTGTGCTTGCCTGGTAATTTTTCATTGTATGATGATGGGAAATATGAATTTTAGTTTGTTGGGTGCTGGATTTTGTTGTATTCCTTTGAAGAATATTGGACTTATTCTGTTGCAGTTACATTACTTGGAATCTTTCAGGTTTGATTCTTTCAGGTTTACTCTTGTGCTTTATAGATCAGGTCCAGGAGAGTCTTCATAAAGGGACTCATTTAGCGCTTTTATGAAGATGACACCTTTCCAAGTACTCTATCTAATGCTATGTAGCATAAAGTCTTTCCACACTGGCAAGGAGTAACACAAACAATTCCCAACCCTATGCAACTTCTGGGATGTTTTTGACAAAGAGCTTTTCAGTGGTTCTTTTCTAGCTAGTTTCCTCTCATACATGAGCAGATCAATGTTCAGTCAAGGGTTTTAGAAGTTTTTGCAGATCTCTCATGCTCTCTCTATGTAGCTCCCTGTTCTCTGGTACCACGCTAGGCTCCCGAAACTCTAACCTCTGGTTCCTCAACTCTGCAAGCCTGCCAGTGTCTGGTTGTGCCCCTTCTCTGCACTTCAGCCTGGAAACAGCCTCCAGGCAGTAAAGGAGAACTACCACAGAGATTACCACAAGTGTCTGTTCCCTCATGAACCACAGCCCTTCACTGTCTGCTGTCCAATGCCTGAAAACTGCTATTTCATATGTTTTATTTGTTTTTGTTAGTTTTTTAAAGAAGGATATAAATTTGGTCTCTCCTATTTCATCATGTTCAAAAGTAGAAATTGGCTTCTGTTTTGTAATTCAATGAAAACTGTCCAGATGTTATACATCAAAAATATTTTTTGTACTGATAATAAGTAACTAGTCATCATGATGGAAAGACTACTTTAAATAAAGTCTTCAGTAAAGAATATTTACAATCTTAGTAGTCTATGTTTTATTCTGAATTTAGGGCTCTATTTTATTTTGAGAAAGGGGAAAAAAAAGATTAGTCCTGACATTTAGAAATAGATTTGACATTTTAACCTCAGACAAGGTTACCCTAAGATCATGATATAATGAGACAAAACAAGGCTACTTAATAATTTTGTCTCAACACAGACAAACACAAAGTTATTATATATTATAGACTGAATATTGATGTTCCACTAAAGTTCATATGTTGAAATCTTCACCCCCAAGTTGATAGTATTTGGAGATGGGGTCTTTGAGAGGTAATTAGAGTTAGATTAGATCATGAGGGTAGGGCTCTTGTGATGGGATTAACACCGTTATAAAAAGGAGAAGACACACAGGAGCTCTCTTTCTGGTCTCTGTCATCTGAGGACACGGAGTGGGGAGAAGATGGCCATCTGCAAACCAGCGAGCGAGACCTTGTCAAACTTCAGATCTGCCGACACCTTGATCTTGGACCTCCCTGCTTCCAGAACAGTGAGAAATAAATGCATGTAGTTTTCATCACCCAGTCTACAGTAATTTGTTATAACCTGCCAAAACTAAGGCATTGTGCCACCCACAAAATACCAAACACTCTCTTCTCCTGGTGTGAATGGAGTGAATGCTACCTCTTACCAATTTCACCTTTATCCTCATTCTAGTCTCCCCTCCCCAACATTTAAGATGCACAATTATCCATGCTTTCTGATATCATCCAATCTAGAGAATCTCTGCTTCCTTGGCTCCCTTCTAATCACCCAGCCAAAACCTAAATTCTATAATATGTTCTCTCTGACATAATATGTTCCTCTGACTAGCACTTCCCACAGTTCCCAGGCATGAGTGCTCCTTTGCCGCAATGAGTGATACACCAAACTTGCATAACTACAGGTGCGTTCCTGGTGGTCTTTGGATGAATGGTGTTGAGCAGTGGTCCCCAACCTTTTTGGCACCAGGGATCAGTTTCATGAAAGATTGGGTGGGGGAGGGGATGGTTTAGGGATGATTCAAGCACATTACATTTATTGTGCAGTCAAACCTCTCTTAATGATAATCTGTATTTGCAGCCACTCCCCAGCGCTAGCATCACCGCCTCGGCTCCACCTCAGATCATCAGGCATTAGATTCTCATAAAGAGCTGCAACCTAGATCCGTCACATGTGCAGTCTACCATAAAGTTCGCTCTCCTATGAGAATCTAATGTCACTGCTAATCTGTCAGGCAGTGGAGCTCAGGTGGTGATGCTAGTGATGGGGAGAGGTTGTAAATATCAACCTTTGCTTGCTCACCCGCTGCTCACCTCCCGCTGTGTTGCCAGGTTCCTAACAAGTCACAGACCTTATGGGTCCGTGGCCCGGGAGGTGGGGACCACAGGTGTTGACAATTTGGATGAGCCCACAATGGCTCTAATGCAGGACTTTCAGGCAATGAACGAGCAAAAGAAGGTTTGCCCAGATACTCCTTTGTTCTAGCCAGAATTTTTTCATTCTAAAGGTATCTATAAATCTAAAAGCATCATGCGATTTTTTCTACTTCCTAAAACTTTATTAATATATTCCTAAGGAATTATAACGAGGCTTCTGAAAAAAAATAAAATGCTTCTAATAAAACCTTTGAAATATTAACATTATAATTCTGAATATTCACGTTTAAAAAGATTAAGTTGTTTAGCATTTGTAGCCACTTGTGGCTTAAATTAAGAAATAAAATTAGAAGGTCCTTTAAAGTAAACTAAGTAGATCAAGAAAGGTCAAAGAAATTAACTTAATGATACTTTGTATCACTGGCTAAATTTAATTTTGTATTTAAAAATATACCATTTAAAATTAGCTGTGTCTTAAAAGTTGTGCAGAAAGTAATTGTTGAAATAATAACAAAATAATAAGTATAGAAACAAAAATAATAGGTATTATTATTTCAGGATCTACTCTTGCCAGGTGTTTCATATATATTATCCCTAGATCTCAGGGCCAGCATAGCAAATCACTATTATTATTTTCATTTTAAAAATGATAAAAGGAAACTAAGGTTTAGAATTTTAATGTGAGATTCTCAGTATCAAACAGCTAAGTGCCAAACTTTCACTCAGATTAAACTCAGGTCTGCCTGATTTCTAAGACTTTATGCTCAGTGACACCGCTCTGCCTCCTTCCATAAATGCAGTAGATAATGAAATAAGAAATCTATATTTAAGATATGGAGCAATATGTAACAGTTTTATTCAGCCATGGAAGCTTGCTGTTATCTAATAAAGATGCTCTAGATAAAATATTCCACTTAGAAGTAAGTGTCATCTAAAGAGAAGGCAAAGTAAGAAATATAAGGTTACACAGTGAAGAGGAAATGTAAGCTGAAATGTAATGACTGGACAAAGTGTATAATAAGGCTTCCGGTTCAATAGTCACATGAGGAACACGACTAGAAGATATAATTTTCACAAAAGAGACATTTGGTGCCTATTAAGTAGGTTTGGAGAAAGAAAAATTCATTGTCAAGGGAAATATAATCAATGAAAACACACCAGCTGCATCAGTGGAACGAGGGCAGCAAGTTCAGATGAAGGAGAATAACTGAAAGCAGGATGATTGATTAACACAGGAATTATTAAGCTGCGCTTTCTAAGAATGTACCGATTACTCTTGTTCTGAAAAGTGAAATCATTAAACAGTCATCTGCGTCATTTGCAGAGCAGAAAAGTTTCGGCTAACAGGATATGTATGTAAAACAGAGAAAATTATACCTATGAGAATGGTCTTTACCTTTGGGAAAATTCATTATGTCCTCATAAGTTTGTTCATTTTAATACACACTCTCCTAACATGTGATCATCTATCTTCTTTCATAAAAACTCAATGATTATAATTCTTACAAAGATAATTACTCCTCCCTGTGCTACCTACTGATTGACACAATCAATATAACATCAAATTACTTTTCAGAAATATCTAAGCCTCATTGATGCTTAAAATAACATTTGTGTGTTCGTCTATGACTTTGTTGTGTTTAATTACCAAATTTCTCTTGATGTAGTCAATACATAAAAAATAACCTAATACCATATAAAGAGAACATTTATCCTTGACACAGAATATAGTTTGTCCAATTTTTATCTGATAAACAAATCGAAAAAAGAATGAGGCTAAATCCTTCTTTGATATCCCTTCCTCACCTCCCAACTCCACTTTTTAGGATGAAAGGCCATGTCATGAAGACTTTAGCAAAAATCAAAACATTTACTTTTTTACTGATTGTGAGCAATCATGTCAGCGTCAGGACTGGCATTTCTACGCCTTACTGTTTTGGAGGCCTATGTAAACATCTACCATGTTTGCCTGCCTTCCTCAAAAATAGATTAAATCCAAAAGGGATTATGTACAATAAGAATTATTAAAATAAGGGCAATGTAAATAGATCTTAAAGAACAAATATCTCAGAGACCTCAAGCTCTTCCACAGCTTTGTAGAGACATACCGAAATAAAATTAACTTTCAAAGCTATGATTAAAATTATGAAAAATTTCAAGGATTAGAGATCATATGTTTGGGTACCAGAAATTCTCTTTGAATAGTGATTCAAAAAAGCATGGAATCACTTTAAAAATAGAAAGCAAAAACGCCTGTTTTTTTGGCTTTAAAAGTTAGGATTACTCAATATTAGTAAGACCAGTAATTACTACCAGAATATAAAACATTTACAGCTGAGAGTTATGTGCATTTTAAATGGGAATTAGAACTTTTCATATGCTAATTTGTATAAGCCACCTGTAAACATATTTGATGCAAAAACATATCACAGTGATAGGGGTTTTCTCTGTTGGTGTTATTAAAAAAGGTATACTTGATTGATTTATGTGATGATTCTGCAATATATTTAATAGTAAAAATTACCTGAAACACTCCCCAGTTTAAAACAATAAAGGAAAAGATGGAGAAACAGACTTTGTCACAGCGACAGTTTATCAGTCATTGTCTCACCCTGCTTTGTGCTACTACGACGGAACACCACAGACCGAGGAATTGATAATGAGCAGAAATGTATTGGCTCATGGTCCTGGAGGCTGGAAGCCCAAGACGGAGAGCTGGCTTCTGGCAAAGGCCTCCTTCTGTGTCATCCACGGCTCAAGGGAAAAGAGAGGGTGAGAAAGAGCTAAAAGGGGGCCTAAAATGTCCTTTTGTAAGGAAACCACTCCCAGGATAAGGAACTCACTCCCATGATAAAAGCACTAATGTATTCATGAGGGCAGAGCCTTCCTGGCCTAATTTCCACTTAAAGACCTGACCTCTTAAAATTGCTGCAGTGGCAATTAAATTTCAACATGAATTTGGGAGGAAACACACATTCAAACCATGGCATTCTGCCCCTGGTACCCCCAAACTCATGTCCTTCTCATATACAAAATACATTTATTTCATCCCCACAGCCCCAAAAGTCTTAAATTGTCCCAGCATCAACTCAAAAGTCCAAAGTCCAAAGTCTCTTCTAAATCAGATATGGGTGAGACTCAAGGCATGATTCATCCTGAGGCAAATTCCCCAACAGCTGTGAGCCTGTGAAATCAAAACAAGTCGCATGTTTCCAAAATGCACTGGTGGGACAGGCACAGGATAGGTATTCCCATTCCAAACTGGAAAAATAGGCAAGAAAAAAGGGGTAACTGGTCGCGAGTAAGTCCAAAACCCGACAGGAAGAGCAGCATAAAGTGTTAAGGCTTCAGAATCATCTTCCTTGGCTCCAGGTTCTGCCTCCTGGACACACCGGGGCAGGGCTGGGCTCCCACGGACCTGGGCAGCCTGCCACTGGGGCCCAGCCCGCCAAAGCGCTGGCAGTCGGAGTTTAGTGCCTGCAGCTCTCCTAGGCTGACGTTGCACACCAGTAGCTCTACAGTTCTGGGGTCTCGGTGGCGACCCTGCTCCTATGGCTCTGCCAGGCATTGCCCTGGGGCGCTCTCTGCAGTGGCTCCACCTCTGCAACAAGCCTCCCGGAGCCTCCAGGTCGTCTGAGACGTCTTGTGAAATGTATGCGGAGGTCACTATGGCCCCGCGGCCCACGCACTCTGTGCATCTACAGAAGTAGCACCAAATTATGGATTCTGTAAGTATATAACATATGTGTTTTAGATGTTATGCTCGCCATGTAGTTTATTGCCTTATTGTGAGGGATTTTGTATACACACATTGAAAACAAATCTGAGAATGTTACTTCAAAGATGCATTGTGAGCCACTTTATCGGAGTAGATTGAACTGTTTAACAAATTTTGAACTTTTTAACCATGTGTTTAAAATATGCTTTTCAAAGATGTTCCTTACCATTGTTTTCAAAGCATAATGTGAGAAGTTTACCTATACACATCTAAAAGATGAATCTCAGCATGTTTGTTCAAATTGCATTCACTATTAGAGTGAATTGAACTGCTTGCCATTTCATAAACTTTGTAAACAAGTGTACATAATATGCTTTTTAAAGATGTTCCTTACCATTGACTTTCATACCTGATTTAATAAGTTTATTTACACACATCGAAAACATAAATCTCAGCATGTTACTTGAAAGATGTATTGAGAGCTGTTTTGTTACAGTGAATTGAACTGTTTACAAATCTCTGAACTCTATAAACAATGGTATAAAATATGCTTTGTAAAGATGCTACTTACCACTGAGTTTAAAGACATCGCGTGGGGATTACAAATACACATCGAAGCATAAATCCGCCGCCAAGGTCCACCACTGCACGCTCTGAAGCAGCGGCACAAGCTGCACCTGAGCCCGCTCGAGCCACACCGGGGGCGGCTGAGGGCGCTGCGCTGAATCCGGGGAGCAGAGACTTGAAACGGTGCAGGGCAGCAAACGCTGATTTCCCTCGGGTGCCTCGGGCCGCTCTCAAGAGCTGGCCTCAAAGATCTCTGCAGTGACTCTGAGGTCATTCTCCCAATGTCTTCATAAATATCACCTGGCTTCCTTCTATCTGTGCTAGTTCTTTTTACCAAAGCATCTCATGACTGCACACACTTGCAATGTTCTTTGTATGACCAGGCTGTGAATTTTCCAAATGTTTATATTCTGTTTCCCTTTCAATTATAAATTTCATCTTTAAATTATTTCCCATCTCTCACATCTTACTGTATGCAGTTAAAATAAGCCATGCAGTTCTTTCAACATTTGGCCTAGAAATTTCTTCCACCAGATAATCTAGTTCATTCTCTTAAATTCTGCCTTCCATAAAGCCCTTGGGTATGAACACAGTTCAGCCAGGTTCTTTGTCACTTTACAATAAGCATGGCCTTTATTCCAGTTTACATTACCTCGTTCTTCATTTCTGCCTGAGATCTCACTGGAATTGCCTTTTCTGTTCATATTTTTACCAAGATTCTTCTGATCATAACCACGTAAGAAATCACTAAGAAGTTTCAGACTTTCCCCACAGCTCTCCTCCTCTTCTGAGCCCTCCCGGGAATCACCCTTAATGCTCCACTCATGGCAGTCGGGCTTTCTCTAGTCTGTTCTCCAAGTCGTTCCAGCCTCTACCCATCATCCAGATGCAAAGCTACTTCCAAATTTTCAGGTATTTTTTACAGTAACACCTACTCTCTGGTACCAATTCTCTGTCTTAGTTTGTTTTCTGCTGCTATAACAGAATACCACAGACCAAGTAATTGATAATAAACAGAAATTTATTGGCTCATAGTGCTGGAGGCTGGGAAATCCAAGACTGAGGGCCCAGCATGTTTCAGTGACCTTCCTGCCGCATCTTCCCATGGTAGAAGGGCAAAGAGAGGATAAGAGAGAGCAAGAGGGGGCTGAATTTGTCTTTGTACAAAGAACTCACTCCCACAAGGAGCTCACTCCTACAATAATGGCCTTAATCTCTTCATGAGGCCAGAGCCTTCATGGACCAGTCACCTCTTAAAGGCCGCACCCCTGACTACTGCTGCAACGGCAGTTAAATGTCAACATGAGTTTCAAACCATAGCAGTCACGTTAAAGAGAATTAGTGAGAGGGAGAAGTAGAGCAATGACAATTTTTAAGAAGTATTTTTGATTGGTTGATCGTATTTTAATACTATAACTTAACACTTTGGCCTTCTAGGAGAAAGAAATCTAGTTTTCTCTAAGCATGTTTATTATAGAAATAATAAAAAAGTTTTTTGAAATTAAGAAACCACATTAAAGATGAAAAAAAAGTTGGGATTCAAAGACTTTTCATATATAGAAATCCTGCTAGCAGTTAAAAATTAAAGTGCATTCTATATATCTGAGCTTAAGAAATATACTCTAGGTTGTCCTCAATGGGGAAAAATCTTCAAATATCTAATTATTTGTGTTTCAGACCCACATAATTGAGAGAAATCTCTGAATAAAACATCAAATTTCAATTCAGTAGCCATGTAACTACACATTAGGACTTTTTGATACCAAGGAATTTATATTTCACACTGAAATTCTGACAGATGAATCTCAGGTTTATATACATTGTCAAATGCTAAAAAGTACACTAATATAGAAGTCAGGTCTGAGTTGTAGTAATAATGCCACAGACATTTAATTTGGGGCAACTCATTTAGTTAACACTGGATTCGATTTTATCTGTAAAATGAGAGGTTAGATCCCATGTTCTAGAAGTTACTGGATCAGTTAAAAGTTTGAATTTGCTTCATAAATTAATAATAATCACAACTCTAAATTACTTTCTATAAAATGCCTCTTTTGCATCAAGTAATAAACTAGTCTCTTTGCATGCAATATCTTAATCCTCACAGCAATAACACCTGCATTTCGGAGATTTGGAAACAACGGTTCCTGGAGGGTAACTGGCCCAATGTCACACAATTAATAAATGCAGACCTAGAATTCCAGCTGAGCTCTGTCTTCCTGTCTTCATGCCAATGTGATCGCACATTCTGATTTTTATCCAGCTGATGACAGAATACCGAACCATTCGAACTGCATGACAAAGCTTAAAATCATTGTTCAGCTATCTACATAATGGCATTTACAAAGCTTTCAATTTGAAATGTAACCATCGGTAATTCAATAAAAATGTTTCTATTACTTACAGCTGTTCCAAGGATATGAGTCCTTTAAATGTTTGTTTATCTAGTGCATGAATTTCATTTTCCTACAGGTACCTGGAAAACATACAAAGTCCCATTGAATTATAAATTGGTATAAATACCACATATCTCAGATCAGAACATTTTAAACTGAAATCTGTGGATTTAAGGAGCTCTTCAGGATGTTCATAGATTCCTTAAAAATATATGGAAACTGTTATTTCATTTAAATGTGTTTAATTGTCTGGTAAGAAAGTTCCAAGTCTCTCCTCAAATTCTCAAATGGATCTTTAGTTCAAAATATTAAGAAACTTAGAGTGATTATGGAGAAATTCTGACTAATGAAGTCATATGTCCTGGGTAACAACTTCTCTAAGAAAGTTTTGCCTATAAACAATTTTTTAAAATCCACTTTAGCTACTGAACATATTCACCTGGGAGATATATTTGAAAAGCCGGCAAATATCACCATAGGATTCATCTTAAGGAAATAAAAACATCTTAAGAGGCCCAAAAACATATTTTGGTCCTTCTGTGGCTGCTATCAAAAATTTATAGGAAAGGATACTGTAAACGGATTTACAAATATGATGATACAACTAATCTTACCAGAGTATTTGACAGAAATAATTTATATGACACATGAGCACTTTCTATGTCGTGTTTCTTCAACCAAAGGATGGCAAAGTTATTTCAGCTCTGTCATCTTTATTGATGTGGTAAAATGAAATCCTGTGCCTCTTGGGGTTTGAAGCAATCAGAATTCCTGAAACTTTTCATCAAGTTCCTTCGGAATGTGCCTTTTCATACGGTGAGTGCAGCAGAACTGCCCAGAGATTTGTTACAAAAACACCCATTGCAAAGCTCACCCTCAAAGCTGTTCAATCCAGCTCTTTTATGGTTGGGCCCAGTAAACTCTGTACTTCCCAGGCGATTCTAACACAGCCCATCTGCAGTCCTGACTGACCGAGAAACCACAGAAATCACAATTCTGCCTGAAAATGAAGAAGAAACTATTTTTCTAAAACCTGTTTAGTGAAGCTGTGGAAGTTCCAAACGACTTTCTCGTCCCCCAGATTAAAACTCCAATAAATTTCTGAGATAGCAGTATACTACCAGTATATTAACCTCGGATCCTGTAAACCTTGCTATAATCACTTATTAGTTCTGAAAGCTTTTTTTGGTTGATTCTTTGGGATTTTCTGGATAAGTGATCAGGTCATCTGCAAACAAAGACAGTTTGTTTCTTCCTTCCCAATCTTTTGTTTCCTTATTTCTTTAGCTAAGACTTCCACTACATTGGTGAATAGAGAAGCGGGGAGAGGGGACATCTAGGCCTTGTTCCCGATCCTGGCGGGAAACCGATTACGGGTTGAGCATCCCTAATCCAAAAATATAAAATCTGAAATGCTGCAAAATCTGAAACTGAGCTCTGACATGATGCCACAAGTGTCAAATTCTGCACCTGACCTCACATGAGGGGTCGCAGTCAAAATGCAGTCGCACAACAGTTTATGCAGCATCCTCGAGGGAAAAAAGGCCCACTTGTCCCCTTTCAGCTGCAATTCGCCTTTTCCTGGAAAAAGGTAGGTGGAGACTGACAGCCCGCTGTTGTTTGTCGTTGCCGTTGTTCAACAGGCAACGCAGGTGTTCAGGGACGCTTAGTGCTGCTTGTGTGTATTGTACTCATTATTTTTTTGGTGTATTAGTGCTGTGTCATATTGTTTTACTTCTAAGTACTTATGTGTGAATAGTGAAAGGAAATGATTGCTTGTCAGTAGCACATAAATTCAAAGTCAGGAATAGTGGTAATGCCAAAGAACCACAGACTGTCCACGTGGGTGGCTGAGATGTGACACCTTTGCTTTCTGATGGTTCAATGTACACAAACTTTGTTTTCTGCACAAAATTATTAAAAATATTGCATAAGGCCAGGCGCGGTGGCTCACACCTGTAATCCTAGCTCTCTGGGAGGCTGAGGCCGGCGGATTGTTTGAGCTCAGGAGTTCGAGACCAGCCTGAGCAAGAGCGAGACCCCGTCTCTACTAAAAATAGAAAGCAATTAATTGGACAACTAAAAATATATAGAAAAAATTAGCCGGGCATGGTGGCGCATGCCTGTAGTCCCAGCTACTTGGGAGACTGAGGCAGGAGGATCGCTTGAGCCCAGGAGTTTGAGGTTGCTGTGAACTAGGCTGATGCCACGGCACTCACTCTAGCCCAGGCAAGAGAGTGAGACTCTGTCTCAAAAAAAAAAAAAAACATTGGTCCATTTCACCTAAGTTATCAAATTTGTGGGCTTAGAGCTGTTAATAATATTCTTTTATTGTCCTTTTAATGTCTATAGTTCACTAGGGATGGTCACATTTTATTTGTAATATTAGTAATTTGTGTTTTCTCTAAGTTTCTCTTTTTTTCTCTACCAGCCTGGTTAGAAGTATATCAACTTTATTAATCCTTTCAAAGAACCAGTTTTTCTTTTGTCGAATTTCTATATTGTTTCCTGTTTTCACTTTCACTGATTTCTGCTCTATTTTTATTATTCCTTTCTCCTGCCTGTTTAGGTTTATATTGCTCTTCTTTCTCTTGTGTCCTAAGATCAGAAGCCTACATTATTGATTTTATATCTTTCTTCTTTTCTAGTACATGCATCCAACACTATAAATATCCCTCTAAGCATTGCTTTCAATGCATCCCACAAATTTTAAGTTGTATTTTTACTTTTATTCAGTTTCAAATATTTTTTAATTTCTCTTGAGACTTCTTTGATCCATGTGTTATTTGTAAGTATGTTGTTTCATCTACAAATATTTTGGGATTTTCTAGCTGTCTTTCAGTTATTAACTTCTAGTGTGATTCCATTGTGGTTTAAGAACCTACTTTGTATCCTTTCTATTCTTTTGAATTTGTTGACATGTGTTTTATGGCCTGTAATATGGTCTATTTTGGTGAATGTTCTGTGTGAGCTTGAGAAGAATGTGTGTTCTGCTGTCGTTAGATGGAGAATTCTATAGATGTCAATTAGATCCCGTTATTGATGGTGCTGTCCAGTTCGACTGCATCCTTACTAGTTTTCTATCTGGGGATCTGTCAATCACTGATAGAGGCCTGTAGAAGTCTTGAACTGTAGTGGTGAACCCCAGTGTTTCTTCTGCACTTCTGTCAGTTTTTGTCTCATGTATTTTGATGCTCTACTGTTAGGTGCGTACAAATTAAGGATTGTTATGTTTTCTTGGAGAATGGACCCTTTTATCATGAAGTAATGCTTCTTTTTAACCTGATAATTTTTTGTGTTCTGAAGTCTTCTTTATTTGAAATTAATATAGCAACTCCAGTTTTCTTTCCATTTATGTTAGCATGGTACATGTTTCTCCATCCTTTATTTTTAATCTATCTGTACTTTATATTTAAAATGGGTTTCTTTTAGACAATCTATAGTTGGATCTTTTCTTTTTTTTAATCCACTCTGTCAATCTCTATCTTTTCATTAGTATATCTAAACCATTCACATATAAGTAATAATTGATATGATTGGACGGGTATCTACTATATTCAAAATTGTTTTCTATTCATTGTACTTGTACTTTGTACTTGTACTTTTTTTATCTTCCTTTTTTCTGCCTTCTCTGAGTTTAATTGAACATTTGGCAATATTCGATTTTCTCTCCTTTCTTAGCATAATTACCCTTCTTTTAAAAATATTATTAGTGGTTGGCCTAGGGCTTGCAGTATACATTCACAACTAATCTAAGTTTACTTTCAAGTAACACCATACCACTTCATGGGTAGTCCTGGTACGTCATAACAGATTCCAGTCGTCCCTCAGTGTCCGTGGGACATTGGTTCCGGGATCTCCTGAGGATACCAAAATCTGTGGGTGCTCAAGTTCTTGATATAATGTGGCATAGTATTTGCATGTATCCTATGCACATCTCCTGTATGCTTTAAATCACCTCTAGATTATTTATAATATCTAACACAATGTCAATGTTATATAAGTAGTTGTTTTGCTGTATTTAAGAGAATAATGATGATAAAACAATGTGCTTGTTTAGTAAACATGCAATTTTTTCCAACTATTTTTCATCTGTGATTGGTTGAATTCACGGATGCAGACCCTGTGGACACAAAGGGCCAGCTGTATTTCCAATCCTTCCTTTCTATCCCTTTCGACAATGCTTTCAGCCATTTTACTTACCTATAGCTATGAAATTTATTGTATCTACTATGATTTTGAACAAACTTTTATACATTGTATCAATTAAGAGTAAGAAAAATAAAAACTTATATTTTACTTCCATTTATTCCTTCTCTAATGCTCTACATCCCTGTATGTAAATCTGAGCTTCTGACCTATATCATTTCCCTTCTCTCTGAAGGACTGTTTGAACATTTCTTGCAAGTGACAAATTCCCTCAATTTTTGTTTGTATGAGAAAATCATTACTTTGTCTTCCTTTTTGAAGGATAATCCTTCTGAATATAGAATTCCAGACTGGTGAGTTTTTTTCTTTCAATATTTTAAATATTTCACTCTTCTTGATAGCATGCTTTCTGAGGAGAAGTCCAGTGTATTTGTACCATTTATCTATAGATAGGTAAGGAATTTTTTACCTCTGGATTTTAAGATTTTTTTCTTTGTCTTGGCTCTCTGCAATTTGAATATGATATGTCTGCATGTAGGCTGTTTGGTATTTATCCTACTTGGTGTTCTCTGAACTTTCCAGATCTGTGTTTCCTGTCTGTCATCATTTTTAGAAAATTCTCAGCCATTATTACTTCAAATGTTTATTCTGCTTCTTTCTCCTTTTCTTCTCCTTCTGGAATTTTTATACACGTATGTCACGCCTCTTGTTTATTATCCTATAATTCTTGGATATTTTGTTCCATTTTTCCCTCCCTTTTTCTCTTTGCATTTCAGTGTAGGAGGTTTCTATTGACATATTGTCAAGATCGCTGATTCTTTCCTCAGCCATATCCAGTTAACTGGTGAGCCCATCTTTGTTTCTGTTACGGTGCTTTTTATTTATAGCACTCACTTTTGATTCTTTCTTAGAGTTTCAGTTTCTCTGCTTACATGTACTGTTCTTGCATGTTGTGCACTTTTTCCCTTTCACCATTCACCACGTTATTCGCAGCTGTTTCAAATTCCTGAGTGATAATTCCAAAATCTCTGCTACATCCGAGTCTAGTTCTGATGCCTGCCGTATCTCCTCAAACTGTGTTTTTTCTTGCTATTTAATATGCCTTGTGATTTTTTGTTGAAAGATAGACATGATATATCATATAACAGGAACCGGGGTTAATAATTTTTTAGTAGTGAGGGATGGTTTGTCACAATATCAGCAACTTATTTCCATATAGTTTAGTAAAAATATATTATATGTAAAAATATAAGAAGTAAATGTAGGAATTTCTAAATAATTTTGATTCAGTGATGGTTTTACAGGTGTTTACTTTTCTGTATGTTTACAAATTTCAAATTAAAATTTAAGGAGAAAATATAAAAAGATTAGGATGCTAATAATTTATGCACACATTTTTCATCCTTTCAAAATTGAAATGCATGTACAAAGACACACACAAATTTTTCAGCAAACATGACAAATGTATGTGTCTCTATGAAGGCAAATAAACGTTTTCTTTATTTAAGAGCAATATAATTTAGTAAAGATTTATTATTCCTCCAGGAAAGATTAGGGATGTCTTCTAAGATGTGACATGGTATCTATAAGTAACATTAACTTTAAGCATTTGGGACTACTGAATTATATTATGATATTGTTTTTATTATCATATTCATTAATCATAATTTTTCAAACCATTAACATAAACATTTTAAAACGAAGATGATCTTATGAAAGGAAAAAGCATAAGTCTAAAATCAAATTAATACTCCAGAAAAATTGACAGCTAATTTAATTCTGCAAAGCCATGTTTCGCTCCAACAATAAATTGGAGATGTATGGCCATGAAATCCTTTCAAAGTGCCTGGGTCGATTCAGTTTCACCAAAAAAGAGTTAAGATGTTTCCCAGCAAGTAATGCCTTTACTCCGTAAAATACGGAGTAAGCGCAGGCCTTCGCCGCCCGGCCCGCGGCCTCCCAGGAGCCCCGCAAGGCCGCAGAGCCGCTGTGGTGGCACCAGCCTCCCGGCTTCTTTCTTTTTTATCCCCCAACATAGGTGGGGGTACAAATGTGTAGGCCTTTGCCCCGCCCGAGTCCGAGCTTCTCCCCGACCGTGCGCACCGCAGCCTTTAGGCGACTGTGCCCGTCCCCTCCTCCGCCTCCCGCCTGCGCGACACAGGTGACCGTCACTACCGTGCGTGCACGCGATACCCGGCTTCTCGCTGGCGACCTTTACACCCAGCCTCAAGGGCAGACTCAGTGACTCATTCCATTCTTCCGGCTGCAGTGACGGGCTCAGGGAAGGACTGGAGCCGGTGAGATGCACGGGGACATTCGCAGGACTTTTCACACATTACAGAAGTTGCGTCTGTCTTCCTCATGAGCCGTCAGAAGAAACCCACCCTTTTCCCTGGACAGCGCAGTACAGAGTCTGGCGGAGAAGTTCTGCTGACTCAGGGGAAAACACGACGCCGCCCAGGTCCACCAGGCAGAGCGCAAGCACGGGCGGAACGTGGGCGGGCGGCCCGGGAGACGGACGGAGCAGGCTCCGGGAGATTCTCCAGCCTTCGGGGACGTGGCGGTCCACGCGAGCAGTTTGACTGCTGGGCTTTTGCTTGTTTCGTTTTGGGCTATTGCAACCGAGAGAATCTAAAGTGATATTGTATTTTTAAGTGAGAAAGGAAATGAAAGAAAAAAGAGAAAAAGAAAACCACCAATTTTTCTATTATTGCCTTCTCGTCCTTCCCGTCTCCGAATGCTTCCCAGTAATGGCTTCAGCAACACAAAATCCCACTGAACTGGAGGCTTTTTTATTTTTAAAAGTTACCACCATAAGAAGCTATGTCCTGTCCCTTTCCCCACTGTTTATGTATGTTTATCTACTTACAGTAGTGTATACTTATACTCTAACATGACAGTGTACTCATTAGGTAATTCTAATACTCAAGCGAGAATTCATAAGGGTCAAGGAAGCAGACATAAAATTGTAAATGAGAAATACGTATGAAATTTATACTCATAATTCAACAAATTCAAAATGTATTGTATCAGTTATAACTAAAACAAATGATACACATGCAGTAGTCTTTAAGTGGGCAAAGTTTGTCCTGAAGTCATTTCTATTCTCATTTGGGGGTGAACTAAATTTTCTCCTATATCCTAAAACTGTGTTCTGCATTATTTCGGACTGTTATGATTCATTACTTTCCAAAGATCTTAAACAGTAATAGAAAAAATGACAATTAAAAATTATTCACCACTTATCTCACTCCTTGTTTCTTTCTGAAAAAATTTCCAGATAACTTAAGCCGATGACAGTGATATGCTACTTATTAACACGTATTAAATATTCCAGAAATATTTTCACTTAAGAATAGAGTGTGGTCTTCCAATAACAAATTTATTTTAGTTCTATAACAATCAAATCCAAGAGCTTAAATCACCATTTTTGATTGAACATTTATTCATTTTGGAAATGAGGTACTAGATTATTGCCAGAGAAAAGCTCCAAGAATACAGTCATCAGCTGAGAAACACCTTCACAGAATCAAAAGAAAATTTTTTTAGATAACAGATATGTATGGAAAATCATAAATTGGTTAAAAATTTATGTTGACATGGTTCATTAAATATTTACTCATAAAACTATGTACACCATTGACAATGCCATTTTCATAGACATTGTTCCCAACCGTAAAAATAGGCTTAAGTTAAAACAATGCTTAAGCCTTCGAAAATGGCTTATACATAATCTATAAGATTCCTTCTAAGGGAAAAGTTTCTGGAGTTTTGAGTTAGAGAACATATTTTTAGAACATTCTTCTCAAATGATAATCTAAACTTTGCTTAAATAATTCAAAGTTGTCAACTAAAAGAGTCTTGGGCTCAAAATTACAAGACAGAAATGTGAATCTGGACTCAGCTATGTAACTCCCAGAAAATTAAGCTTATAAAGATATATTTCCTTATTTGTGCAGTTGGGATATTAATATATCATGTCATAAGACGATTGTGAACATTCAATGAGATACTTATAGAAATCTTTTGTGAGACACCATACAAATGAGTACATTGAAAATTAATATCAGTACAGTGTTTGGCAAATGGATGATGATGAAGAAATTTGTTGAATAAGTGAATGAATACAGATGGTCCCCAACTTACAATGGTTTGACTTTTTGATGGTACGAAAGCTATGTGGAGTCAATAGGCTCTCAACTTACCATGGGGTTGCATCTGGATAAACCCATCATCAATTAAAAAGATTGAAAGTCAAAAATGCAACGTTTTTAACTTACAATGGGCTTATTGGAATATAACCCCATCAGAAGCCGAGGAATACCCAATTGTAAACTAACACAAGTAATCAATGAGTAAATCATTGCATAAAAACATATTTTGCAATTCTACTTCTATTATATACCAAAAAGAATTGAAAGCAGAGACTCTAACAGACACATGCCCATTAGTGTTCATAGCAGCATAATCCATAATAGTCAAAAGGTAGAAATAACCAGAACATCCATTGACAGATGAATAGATTTTTAAAAAATGTGATACATCCATACAATGGGATGTTATTCAGCCTTAAAAAGGAATGAAATTATAATACATGCCCCAACATACACGAACCTTGAGAACAATTTGCCAAGTGAAATAAGCCAGACACAAGAGTGCGAATATTGAATGATTCTGCTTATACGAGGTACCTGGAATAGGCAAATTTGGTACATTCAAGTGTACTGTTCAGTGCCATTAAGTACATTCACAGTATTGTGAACCATCACCCCATCCATATATTACATGGTACATTTTATGTAATAAATATTTTACCACATTTTTAAAAAGATATTTTCTCGCATACTGGAGAGTTATGATTACTAGCTATTTCTTTTTGTTAATAAAAATAAGAACACACTGAAAAAGACACTGTAAAGTGTTTGTAAAGATTTCTGCCTCAGGGAAGATGAAGCAGAAGTCCTGCTGAATATGACTGAAAATCCGGGCATTACGTATAAAACAAATACAAGAAGCTCTGAAAGGCAGAGAGAATGCAAATCTGCTAGGAACGTCAAAGCTCAAACATTGACACAATGGTGATTTTCTGGGTTTTCTTTTTGCTCATTTATTCCAGACTTGAAGGTGAACAAGCCAAAACATAAGAAACGTCAAAGAGTAAAGATGATAAAAAAGTCCAAAGAAATGAGGGAAGGGAGAAGTCTAGCAAGACAGAAAACTTTTAGAAAATAATAACTTTATTCCAGCAAAACACCACAGAAGAAATGGTGGCTCAACCCCCACCCACACCAGGAAAAGTCAAGCGAGAATTCCAGCCCCTCACCCTTGCGAGGGCACAGCGAGGCACCCGCAGAGGAGTGTTGCCAAAGAAGGCAAAATAGGGAGCTGGAACTTTCTTTCCGAAATGGTGATAACAATGAAACCCACCCCTGGTGGCAGCAAAGATCACAGAGAAAGCCTGGAGTTCCACCTCAAACCAGCAACAAAGACCTGTTCCTCCGGCTCCCCACTGGGGTGTTGTCAGAGGAGAACCAGTGAACAGTCAGCATTTTAACCACTATGAAGCAGAAATGAGGCCTCCCCCGCTATATGGTATCAGCGCAGTTCACGTGGGAACAGTAATGAAGCATTTATAGCCCTGCCAGCAAGGAAAGGCCCAGCAGGGGCCGCTGGAGAGCCAGCAAGCCCAGCTCCACCTGGAAGTACCAAGGAGTCCCACCAGCATGTGGCGACAGGGGAAGCCGAGCAGGAAACCTGGACTTCTGCTTCCACCTGACCACAGTGAGGCAGTCTCCCCTCATTGGACAGCAATGTCAGAGGAAGTTGGCTAAAACAGAAGATCCAAATGAGATCCAGAGTCTCCTAACATAATACTGAAAATGTCTGGGTTTCCACCAAAAGTCATTCATCATAACAAGAACCAGCAGTATCTCAAAATAAATTTTACAAAGCCAAGAAATAAGTGCTGCTATGGACTGAATTGTATACCTCCCCCCCAAAAAAATATCATATGTCAAAGTCTTAATCCCTAGCACCTACGAATATTGTTGGGGAAATTCCAATGCTAATTCCGCTTAAAACCACAAGAGCAGCTAAGTAGAATTATGCACCTGTTAGCTAAAACGACAAAACAGTTAAGCAAAATTGTAAGCCTGTTATGACAGTACTGCTTGTAAAAATTGCTGTTAATTGGCTAACTTTTGAATCCTATTGCTAATTGGTTAACCATTTATGCTTGAATGCTATTGGATATGTCTAACCCCAAAAAAGTATAAAACCTGACAAAAATGAGGAAGCGGTGTTCAGAATTTGGAGACAAGTCTCCTCTGGGCCCGCTGGCGAATAAAACGCTGACTCTCCAACTCTGTGCGTGCCACTTGGTTATTCCCTTGGGGACCAGTCACTGTAACACTTGCTGTAACAATATGGCTATATTTGAAGACCCTTAAAGAGGTAATTAAAGTAAAATAGGGTCATATATGTGGGCCTTAATTCTATAAAATTAGTGTCCTTATAAGAAGAGGAGGTTAAGACACTGACAGGGAGGAAAGATCATGTACAGACAAAGACAGAAAACAGCCATCTACAAGCTGAAGCGAGGGCTCTTAGGAGACACCGACTTAGCCAACACCTTGATCTTAGACTTCTAGCTTCCGAAAGTGTGAGAAAATAAACTTCTCTTGTAAGCCCTGCAGCCTGTAGGACTTTGTTATGGCAACCCAAACTCTAAAAAAATGAACAGTCTCAGGGACTCGTGGGACGATAACAAAATATCTAAACTCTGTTTCATCGGAGTTCTAGAAAGAGAAGAGAAAAAGGATGAGGCTAAAATGTCTTTAAAGAAATACTGGCTGAGAACTTCCAGTTTTGGCAAAAGAGACTAACCTACAGATTCAAGGAGATGAATAAACCCTAAATAGGGTAAACCCAAAGAAATCTAAACCAAGATACTTCATAGTCAAATTTCAGAAAACTAAAGACAAAGAAAAAGAAAATCTTGAAAGTAGAGAGAGAGGAAAGAGCATTTACCTACAGTGGGAAAGCATAGGAATGACAGCAGGTTTCTCATTAGAAACCACAGAGGCAAAAGGAACTGGCACATTTTTCAAGTGCTTAAAGGAAAGATTTGTCAACCCAGAATCTTATATCTAGTTAAAATATTCACCAGGAATAAAGGGCAAATCAATATAGTCTTAGATGAAGAAAAATTAAAAGCATTTGTCAACAGCAGATTTATTCTAAAGGAATGGTTAAAGGAAGTTCTGTAAACAGAAAGAAAATGATGGAAGAAGAAAATACAAAAAACATGAAGAAAGAATAATGGAAATAATGGAAAGACTAAAAATTATGAATATATACAATCCATTTTACTTCTTCTCTTCAGCATCCTAAATCATGGTTGATAGTTGGAACAAAAATAATAGCATTGTCTGATGTGGTTTTCAATGTATGAGGAGGAAATATTTAAGACACTTAAATAATATTATGTTATATTATGCTATAAATAAGGAAGAGTAAAGGGACTTAAGGGAAGGGAAGCTTTGTATACTTAAATAAGTAAGATGAGTACATGAGTACACTGTGATAAATTATAAATATGTATTTAATACCAGAGCAACCACTACAAAAGCCGCACAAAGACATAACTCAACAGCACTACAGATCAATCACAGTGCAATTCTAAAAAATGTCCACGTAACCAATAAGAAGGTAGAAAAAAGAAAAACACAGAAAGAAAAAACAGAGAGATATGTTGTATTTTCACTTTAACTCAGTTTAATGTATTTTTTAAATTTTTCTTCAGATTTTCTCTTTGACTTGTGGATTATTTACTTATAAGTTGGTGTTTGGTTTCCAAGCATTTAGATAATTTCCTGTTATCTTTCTGCTCTCAATGTCATTGTGGTGAAAAAGCACACTCTGTATGAATTCAATACTATTAAATTGTTGAGGATTGTTTGATGGCCCAGGACATGCTCTATCTTGGTAAGTGTTGTATGAGAACTCAGAAGGGATGTGAATTCTGATTTCAGGGGGTGGAATATCCTATAATTGTTAGTTAGACTCTGTTGTTCTATGATGTTATTGAATTCTTCTATATCCTAGCTGATTCTCTGTCTACATGTTCTATCAATTGTTGAAAAAAGGGTGTGGAAATATCTACCTATTATTATAGATTTATCTATTTCTCTTGCCAGTTCTATCATGTTTTGCTTCATGTGTTTTGTAGCTCTGTTGTTTGGTGCATATGTTCAGGATTTCTATGTCTTCTTGGTAGACTGACCTTTTTGATACATGCATTGTATGTACCCCAGAAATACATATACCTAATATATGCCCATAAAAATTAAAAATAAATTTAAAAACAATAAAAAATAAATAAAAACAGGTAGATTATTTTAGATATTTTAAATAAATGGAGAGACATACTATGTTCATGAATTAGAAGTTTCAACGAGTAAATACATCATTTATCCCCAAATTGACATACAAATTGAAAATAGTGCTATTAAAATCCAAACAAGATTTTGGAGATATAGACAAGATTATTCTATATTTTAATGGAAATGCAAAGGGATTAGAATGACTAAGACAATTTGGGGGAAAAAAAGAATAAAGTGGAAGGAAACAGTCTATTTGGCTTCAAGATGTATATATAACTACAGTAATCAAGATTCTTTGGTAAAGGAGTAGACATAGATAAATGGAATAAAATAGAATGCCCAGAAATAGACCCACAAAATATGGCCAATTTATTTTTGACCAAGGTGCAAAAACAATTCAGTAGAGGAAAGAATGCCTTTCCAACAATAGTGCTAAAGAAATTGGACACCTATGCTAAGAAAAAAAAACCTTGTTCTGAGTCTCACATCTTATACAAAAATTAACTCCAAGTGAATCACAGAAGTAAATGTAAAATGATGTAGAACCTTAACTCTTTTAGGAAAAAAAAATCAGGAGAAAATCTTCTGGCTGTATAGCTGGCAAAGAATTGTGAGACTTTACACCAAAAGCACAATCCCTAAAAAGAAACTTTGATGAATTGGCCTTCACTGAAATGCAAACATTTGCTCTTTGAAAGACTCTGTCAGAAGATTTAAAAAAAGTTGCACACTGGGAGAAAATATTTGGAAACCACATATCTGGCAAAAGTCTAATCTCTGCAATATGTAAACTCTTAAAACTTAACAGTACCAAAAAAACCCACCAACAATCTAATTAGAAAATGAGCAAAAGACATGAACAGAAGAGGGTATATAGATGGCAAATAAACACATGAAAGATTTTCAACATCATTAGCCATTAGGGAAATACAAATTAACACTGCAATGAGATATCATTTTGCACATATCTCAGGAGCTAAAATAAAAAAATAGTGACAGTGCAAAATGTTGAGAAGGATGCAGAGAAACTGTATCACTCATACTGGTGGGAATATAAAATGGCACAGCTACTCTGGAAAATAATTTGGGAGTTTCTTTAAAACTAAACATGCAAGTTTCATGTAACCCAGAAATTATATTCCTGTACATTTATTCCAGAGAATAAAAAATTATATTCACACAAAAATAGGTGCATAGATTTTTATTCTTTTTTCGGGGGGATGTGAAGCAACTTTAATCACCACCCTCAAGATTTTTGTTCATAATAGCTAGAAATTGGAAATAACTCAGACGTCTTTCAATGGGTGAATGGTTAAACAAACTGTGGTATGTTTATGCCATGGAATATTATTAATAAATATAAATTAATAAACTATTGATATTACATAACCACCTGGATGAATCTCCAGAGAATTATGCTTAGTGAAAAAAAGCAATCCTAAATGTTATATATTGTATATTTCCATTTAAATAACATCTTTAAAATAACAAAATTATGGAAAAGGAAAATCATTTAGTGGTTGCCAGGAGTTGGAGAGGGAGTGGGGCAAAGGAAAGTGAATGGGCTATAAAAGGACAACAGGAGGGCTCTTGAGTGATGGACGTATTCTGTATCTTGACTGTATAAACATGTATATCCTGTGTACATACTGTGCTATAGTTTTACTGTGTTTATCATTGGTGGAAACTGTATGAAAACTGGATGGTACGAGTATTGTGTATTACAACTGCATGTGAATCTCTATCTCAAAATAAAAAGTTTAATTTAAAAAAATGTCAAATGAATGGACAACTTAACTGAAATCATATTCCCTGTAACTTTATCTCAGTCCAAATTCTGTTCTCTGGGACTACAAAATTTAATTCAATTCATTTTAGCATACAAAACTAATTTGTTCTCATACATCTGTTCATGAAACTTTTGAATATCATGTTCCACCAAAGTCATCCATTCTATAGACTAAAAAATATTGTTAATTTTACTGATCATTTAATATTTGTAAATACCGGGGACTGTGTTAGACATTGCCTGACAGACAAAGTAGTTAACAAAGTCCTTGATGCCAAGTAGCTTATCACTTTATAGAACAGAAGGATATACCAACTATAGTTAAGTCAAATATTGAAATCAGAGAGAGTAAAAGAGAAATGATTCAAATGTGAGAAGTACTTCTTATTGAGGAAATCTGGAAAAGTTTCATGGAGGATGTGAACAGTTGGCTATTCATGAAATAGACGTATAATATTAGGCAAACTTCAAAGACATTTTTTACATAATTAGCAAATATACAACTCAAAGCAATGCTGAATCTACTCCTCTCCCCGCAGGCCCCCCTTTTCTCAGACCTGCATTCTCTCACTGGACCCTACCCCAATGAGGAGATGAGAAGCAGAAATGTGGTTGATTAGGAGAACGTGGTCTTGAACAGTATGAAATCAGAGAAAAATCCAGAAGGAGGAAGGAGTGAGGTAAATCTCTGAAGAAAAAGAATCCCTGTGGCCTAGGATCATCTGGCCAGGTCAACAGTGTTGCTGACCCCAGCCATGTTTAAGGTTGAGCTGGTATCACCAAAGGGCTTCACAAATGCATATGCACCAGAAAAAAATGAAATAAGTCATCTTTGTGGGAAATTAGTGAAAGCATAAAATTAGGCATCAAAGAGTTTGGGTCAACCTGAAACACCTACGTTCAACAGGGATACTGGTCTCGTGGTATCAGGGTAATGCTGGCCTCATATAATAAGTCTGGAAGTGTTCCCTCCTCCTCCATTTTTTGGGAGATTGAGAAGAATTAGTGTTAGTTCTTGAAATGCTTGGCAGAATTCAGCAGTGAAGCCAACAGGTTCTGAACTTTTCTTTGATGGGAAACTTTTTTTACTGATTCAATCTCCTTACTTATTTTTTTTTATTTCAGGGTATTATGAGGGTATAAACATTATGGTTACATTTTATGTCTTTGCCTCATCCAAGCAAGGGTTAAGGGGTTCCCTTCCCCTCTACAATGCTCCCCATGTCCTTTAGTTGTGAGAGTAATACTCTCCCTGGAGAGTATTACTGCCATGTGAGCACCCTAGTGTTCATCAGTTAGTACTAATTTGATGGCGAGTACAAGTGGAGCCCATTCTTCCGATCTTGTGATACCTCACTTTGGATAGCGGGCTTAACTTCAATCCAGGAAAATATAAGAGGTGCTAGGTCATTGTAGTTTCTTATGATTGAGTAATATTCCATTGTATCCATGTACCAAATTTTAATAATCCACTCATGAATTGACGAGCACTCGGGTTGTTTCCACATCTTCGCAATAGTGAATTGTGCTGCCATAAACATTCGGGTGCAGATGTTGTTATAGCATATCTTTTGCTGTTTTGGGTAGATGCCTAATAGTGCTATTGCTGGATCAAATGGTATTTCTATTTTTAGATCTTTGAGATATCTCCAAATTCTTTTCCACAGAGGTTGCACTAATTTGCAGTCCCACCAGCAGTGTAAGAGTGTTCCTGTCTCTCCACATCCTTGCC